>NC_081412.1:734126222-734443653 GCF_030272615.1 Cryptomeria japonica | reverse complement strand
CTAGCATTCTTCATGCCATTTCCATAATTATACAGTTCTTTCTTTTAGCAACACCATTTTGTTGAGGTGTATATGTTGCAGTAAGCTATCTTTGGATACAATTCTTAGCACAAAAATTAGAAAACTCATTCGAAGTAAACTCTCCCCCTCTATTTGTTCTGAGTATCTTGACAAGATACCCACTTTGTTTTTCAGCCAATGCTTTAAAATTTTTAAAGCATGCAAAGGCTTCAGATTTTTTCTTCAAAAAATAAACCCAAGTGTGGTGAGAGTAATCATCAATGAATGTCAAAAAATAAAGGTTGTTACCCAATGATGGCTCTTGCATATCACCAGAGATGTCAGCATGCACAAGCTCTAGAGGAGATTTGGCCCTCCAAGATTTGCCCACCAGAAAACTTTCTCGGTGATGCTTCCAAAGTGCACACCCTGAACAAAATTCTTCTTTTGCCTTGATTGGAGGAAGACCTCACACCAAATTCTTCTTATTCAACAAAGTTAACCCTTGAAAATTCAGATGACCATATCGTTGATGCCATAACCATGAATCATCTATGGTTGATTTTAGTGCATGCAACTTACTAGAAACAAATTTGAGAGGAAGCAATCTATTCTCTATCATATAAGTCTTTGCTACAAGATGATGATTATTAGACTTATCAAAAATCTTGCAGCAGCTATCGTCAAATACAACTTTATAGTTCTTTTCTAGAAGTTGTCCTATACTCAAAACACTATGCTATAATTCTAGCACAAAGAAAGTATTATGGATATTTGTACTATCTCCTTGCTCAGTCTTGACTGTAAGGGTACCTTTTTCCTTTACATAAACCTCCTTATCATCTCAAAATTTAACTTTACTCCTCATTGAATCATCTAATTTGACAAAGAAATCAGATTTACCTGTCATGTGATTTCAACAACTGCTATACAAGAACCAGATATCCTTTTGGCATTCTTTTGCCAAATTGCATGGAAATGATGTAGAATTATTTGCATCATAAGACTCATCTGCATAACGAACTCTTTGACTTATTCAAGTCAGATTTCTTCTTCCTGCACTCAGATTCATAGTGTCCATATCTTTCACAATATCTACATTGTATCTCCTATAAACAAAAATTCATCCTCTTCCTCTATTATTTACTCTTCCTCTTCATCTACCTCTTCCTATGTTATTACCAGAAGATTCACCTTGAAATTTAGTAGTATGAGAGGGAAAGATTGGAAAGCTTGCACAAAACTTTCCATAGAATGTTGCATGTGCTCTTCATGAGACTGCAAAGAAGCAATTAATTTTACAAATTTGAAAGTAGTTAGATCTTTACTTTCTTCAATACCAGTTACTACTATATCAAATTTAGGAGGAAGAGACCTCAAAAAAATTTCTACAATTTTTTGACCTGATATAGTTTCACCTTGAGTCCAAAGATGATTCACAATACTTTGAGTCCTTGTAATAAATTCATGAATAGACTCAGATTCTTTCTTCCTCAAATTTTCAAATTCTCTTCGAAAAGTTTGAAGTCTTACCAGTTTGATTTTATCTGTACCTTGGTATGCAATTTGTAGAGTCTCCCATGCATCCGTTGATTTTGTCAAGCTGGCAATTCAAGGAAAAATTGAAACATCCAAGGCATATTGAATGGTGAAAAGAGTCTTATTATCCTTCTTTCTATCTTCTTTCAGTTGCTTTTTTTGTTGTGGTGTCCATGTACTGAATGTATCCTAATCAACAGGTTTTGTGTATCCACCTTCCACAAATTCCCAGAGATCTTGGAATAAAAGTAGGGTCTTCATCTTGATACTCTAATAATCATAGTTTTCTCCAATAAACAATGGAAGCTGAAATGCTAAACCTTTTCCATTAGCCATCTAGAACTAACTGTTGCTCTAACATGCAACATGCACAATCAAAACTCTTACAACCTGCTCTGATACCAAATGAAGGATTTATAAATTAAAAAGATATAGAAAAGCAGAGAAAAGATTTGCAGTTTACAATATCAAAATCTGCTCTCTAAAATAATTTGTAGTCTTCTTCTTTTCTCTATTTTTCTGTATCTTTTTAGTTTATAAATCCTTTAGTTTAAGCATTGGATGGAAGTTCTTTACATTTTGAACTAAACAAACAATTTAATTTCATACGTACAACTGATTAATTTGGTCAGAATGAATTTTGATGCCAATAATCCACATAATCATAAACTAGAAACTCTAAAATTCAATCATAACATTGACTTTCTTCTTAAAATAGGAAAGCTATTTACTTCTTTTGTGCATAGATGAGTTGTTTAAAAGAGAATAGGTTGCACCTTATTCTTAGGAGCCATTGAGTACATCTTAAACCAATATGGAATAGACTTACCTAATAATCTATCTTACTATAGAGCATAAAGTATATGTTTTGAGAATTATTCTTTTATACATATAATTTATCTTATTTTGTTGATTTTTCATTGATAAGGTAGTAATCTATTAAATTCTATATGTAATGTTAAGGTAAGTTTGTTGGATATAAATATATTTTTTTTGTAGGAAGTTTTACTAGAGTTTTGACTTGGTTTGATCTACATGTTTTCAATTGGATCGCTTTATTATCCTTATTACTCACGTCATATTTTTTATTCTAGAAAAGTATATCTCTACATTTATCACAAGTTCCTTTAGTTCCATTGCTTTCGATAAATTCCTTTTCCTTTTGATATGGTCGTCGGCTCTTGTAGCCCAAAATTTTAGTGGAGGCTTCAAGCTCCTATGCGAAGGAAACCAATTCCCAAATAACTGCTAAAGTCATTATAAAACTGGTGCATAAGGGTATGCTATTATTCTTGATGTTGTTTACTAGTTCATAATTTTGAAATTTTGGGAAAGTAGCCCAAGGAAAATACTCTTGTTGCATGTTTTGTGGGAAATCTCCAGAATGCTACATATTGTTTGCTCAATTTTTACTTAGGTCTGGCATGGGGGGTATTAATAGATCATCCAAATGTTTCTTCCTTTTCTATTTTACAGATTTTAAGTTCGCCAAGGCTATCTTCAATTATGATAGTTTGTATATTTAATCATCTCTTCTCATTTTTTTTGTTTGGTCTCAAGACATTTTATTCTCTAAGGAGCAATACTTTCATGTTTTCATTTGGATCAATCTCCCTAGCTTGGCCTTGTCCTTATGGCCCTTTGACCCTAACTATAATGTCATGTCTTTAGAGTGGGACGTTGATTTTGAGTGAGATTTTTCATTTCTAATCATTTTAAAATGAGGCTTTATGTATATGTTGATTTATCCAAGAACTTCAAATAGCCGTAGAATTGCAAGTGGGTAACTAAAGTTTAACTGTAGGCAGAGGACGTTGCACTGTATGACATCCCACGCTAATGTCCTCAGACCCTGCGCTGCGTGGGAGTGATGATCTGCGCGATGATGAAGACGGAGGCAGAGGACGTTTACCTTTATTACATTCCACGCTAAGTTCCTCAGAACCTGCGCTGCGTGAGATTGGTGACCTGCGCGATGGTGAAGATAAAACATCCTCGCTAAAATTCCTTTCTAAACCTGCGCGGGAGGAGGCAGAGTCATCTGCGTTTTGCTGTGATGTTTGAAACCCCACGCTGCCAGAGACTTGGCGTGAGGAGCATGGCAAAGATTGTGAGTTTGCAACTGGGCACCATGGAAAATTTCCAGTCTCAGGTAAAACTTCATAATCTCCTTGTAAAGGGTGTATAACTGTTCTCAAAGATTGAGATTTTTCTTGTGAAGTGACTTCATTAAGCTGGGAATTATCAATCCCAAAGGAATCAGATTCATTCTGACTGGAGACATGTGATGAAGAAACAGGTCCAGACCCCAAGACAGAAGTTGGAGAAGTAATCGAGGTAGGAGACGATCTCAAGGGCTCCTGTGAAACATTGTTATCAAAAACAGAGAGGGGAACATATTCTGTAGTATCAATGGGCTGTGCTAGCATTGCTGGAAAACAGTGTTCATTAAACACCACATCTCGACTTCGAATTATCTTTCTTTCAAGCGGATCCCATAACCGAAAACCATATTGGTTTTCACCATAACCAACAAAGATACATCGTCTTGATTTGGAATCAAGCTTGGAACGCTTTTCCTTAGGAATGAGAGCAAATGCTTCACAACCAAAAATTCTGAGATAATGATAACTAATTTTCTTACCCAACCAAGTCTCCTCTGGAATGTCAAAGTTCAAACGAGATGAAGGCGCTCGATTAATCAAATATACTGCTGTATTACAGGCTTCAGCCCAAAATTCCTTACCCAATCCAGCATTCGAGAGCATGCAACGAGCTCTCTCAAGAATTGTACGATTGAGTCTTTCAGCTGCACTGTTCTCTTGAGGAGTAAAGGGAACAACTTTAATCCGACGAATACCATTGTCAGCACAAAAACTATCGAACTCCGAGGAGCAAAATTCTCCTCCATTATCTGTTTGCAAACACTTAATTTTGTGGCCACTTTGATTTTCAGCGAAAGCTTTAAATAGCTTAAATTTTGAAAATACTTCAGATTTTCTTGATAACATGTAAATCCAAACTTTCCTTGTGCAGTCATCAAGGAAAGTTACAAAATAATTAGCACCTCCAAGTGATGTTACCTCCGTGGGACCGAAGACATCAGAATGAATCAGCTCCAAGGGCACGCTCTTCTTCTCATGACCAGTCCTTAAGAAGCTAACCCGCTTCTGCTTGCCATAGAGACAATGTTGGCAAAAATCCAAGTCAATTGATCTTAGACCTGGTAGTTGTTCTCTCTTAAGCATAATGGAGAGTCCCTTTTTACTCATGTGACCGAGTCTTTTGTGCCAAAGTGCAGTCCCGCTGTCTTCAATTGTCATAGCAGCTCCCACTTGATCATGATTATTAAAGACATATAAACTGCCAACTTTATTTCCCTTTGCTACCACAAAGGCCCCTTTAGTTATTTTCCAAGAATCAGAAGTAAAAAATACATGACAGCCTTGATCATAAAGTTGACTTACAGAAATTAAGTTCCTCTTGAGTTTAGGAACATAACGAACATCCTTCAAGAGCCATTTGCTTCCATCTGCCAGCTGCAACAAAATATTACCTTTCCCAATAATTTCACATGCTTTATTGTCGCCTAAGAACACTCTTCGAAACTGCCCTTCTTCATAATTAGTGAAGGCTTCTATGCAAGAAGTGGCATGAAAAGAGGCTCCGGAATCAAGTACCCATGAGTTTGATGTAGTGTCGGTTGTAGAAAGAATTAAAATACTATCATCTTTATCATAAACTGCATTAAGTTCGCTGTCCCGCACTTTTTCTTGTGCTTTCTTGTAAGACCGGCAATTCCTTTTTGTGTGTCCAGTCTTACCACAAAACCAACATTCGCCATCACGACCTCTAGATTTTGATCTCTTTGTAGATTTAGATCTATTTCTGTTATTATACTTGCCTCTTTCTTGAGGCCTTCCTCTTTCTTGATGCCTTTTAGTGCTTACTACCATCAAAGCTTCTCCGAAAGAAGGCTCTTGATTCTTTCTTCTCATATCTTCACTGAGAAGAGTACCTGCAACATCATCAGAATTCAACTTGTTTTGGGCTGCCACCGAAGTGCTGACAGCCATTACAACGCCTTCCCAGCTATTAGGTAGCGAACATAATAACAAAATTGCCTTAATTTCATCATCTAAAGTGATGCCAACTGAATTTAATTGATTCACTAAGGTGTTGAATTCATTCAAATGGTTTGACATAATTCCACCTTCTTTCATTTTCAGATTATAAAGTTTTTTCATAATATATACCTTATTAGATGCTGAAGCCATCTCATACATTGATGAAAGTTTATCCCACAAATCTTTAGAGGTTTTCTGCGATGAGACATTAAACAACACATTGCTGGACAATGAAAGAAAGATCATGGCTCTTACCTTTTTGTCCATTTTTTCCCATTCTGGGTCAGATAGAGTGCCTTGTCCTTTGGCCTTTCCTTCCAATGCTAATGCAAGATCCTACTTAATCAGCAATGACTCCATCTGCACCTTCCAAAGTCCGAAATTCTGGCCTGCGAATTTCTCAATTTTCCACTTGTCCGCTTCTTCCATAATTCTGGAAATTTACACCGAATTTCCCAACCAGCTTCACCACCGAGCTCTGATACCAATTGTTTGATTATGAAGAGCGAGTAAATGAAAAATGAAAGTGCAGAAAAACAAAAAGGAAGAAAGAATGAATAAAGACACAACACAGGATTTTATCGTGGTTCACCCAAATTGGCTACGTCCACATTAACAGGGGAATTCTCTATTAATCTCTATTCTCTTGTTACATTTTAATAATACACAGCAGCAAACATATATAATGGCTACAATACATAAGGCTCAGGAAGCTGAACAGCCAAGTGAATTGGAGGGAAGAAGACTATTGGTGTTTCATATTCCACATTCCAGAGAGGCCCGAATGTTTACATAAGCTAGCAATATAGAAGATTCTATGTATGTAATGTTCTTGTTAGATAAAAACAAGAGAGGCCCGAATGTTTACATAATAACCAAAGTGCAAAAAATAGGGGTAGCCAACAAAATGGAACTACAACCAGAAATAGATAACAATAGAGAACTAAACCAAAAACTGAAAGTGACCTAAAAGGAACCAATACCACCTATTGAAGACATGAACCAATCGTCTACCTAGTGGGGTCTTTTCAACTTCCCAATCCTTGCTAAGCACTTTTACCTTCTCAGAGAAAGATAATCTTTTTTTAGAGCCTTTACTCTAAGAGATAGTAAGGGACTCTAGAGTAGCCTTGATTGTAGAAATAGTATGCTTCGATGCAATGGCTGAAGACAATTCCATGAGTCACTTCTTCTTCACATGTTTTTTGTCAATATCCTCCTATATGGCTTGTAGAGAAGCAAAATATTTTCTAGCCATTTTCATGTTGAGGACCACCATCTCGTCCAACTTCCTCTTGAGAGTCTCATGGTTACCTTGGACCTCCATGTTGATCTTGGTCATCTCCTTTCTACCATCCATCTATTTCACCTTTTCACTAACAACCATAGCTTCCTCCTCCATCACGTCCCCTTTATCAAGCTTCTCCACCAAATCATTGGTTTCCACCCATACGCTTTCATCTTCTACTTAATTTGCCCAATTGAAGGCTCTAGTGTCAGCCCCAGCTAGCACCTCCAACCTGATCATTTTCTTCTTAACAACATTGAGTTTTGCGAGGAGTTAACAGATAATGACTTCTTGTTTATTGTATGCACTACACAGTTCACTAACCTTTCCTTCTAAATCTACTAAAATTAACTTTTGTGTGGAATTAACATGAGAGGGATGAGGGGAACCCAAAGAAGGCATTGAAGGGGTATAAATGTTGACATTAAGGTTGTTTAGGGTCTAGTAGGAGCTTGTGGACCAAGAAGAAGTAGATTCCTTGGAAGCAATTTCTTCTGCATTCAGCTCTTTGTTATTTGAGGGGGGGTAGGGGAGTTATTATTTTTAGCAAAACGGTTAGGGTTAGTCCAAGTAGGTGTCCCTTTAGACTTAGGGGTTGTATTCACACTAGGGGCATCCTTGCTACCTGGGATTCCAAAAAGTTCCACAACTAGAGTAGGGTTAGGGAGAGGATCAGAAGGGTTAGTGGAGGGCCCAATAGTAGGGCTCATAGATAGGTGAGAATTATAGAGCCTCAAGATTATCCTCTAGTGTAGGGGGAGAACATTCTTAGATTTAGCAACATTGATAGACTGGGAAATGGAGGAGAAAATCCAGTAATGAAAGAGTTCATTTTCACAATATATCTGAGATGATTAAGCATTGGGAAGAGATAAGAATAAAACTATTTGCATATTCAAAATAGAGTAATGTATTTCATTAAGAGTAGCACAAACTCCTTCCAATTGTTGAGAAAATCTTCCTTGTTAATGTCGCTTTATACACGAGTGACTTTCTCACCTAGCTTAAGGAACCACTTGAAGTTGGATTTGTAATTACCCTTTGGCTTCTTAGGGAATGTTACCCCTTCCACAATAAGACTAGTGGTAGAAGCAATAGACTCCACAACTTTAACTTCAACCTCATTCTAGGAGTGACAAAACTACTTTGAAAGAGAAGGGTTAAAACCCTTCATGCCCTCAACATGGGATGTTAGATTGCCTCTTTAAACTATTAGCTAGAGGCTTTCATTCTTCTTAAAATTCCCACACTTATCTAGCTTGGTCGAGATGAGATCATCTCCCATAGTAAAATTGTTCATACAAAAAAAAGTAATAGTGATTGGGAAATAGTTTCTAAAACCAACTCTAGGAAAATGTCGACAAAAGGTAGTATTGGCAAAAGTCTTGCTTTCACCAGATTTAATAAGCCACCTACAAATCATTAAATTATTGAAGGACAAGATTTAGGATTGGGAAATATAGAAAAAAGTAATAGTGATTGGGAAAATATTTAGGATTGTTTCAAGGTATTCCAAATGCTCATCCATTTAATATGAGAATGCTATGAGGGAGCTAGAAGAAAAACCCTAGAGTTGATTGAATAATTCACATCTTTAGAAGAGTCCCAAACTAGTTTTTCATGTCAAATGCTATTCTAAAGAGCCTTATGTTATGTAAAATATTCAAAATTTCCTCAACCATTTTCCATGATAGTTAATCAAAATTCATGTTATTGATTTTCCACTTAGGCGGGGAAGAAGCACGATTCCAATACTTTTCAACGAAGATTTTGATCCTATTAACCAAATCCTTCTCAATAGTTGAGTAGATCGAGTGATACTCCAATGGGGTAGCAAAGGACCAAGGGTCCTTCCAAAATTGTACATTCTTGCCAAACAATACCTTTTTGAAGAAAAGGTTTAGTTTGATACTAAGCTTGCTTGATATATTTAATCTAATATGTTTGTAGGAGGGTTTGCTAGGGTTTTAGCTTGGAATGACCTACATGTTTCTAATTGTGTCACTCCCTTATCTTCATCACTTTTGTGTCATATTATATTTTTGGAGTAGATATTTTCATTTATTGCATATTCCTTTAGTTCTATCACTTTTGATAAATTCATTTTCCTTTTGATATGGTTATCGATGCAAGAATCCCCACATGTGAGTGAAGGCTTCAAGTTTGTACGTGTAGGAAACTAATTCTAAACTAACTACTAAATTTTATTATGAAAGTAGTGCATGAGGTTATGGTATTATTATTGATGTTTATTGGTTCATAATTTTTAAAGTTTGTGTAAGTAGCTATAGAAAATACTCTTGTTGGCTATTTTGTAGAACATCTCCCATTCTAAATGGATGCCACATATGGTTTTTTCAATTTTGCTTAGGTCTTCAATGGGTTGCATATAGAGATAATTGAAAATATACCAAGGGTTTCTTTCTTTTCTATTTTATAGATGTTAGCTTGACCAAGGCTATCCTCAAGCATGACCCTTGGTATATTAAATCATCTCTTCTTATTTTCTCTCTTTGAACTCAAGACCTTTTAGTCTCTAAGGAGAAATCTCTTCATGTTTTTTTAGGTTGAACTCCCTAGATTGGTGTTACACTTATGACCCTTCATTGAATACAATTATATGTCTTTAGAGTAGGAGGTTAATATTGAGTGAGAGTGCTCATTTTTAATCATCCTAAGATGAGGTTTTGTGACTATAATTTATCCAAGAACTTCAAATACACATAGAAAATAAAATGGGTAACTAAAGCTTCACACAAAGGCTTTTGTGATTATTTGCGATGTTAAACTCTTCACTATCCTCTTATTGTTCTACAAGACAAGTTTATTGCTAAATATACCCTAGTGGATCCTCCGCCTCAAAATGATGGCAATGGATGGACAAGCATGAACAATAAAAAATATTCTAGTTAAAATTGATTTATGCTGTAAATTTTAAAGCCTCTTAAGGTGAATGAGGCTACTAACTCTCATTACAAAGGAGAATCAACTCAATCAATTATCAAGATATAAGTTAATTAAACCTTAAGTAGATTTAATACTATTTTCTCTTAATTAAAAAATTAGCCTCCATCTTCTTATCATTCTTATAGATTGGATCATGAGTCTAATGAAGGATATTTTATTCTAGAAAAGAAGATAGTTTTCTTCATTTATCAAGTTTACTCTCAAACTTTAAGGTCATTCATGAAAGAAAAATTCCTGTCAAATCATTTTGAAAATCTTGATGAGATCATTAATAAACTCATTGAGGATGACACAATCTTTGATTTCAACCTTCCATGAATTTTATTTCAAGGAATCTAAAGGGTCTTACATATATCAAAATGAAATAAATTATGAAAAAAATATCAATAATCTCTCAACATCTAAATACATTCTTTTTAGAGTCTATTAAGTATTTTTTCAAAATATTCACTTTTACAAAATGACTATGTATTGAGACATCAAGCACCTTGATGCAGTCAAGGTTAGAAAGTTCACTCTATAGTGTCAAACCTTCCAGCCAAACATATACTAAAAACCAGAATACAAAAAGAAATAGAAGATTTTATTAATAAAAATAGAATGAATACATGCATGTAGGCCTTCACATGTTCCTTACATTTGGTCTGTTGGCCCCACATGCAAAACCACCCGCAATGGGCTTATTAGAATGGTAACAATAAAATAGAAGTCTTCCAGATTACTGTTCCTATATCTACAACTCCCTAACTACTCCCTTAGCCACTGCTATTTCTCCCCTATACCTCTTAATGTGTTTAATACAGATCCCCTTCACTAGAAGTGATATGCATCGACCTTCAAGTCCCAAAGTTGATATAACATTTGTATGAGTTCTAGTTGCTTGAGAGAGGCCTAAATGCTAGTGTGAATATGTCCAAACCTAACTAGATGTCACTCATTTCCATATCAATCATTTGACACACTCGATTAACTTCATAAGGCTCAGGAGAGGACTGCATGCTTCTGTAGTTTAGTCTAGTCTGGGTTCTTCCAGGATGCCCCTGCATTGGGTCTCTAGGGTTATTTGAAAAGTGTGCCTCACACATTGCCAAGTGTGATCCAAACTATTTTAGCTCATCTTATGAGACCCAAGTTGCATCTTCTATAGGCTTGTTTCTCCATTTGGCGAGATATACCTTGTACTCCATATTCCAAGTGTTGCGTTTGGTCTAGCTACTGAGGATCTGCACTCAATCTTCTCTAGTGGTGCCTGTGGCAATTTCTACCAATGTAACATGCATCTGTATCATCCTCCCGTGCCCCATGAAACTGGTAGAGGCCACAATGTTGAAGATTGGTGAAATATCCACACCTTTCGATAACTCTACTTCATAGGCATTTTCGAAATCAAACTTCTAGATGATCTTGCAAGGTCCAAAATTATTCATCTTCAATTTATTGTATGCGGCTACGATAAATTTCCCCATCCATGACTTCATCTCTAACTTTGAAGTCTTTCTATCTTTTCTTAGTGTCTACTTTTGTCCTTGTACTAGTTGTTCATGTTCTTTAAGTGTCCTTGTTCATGTTCTCTAAGTGTCCTTGTGAACCTTCTTTATGTTCTACAAATTTCAATACCTTGTAGGCTATTGTCATAATACTTTATATTATATATTGTAATCCATAATAATAAAAAAGTTCTAGTGAAATTGTATTATTAATAACCAGTTTGAGAAAGAGATGTGTGAACATATGAAACATGTTAACTTATAGAATGTGTACATTTATTTTATAAATATTGGATCAGATTAATGCAAAATAATTGCTTGCATTTTCAGTCCATAGTGTGTCTCTTCTATTACAATTAATAAAAAATGTCATACTCATCTAGAAGATTATAGAGTTATATGACAAATTATTTGTAATTTAGAACACAACACTTCTTGGATGACATGTTAATCATGGAATTCATTATATTTTCTATACTTGTGAAGAGTAGGTCCATTTTTTATTGGGAGATATGTGAGGTATCACGAGTTTGTGGTTGGAGGAATTGTGCTCAAGTGATGCTCTCCCTCTTACAGTTGTGACATCAATGACTTGATTTATGAGAGACTTTACTATTGGTTTTAGTTGACATTTAATTATTATTAATACATCTTTCTTCATTCCAATGTTATGGTGTTTATATTGAATCATAATTTGAGTATCGTAATACTCTTGAAGATAAGTACTATATTTCTTGATGTAATAGAAGAATGTTCTCATATTATTTTTGCTACCTATTTCTTAAAGTAAATATTGTTTAATGATATTATCATATAAAAATATAAGAATAATTGTTAAAATGATGTTAGAAGAATGTAATTTTATTCAAATCCTATTTTCTATCTTCTTTGTAAATAAAGTTGAAGAAAGTTTGTATTTTATATTAAAAAATATGTAGTTTTCATTTGATGAGCTATCTGATTTGTTACAACACATGAACAAATGATGTTTTAAATATGGCAATTGTGATGCAAGGATTGCAAGGTGATGATAAAAATAAAAAAGAAAAAAAATGTAGTTGACATGCAAGAGTGAAAAGCCATTTAAAATATCGATTGATAAAACTCGCAACACACACCAAGACAAAGTAAGGCCTACAAAAAGGAATGCCAATTAAATTCCCAAATAGATTATTTAAACACTCTTGTTTTACTTTAAAAATATTTGTTATACCTAATACCTATAGACTATGTGATGAAGGGTACAGCTCTTACAAACCCAAACACACAATGACAATAGATAAACAAATAGAAAATGCAAGAAAGAAATAACTTCATTCTATTATCTCAAGGAAATGAAATTACAACATTCAAAAAATGACATGCTACAACCACATGGGCTTTCATATTACAAAAAACTGCAAGCTAAAGCCACAATCTACACTAATGAAATTGTCGTCCCCTTATAAACACCAGTTCACCTAATTACTTAGCACTAATAACCACCTTAGAATGTTTTAGAAAGTATAGTTTTTCTTCTTTTGGTGCCTAATAGTCCAATGGTTTATTTTCTCGTCCAATTGGATTTTTAATTGTAACTTGAGTTTTGGTGCTGCAACTTTTGGGAGCCATAACTTTTGACTCAAATGTTTGATTTACTATGATAACATATTATTGCAAAGTTTGCGAAGAGATATATAATACAAAATACATCTAAAATATATTTGTTTAGATTCGAAACTTTTCTAGGGCTTCTTAATTTCGCAATTTTAAGTTTGAAACTTCATTGGAGAAATTTTCTTGGGACAAAAACTTTAATATCTTCCAAATGGTGCACGATATTGAGATGATTCTTCTACCAATCATTTTATTTATCAATTTCTCTCATTAGAGTCGATTTTCATGTCCATACAGATCCAAATAGGCCAACTTACTAAAAATATTAGGTGAATATTTTTGTTGTTTCAAGCCTTCTAACTATCCTACAAATCATATGTGACATCATGCGCTCTAAAACTAAAGAAAACTAGAAAACAAAAGAAAAATATAAAATTTTTAGATGATGAAAGATTGCCCTTATATCACTAGATTCTCTTATATCACTATGGTCAATTGTAAAACCTTATATATATTAAGAAAGAACCTTAAAAACTTGTTATTTCTTTATTTGACTTCTCCCTATAGGATGACCTATTTTGAAAGGTTTTTCAAATATTAAAAGCATATCTTGAACTAAAGAAATTAAGCACTTGCCAAACATAAGCTAGATATAACGTCAATTTCAAAGCACTAAGAAAAGATAAATCCAAAACCATAGAAAATCTATTACTTTTTCTTTTCACTTGTCTTCAATGCAACACTAATACCATATCATTCCGCTGAAAACAGTAATTCTCATGTCACAAACATAGACTAGTAATAAGAATCCCAATCAACTAATTTTTCAATTGAGATTGAAATATATTTACCAACTTATCCCAAACCCTGTCTATGTGCCTACCTACTCTCCCTCCAATTTCATAAATACTAATCATGTTGAAATCAGATGTAGCCAGCAAGGATATCCCTTTGAAAGGTTAACATAGATTATTATGTTGATTAAAGGAGGACAGCAACGACCATCAGATTTGTTTCATTACTCCGCGTGTCTTCATTTGGACAGAAAGATTGATACACCAGCAAGCACGTCACATTATTCTCTCCGACCACTGCTCTGCAAGCCAATTAGCTTCATTCGACCAGATTAGACACTAAAACATTAGTCCTTTTACCTCTTGAAAAAAGCAAATCAGTTCCATCCCTTTCTTGCACAGTAAAGATTCGCTTTCATGTAGATTTTGTTGCGAAAAACTCCAAATAATTTCAGCTTCAACTAAGCAATTTAGATGTAATAAGCAAACCAAAACAAATGAGAGGCTACAAATCAACTGATTTTGAGAATCAGATCGCTCACTATCTATTAGATCAGAATGAGAATAACAACATTCAACCGAAATATATTGTTCTTTCTGCATCCTGTGCCTTGGATCTTAGTATCTACAAAGATATGATGATTTGGGTGCTCTCCTTTTCTGATTGCACATTTCATGCTAACTAACATAATCAAATCCGTTCTGACTCATGGACATTACCAAGTTGTTAAATTCTAGATTTCAACAAGATTTTGAGACTGAAAGGGAAGAAGATTCGAGTGCAATAATAAGAAAGATTGTTCTCCAACTTAAAAAATTAGAATGATAATGTTGAATCACTAAAAAAATATTAAATTTATTTATATTCTTTTTATACATAAAAATTCATTGAAATTTTCACTTTTTATTAATAAAAAATGAGAAAATAAATAGAATATATATATGTATGTATATGTGTATATGTGTATATATGTATATATGTATATGTATATGTTTATGTACATGTACATATATACATATATAGATATATATGTATGTGTGTGTATATGTATATGTATATGTATATGCGCACACACAAACATACATATACATATACATATACATATATACTATCCAGTTGTCTTGGTAGAAAATCTGATCATTTAGCTCTTCTTTATAAAAGAGATAGGTGGGGTTCATATGAAAAACTTTGCTAGGAGTGGTAAACTAGGAGAAAAACATGGGGAAAGTTTTAACAACTTAGGAAATACTAAGATAAAGACTGTAGGACATTAGGTGGAGCTAATGATTAAAATAAAAATTTCACATCATCAATATAAAAAAGTGCTAAGGCGACATGAAAAATAAGAATTGACATTGCTTAGAGATTAAATTAGTTACAAAAGAGGATTAAAATGTAACAAACCACACACAATGATTGACAAAGCTAAAATGGTGAAAATAATAATAAATGCATATAAATATGATTATCACATACACCTCAATTTGAATATCTTTTATCAATATTTCTATAAATTTTATTAATATTTTTTGAAATCTAGGATGTTCCAATTACCATATGTATTTATATGTGTATATATATAGATATACATACATATGCATACATATATACATACACATTATGATCCTAATACCTTATATTCCTAAGTATATATTTAAAATTTTTAAGTCTAATAAGTTAAGCACTTGTGGCATACTTAACTCTAACATAAAGGTTAGTTAATACACTAACACATCCTAATTAAGATGAAGGTGTATGCTACTACGTAGTTGATCCTATAGATAAGAATGAGAACTCTCTCCCAAATCATCATATCAATTCATAACTTATAATCTGATTATCGAAGGTAATCCCCTCAAAGTGGTTTTCTCTATTTATTTTTTTCATAAATATTGCCAAGAAATATCATAACATTTTTTTTTCCAACATAAATTCCAAACTAGGGCAAATTTAGATTCAATATTGTGTAAGTTTTTAGGTATGTATTAGATAAGGTCTCGGGAAAAAAATTAGACTTCAAAGGTACTTTTCATGGAAGTTATTTCTATTTTAGTGTTTGCATACAATTTCTTTATAAGCCACAATTTTTAATATTTTTTTAGCAATTTACATTATTGAAAAGATTATTGAAAATTAGATAGGGTTACTTCTTTCTCATTCACTTTTAGACATAAAATAATCCCTATAATGTAGTAGTCAAACTTTAGTCAACATTTTCATTAAATTTGCTTTATAAGATGCAAAATCTGAAATTTTTTAGAAAAAAATAAATGCTTAGAAATCTTATAAAAATTATGTAGGGTTGGTTTTTAAAGTTAACATAAAATATATTACATACTTTAATGCTCAAAGTTTGGTCCAAACTTAAACATCAAATTCTCTAATACAATATACTTTCCTATGTCAATAAATATTAAAATAAAAACATAAGTGAAGCCATGTCATCTTTAGGATTAAAGGATCTTTCAATACATAAAAAAACTAAAGACCATTTATTTTCAACCACCTAAAATTGAGGAAAGAATCCCACAAGGACATGAGATAATAATAAATTTCATAAAAGATAAAATGCTTGACCCATTTATTAAATCTTTAAATAAGAGTTTAGAGAAGTCTACGAAGAAATTATTATTAGAATAAAATTCCCAAAGGAACCACCAAGGTGACTATGACAATAATAAACCGTCAATGTAAAGAAGTTAAGTAGTAGAATAAGTTCCTACACTAACCTTGAGAGGAGGGTAATGTAAAAATTTTACATACCTTTACAAAAATTACAAAAACTTAATAGAAATAAACATGAATAGCATGCATACCACAATATAGTGAGTTACATGGGGAAAACCCTTTCGGGAGAAAAAACCCTACACTCCAAAAGTTGCTCAATATTTTATTCAGAAATTGACAAATTACAATATACTTGTAGAGAAAGATTCTCATAGGAGTATCACCTACAAAGGTCCAAATGTAGCTCAATAGCTATTAGAATCTTACACAGAACCTCCATCTCACAGACCTAATATATAGGAGATACAATACATGAATCCATCAAATAGTATTACAAAACTGTGGGCTAAAACCACTCAATAGTGGCGCTCATTTTAACTCCAATACAAGGTGACCTATGATGTGTCAATACACACACCAACATGTGTAACTCCCTTTTATATCTCATTTATGTCCCACACATTTTATATGTCCTATTTTAGGAGACCCAACTTCTAGAGGCCATAACTTTGGAATTGGGTGTTCGATTGATGACCTGTTTGAACTATTGTAAAGATCACAATGTTCTATATCAATCTATAACCCACTACAGTAGTTATGGAGACTTTTGGGAAATTTTGGAGCCTCTAGGGGCCTCAAAATTTAATCTTAAACTTTTTGTTCAAAACTTTCAAAAGAAAAATCTTTAATATCTTCAAATCTAGACATGATCTTGTAATAAAATTTATCAACATGCTTATCTAGCCAATTTGAAGCTTTAGGAAAAAATTTGGACCAATCCATGCTCAAATGAAAACTTACTATAAATATTAACCTTATGTGTATGCAAGGGTGAGACACCATTTTCCTAACATTATCCCACTTGTCGGACACCTTGCAAGAGCATACGTGAGGCCCATAGACTCCAAACACCACCCGAACTTATCTTTTCTCATAGCCTTAGTTAAATAATTTGCAACATTGATCAAAGTCTCTACCTTAACTAGGTTCACCCTATCATCCTTGACCATATCTCAGAAAAATGATATTGAACATCAATGTATTTTGTTCAGACATTAAATGTTTGGTTCTTACCTAGGGAGGTCACACTCTAACTTTCATAATAAACTATCACTACACCATAATTTATTCCAATACCTTAAAACAATCTCTTAAGATAAATGACTTATTTACAAGCATGACTAGCTACCATTTACTCTACTTCGGTAGTGGATAAAGCAATTACAACCTATCGCTTACTCATGTACTTGATTGCACCACAAAATAAAGTGAGCACATAAACACCGAAGGATCTTCTACTATCAATATCATCTACCCATTCTAAATCCACATAACCATGAATATGAAGGAAAATTTCATCTCCTATCAAATTAAAATGATAACACAAAGAATATTCTAAGGTACCCTTCAAATATCTGAAGACCCTTTTAACTGCATCTCAATGAATTCTATTAAGATTAGACATATATCTAATAATAACTCCCATGGCTTGGGAACTGGTATAGTATGGACCATAGAATACATCAAACATTCGTCTACACTCTAGTATAGTACTCTACTCACGTCTTCCATCTCTAATTGGGATGTAGGAAAATCTGAAATAGATAACTTTGTTCCAACTATAAAAGGAACACATAATGGTCTAAAATCCTACATGTTAAACCTTCGTAAAAATAAATTCACATTCTTACTCTAGCCTATCCATAGCTCTCTATTCACTCTATCTCTCCTAATTTATATCCCAAGAATGTGTTTTGTTGCACCAAGATCTTTCATTTAAAATTTAGCGTGAGCTAAATCACTCACTATCATATATCAAATTGCAAATAAAAAATATTCAAGCGAAATATTTTGTTCTTTGTACTCCCTATGCCTTGGATCTTAGTATCTACAAATATATGATTATTTGGGTTCTTTCCTTTTCTAAATGTACATTTCATGTGAAGAGATACATTTTGATTCATGAAGGTGGTTATGCAACAAGAAAGCATAAGATCATATTAAAAAAGCTATACCAACTGGAATACCTTATTTTGATACACTGTGATCCAGAGTTGAAACTCATATATCTTTTTTTGTTCAAATATTTAGGTTCTGAGAATTAGTAGAATGGTGCCAAACATACACCTTAGAATGATTTTAGAATTGCATCCCCAAATAATGCAAGGTGGTAGAATTTGGATAAAAATACTAGGTCACAAACATAGGAAAAATGTACAATCTCAATGCTTAGACAATTTATTTCAATCAACAGAAGTGAAGACTAAAATCAAACATTAAACCACTAACTCCTTGAACATGTAGACATCAACCAAGATGACTACGACATATGAACAAGTCATGAATTATGTGAACCATTACATACCATCTGTTCTAGACTAGTATATTGACAGTAGATGAACCTTTGGACTATCTTCTATATCTTTGGCCAAACTGAAATGGCACAACTGCTCTCAAACATCTTCAACATCAATGAACAAAAAGAATACTCCAATCATCTCCTTAATGACAACACATACTATTGGACATTAGGTTTACATTAATGAAAGCACATATTACCAATAGTAAGTGGGTAAGGGCTCCAACCCATTATAGATCTAGCACCAACCATAAAAAACTAGAACTAGAACAAAACCTATAATAGAGGCAACAAAATAAGGCAACTGGCCTAAGAGCAGGGTTGGAGCCATACATGTTACATCTTATATTGAGACAGAGATTTGAGACTACTTATAAGTCATCCTAACTTGAGAAGACTTATTAGAGGGACTCTTCTTCTTACATTGGAGAAATGTCCAGGTAGATGCATTATTACAGTTAGAAAAATATTGATCCAAAGATAAAGGTGGGTTGACAACATCAAAGAACACAACATTTCCAGTAGAAATAATAGAATTAAGGATAACAACATTACTAGTAGAGATAGTAGCAAAATCATTACCAATAGAAGTAGCAACAAAATCATCAGCTAGAAAGACAGTAGACCTAGTACCACAAATTTTAACATCTGAAACAACTTCTACTAAAAAATTAGTAGTAGGAACTAGAGCAAGAGATGGCCCAATATCCAAAGCACAACCAGGAAGAGAAGAAATAAGAGTGGGTTGATTTGAATCCTTTTAAATAGTATCATCCTCAGAAACTGAATCAAGAAAAGTAATAGGATGGTCACAAAGAAATTTCTTCCGCCAAGTTGAGGAAGACTATGTGTGAGTATTTAGGGAGCACTCAAAAGACAAATTTCTAGTGGCAAAACAATGCCTACAGTGAAAGGGAATCCCCTCATAGTCCACTGGCTAACACCAAGATCTATCATTAACATGTAGAATAACTTATGCAGATAGAACTTTTGAAATATCCACTTCAATTAGAATGTGACCAAATGATGTGTGACCAAAGGCTTTCATCTCAGGTTCCACCTTCAAGAATCTTCATAAAGATTTATCGATAGCCTCATAGGCTTTATTACACCAAAAATGAAATGAAAGATAAGGCAACCTTACCCACATAGGCAGAATATTAGTTGAATATTTCAAAGGGTTTAAAGAAGAAGCCAAGGGTTACACAGTGAAGGGATTATAATCTCACCTCCAAGGCCCATCATCAAGCATAGCCTATCGATCATCCTCAGAAGTAAAACTCTATTTTATCCTTAACCAAAGGAGACCAAATCTGTAAGATCCAGTAGTGCAAATTTAGGAAGAGAAGGCCAAAAATGAAAAAAACTAGTACATTAAGCCATTCTTGGCAAAATATTCCTCACAGTCTAGCACTACTTTCCTTAGAAGAACCATAGGAGCAATAGTATCATAGGATATTGACATAACAAAGCCCTTCAATTTCCTAGAAGCTATAATCTTAGCAGCAAAAGAAGTAGACAATATTTTCCTAAGTAGATCTACATAGGAAGCATTCTAACTAGAGCTTGAGGACCCAGGGGGAGAAGCAAAACCCAACTTTGTAGGAGAGGCAGAGGGACCGACAACCAGGGTGACAAACTTAGGAATCCCCATAGACAGAGCTCCAGTCATAGTCATTGCATGACCAACATCAAGCCAAGAGAAGACCCCACCAAGAGACAAAGATCCACCACCAAATCAAGCTAAGGTAGATTTGTAGTAGAGAATAGTGTCCCAGGGATGGGAAAAAAAGAATAATTTAAAAAATGTATCGAGCAAGAAGGAGTTAGAGACATCTATAGAGTGAGTTTAAAATTTAGTCTTACTATTTGAACAAATGATCAAATTTTGCTATGAGAAATTTCAGTGGATAAACATGTTTGAAGTATTATCGATTTACTTTTTAAAAAAGATTACAAATTGTAAGATATAAAAATATAGATTACTCTTATAATTTTTTAAAATCATGTCAACAATATTTTATGTTTGATATTTCACATATATATATATATTAAAAAATTAATATTGTAAACTAATATACATCTCCACATTTGCAATTTGTATGCATATCTACAACAAGAGATCCATATCCCTAATTCGAAAAGGAGATTAAGAAAAATGGGGGGCTCACCAACCTAGATGATATGACTAATGATCTTTTTACACAAGTGTGGGGTTCACATTGGCATTGGTATTGGCACTGGAAGACAAGGTTGAAATTTGCAATTATTGCAACCTAAAACGACATTTCTACTTTATTCTCACTGTTTTATTCTTTCCGCGTGCCTTATTGTCACTCAGGGCGGGCAATCTAATACGACGTAGTTGGCCAGCACAAAGGAAAAGTTGAAAGGTGATGTTGAGAGTAAGGAGAACCAAAAAAAAGAAAAGAATATGACAGAATACCTAGTCATATATGACGAAACACTAGAGAAAGAGGACCACATCAGCCGATCAAAGGTTAGATTCTGCTCCTAAAACTAAAATACTTTAAAATTAGAACATGAGGATAAATTTCTCATACAGCAAGAAACATGAGATTTTGGAGTTTTCTCAGGACCTGAGAAGAATAGTACAAGAGCTGTCATGACAATACAGTAAATCAGAGAAACCCACAACTCTTTCTTAGGTGGATCTCACATACCTCGCTATCTTTTTTAAGCCAAAACAGTTGCAACCATAATAAAATGCACTGCAAGTGCATTCTGTGCAACATGACAGAAAACAAAGACGATGAGTAGAATTCCTCAAGTGATTCCAATCTTAAGCATGGAAAAGATGTTGAGGAGCACTCTAGAATATCCATGGAGATGCTTGTGGTACAGCTACAGAGTAATGTGTCGTTATGTTAGTAACATAGAGAGCAATGATATGACCGTCGTAGCAGGAAATTTGGGACACAGCAGCGTATGTGAGGTCAAAGAAAGATTGATATAGCTTTCAGCGTGATACGGATCTGGTTAGTTGTAGGCCATAGTGGATACATCATATCATTATTTTTTACCACTACTCTTCAGCCCACTTTGCTCTTTCCGACAGATTAGACATTGGACGGTAGTGCTTCATCTCATGAATTACACACTTTAATACGTACAACTGATTAATTTGCTGATATAAACTTTTGATGCAACAAATAAACAAAAAAACGGAAACTCCAAAATTCAACCATAACATTGAATTCCTTTTTGAAATAAGAAGGCTATTGACTTCTATTGTTCATAGATGAGTTGATAAGATAATTGGTAGCACCTTATTCTCAAAAGCAGTTTAGTAGATGTTTTTCGTATTATAATCAGGGAAATCAGGTTGCCGACTTCTTTTCTTATCTTCTTTCTTCTCTTTTTCTTTTGGGTTAAACTAGGTTTCAATTGGACAAGTGATTAGGACCGCATCATATGGGGTTCAAATGGTGCTTTTAGGGCTTTTTTAAAGCTCAAAGCAAGTGGTATAATCCTGATGTAGTCACAAATGGAGGTTCTAGAGAGAGGACTGTTCAATTGTGCAGTTAAGAGTTAACACACCAGAAAAGAAAGTCATGGAATAAAAATAAAATATTCATTGGTTCAAGATAACAAAATGATTATAAAATGTTTATTGGCATACTACACGTATATTACAGATTGATTTATAGTCTACCATAAGCTTATTACTATTGGTAAACAGAATTGTCTTTTGCACTTTATTTAATTTGAATACCCTTAAAACCAAGAAATGAAAGACAAATTTTACGAGACAGTTGGAAAATCATTATATTGATTAACCTCTGAATTAAGGTATAGCTCCCTCTAGTAAATGTTCAATCAACTTCAAGTTACACACAACCAATATTATACTTCTCACCAGAAAGCATAGAAAAGGTTATTGCATTCATCAGTCAATACCAAATGAACGCAAGCATTGATTTATATATAACTCTTTATATGAAGCCGACAGACTTCGCATGTACACTAAAACAAAATGAAAAGCTTATAAGGTGAATCCCGGTAGTAATTTTCTGCGCACATAGAAAGCCATAACAAATCTTTACTTGAAATAGATTCGCATAGAAATCAAATTTCAGACATCAAACACACAGATTTGAAGTCAAAGATAACTGTTATTCAATTTTCATTCATAGATGATTATCAACCTTCCATTCATAGAGTCTTTCAGCAAAATTCAAGAGATAGTTTTTCAAAAACTTAGTGAGATAAAGTCATTACAAAACATATAAATAGGTCCCCAGACCAATAGTTTGAACCAGAGATAAAATTAACTCAAAAGAGTTAATGAGAAACTACGCTAACTGCATAATTGAAACTAAAAACAAACAACTAGACTCGTTGGCAAACAAGTGTCAGCAGTGCTAGTCATGTCGTCGATTCTGTTTTCGTTGGATTGCCCGAGTCATTGGTTTGAATGGACACCATAACCGCCTTTGCCGCACTCCACTCACGATGCACCTTCGAGAATTCCTGAATTACTGTAACGTGCGGTAGGCTGATGTGTATTACTCTCTGCTTCCAGAGTTCTTTAGTCCTCCTTACCATCTGTACTTTGTCCCTGTATGAATCCAAGTGATCCAGACAAACCGTGAGCATCGATTCCAATTTGGAAACCCTCGTAAAATCTTCCACAGCCAAGGATTTCTCCACTATAATTTGTTTAATGTGGTTGTTGAATTGATTGATCATCTCTACAGTATTTTCCAAAGTCTGGTTATCTTCCTTAAGCAATTGAACATCCACGCAGCGCAAATCCTTTTGCATAGTTGTTCTTAAGGCTGTTAGTTCACCTTGCAGATTGGTGGTTTCTCTATTACCTTGTTCAATGATTTGATTGCGCCACTCTATGCTTTCCATGCATATAAACATTATGTCCTCATTCAGCCCTGGTACTTGTCTTTTGGCAAGAAAGTTCATCACGCCATAGCGCTAGATATCTCACATTTTCTTTGAAATCACCGCCCATTTAGTCTTTTCTTTCTACCATGAGATTAAATCGGCATCTAGTTCCTTGGGAACCTTATTAGCATCCTTGAAAATCTAAACTAAATCTGATATGTAACTGGTTCCTTGATGCACGATTGAGGTGAGCCTCAGAGAAAATCTTTGCAATCATTTTGTTTTGTTGAACCTCATCAAAGAACTTCTGATTCCCTAGGGATTTTGAACTAAAGGGGACTGAACTCTGAGACAATGGCAATGGACTATTCTGTAGGGCATGAATGTATTGGGCCATTTGCATTTAATTCTGCCTCAACTCAACCTTGTCCTTCTCATCCTTTCAGGTGTGGGAGATGATTCGTTTAGTCGAAGTCTCCAAATGTTTTACATCAACTGCTCTGGTTTCGAACCCCAAATCAACCCGCTCAATGGTGTAATATGCCTCTGAAGAAGTGGCGACATCCTTATCAGATGTAGGTTTGGCAATGTCTACAGTCCAGTGCTTTGTGTCTTCATCAAAACCAATCATTGTCTCCATTTTTAACGGCTTTGGCTTAGTGGATCTTCCCAAGCATTTACTTACAACATCTTCCATCGACACTGAAATAGGAACTACATTTCTTTTCCTGGTAATTGAGTCATTTAACCATTTAGGAACTAGTGTCAGTTCCTTAGATTGCATAGCTCCTGAAGGTGACTATGTAACATTGTCTGCATTGGACCGGATATCAAGCAGATGTGAATCTTCAACAATAGCATTTGAGTCAATTAAGACCTTATTAGCATCCGAAATAGGGGTTGCCATATCACATTGTACTTCCTCGGCATCCAAGTCGAGAATGAGATGAGCGGTAGGTGGTTGAAAGTTCTTCTTGTGCCTTGACTTGGTAACCCAACCACCAATAGAAAGTGCAACTTCAGTATCAAGTTTCTCTTCTTTAATCTTAGCTTGCCTTTTTCCTACAACAGAAACACGGATGTTAGTTAAAACAATTTTTTTTCTTGTGGCCTTCCTCTTTCCATTTTTGTTTCTTGAACTGGTTTCTCTAGCTGGACAAAATCGGCAACTCCTAAGCCAATTTTCTATTCTATGAATTATGCTGAAAGTGCGTGTCTAAATGCTATCTTCCATCTTTTTATTCCAGTCAACTTCACGGAGAGGTTCATTATGTACTCGTTTCATAAACTCTGAATCCAGTACATCTTCATTATCAGTAGTGACACCTGAAGTATCCATTGGAAATTTCATGTCATGAATCTCTCTCAAAGTTAACCTGGACCAACTCTTCTTTCTCACTTCAAACTCATTTGGGAAATCTTCCCAATAATCCTCCAACTGGGGTACATGTTGACTAGGCACTATCTTCTTCACTATCAAAGTTATCCCTTTTCAATCAAAGTTATCCCTTTTCACAAAGGTTTTCAAATGAAATCTCTTGAACTCTAGCTCAAGATTTAGTGCATCAGAGACAGACCTACAACTGTAATGGCCTAAATCGATGGGAAAAATTCCACTTGTGTTAGTACCTTCACCATAATCCTTCGCGACATAGGCTAGCTACCTGGAAACTTCAATCAGGATACAAGAGTTTGAAACATACCTAGGTAGCCTAAAGGGTTCACCTTTAAAACCTCCAACCCTTATGTAAGTGAAGTGATTAAACTGTGTAAAGAAACTGCCATAGATTTTAACTAGTTCAAGCGCTTCAGCAAACATTCTCTTATGCAAGTTATCCTATAATTTAAAGGTCAACCTCCCAGCAAAAATGTCATTCCAGCGAAGATAATCATCAACATGTCCTTTTAAAGTCAAATGGGGGTGATACTCATAAATGTTAATACCTTGAACCCATTTAGAATGGAATAATCCAGACCATTCCCTCACACAGGCTAGCATATATAATAGGTATGAAGACATATAAAAGTTCGGCATCCCAAGATAATTACTCAAACCCTCATACAATCTTTCTACAATAATAGTTCCCCAGTCAATGAACCGATTTTTATCTAGAGTTACCTAAATGAAGAAATACATCCAGTCTTCCCAATAGAAGGAGTGTGAATTCCCCTTGACTCTGGTCAACAATATTACCAAATCTCTAATCACAAGGATCAAATGCTCATAGGTTAAGGGTCTTGTCAGCCTTGAACCCCCTTTCTGAAACTTCAAAAGCCAATTTTGCACAATGATAGTTCTGTAATATGGCTTTTTCTCTGAATAAATTTCGTAAGATTTTTTAATTGTCCAATCTTCATAGGGTTCCCGATGTGGGATACCCATGGAAGCCATTACTATTTGTCTATCAATGGACAACAAAAATTCACCATTATTTTTCCTTATGCATCTGTTGACTTTATCATAGTGGTTCATGCATTCTAAAACTAATTCAAGGCAAGGAGCAGTGGTGGGAAATGCGGTTGCTTCTAATAAACCGCTCTGCACAATATCTCTCATCATAAGATCAGTGGCTGGGTTTCGTACTCTTTCTAGGAAATCATCTAAATCTAGTTGGACTAAAGTTGTATCACCCAACTCTGGTAAGGAATTTACAAGGGAAGAAGAATTCACTAATTTAGGCAGAGTGGGCCTCATGTCTAGCTCGTGATTTTCTCCAGTTAACCCAGACAAAGAAGAAAAGGGAAACGGAAACAAATAGCTAACAAAATATCTAGAGCTTTTCTAAAACAAACTGCAACAATTGTTTGAACATACCTTCCTTTGTCATCTGCAAACCCCTATCATAGTCAATTTCTTCCCACTCCACAAATTCTTCTTAACACTTAACCAAAAAAATTGATAATCTCGACATTACAGCTACCCAATTTAAAAGCCGAGAAAATCTTACCCATGATTACTATGAATTATCCTCATTACTCTTCTCTCGTACGACCTTACTCTGAAATGATCGCGTTCGAGCATGCATTAAATACCAAGTCACTTCGTCTTTGAGAATACGGATCCCCATGCCACACTTGCTATAAATGATAGATTTCAAATCATTAAAGAAAGAATATTCCTCCTCTCTACTGTCGTTTATCATATCTTAAAATCCGCACCGCCACCTCATGCCAAGTCACATGATCTCCAAGAAGTATAAACATTGAACTTTGAGTCTTGAGAAACAAAATCAAAATAAAACATAAACATGACAAATCTTGAACTTTGAACCTTGAACCAAAAAGGTTCAAGTTCAAGGTTCAAAGAAGATGAAACGCCGACAAAGACTAGGAAAGACTTAAAACTACGTTGAAGGAAAATATTTTAATACAACGGTCGTTGAACTTTGAACCTTGAACCAAAAAGGTTCAAGTTCAACATAGTGAAACTTAAGGAAAGCAGTAAAGACTGAACTACATGGAGAATTCTAATCAAATGACTCGACCAACAGACCAAATGGGGACATAACTCAAACAAGGAGACATATAGAATAGAAATTTATATATGCCGCCAACAATTACAGGCTTGTATGTAGATATGACTACAAAACCCAACTTGAACTCTTAACTCTTTGACTTGCTAACCATTAACTAGTTGGTGATATATTATACCTAAGCCTTAGAAATGGTGTGTGTCTACGACAAGGTGTTCCAACACCTAATATCTTGTCAAACATGTAGCTCAACCTAAATCATATGATGATATCCCAAGAGTTGATGAAATTCATTGTGCTATCTAAGTATCTTTGTAGTCCCATTTTCACATGTTATAAGTCAGATTTGATGTTGCAAGTTATAAAAAAGCTTTGTAAACTTCTTTCAATGAACTCTATGTTGTCTCCTCTAGAATATGAACTTCTTATGATAACAACTTATAGTAATAATTCATAACTATTGCAATCTAAATATGTCGTGTATGTGTAATGTTGAAAAATTAGGGTTTCTACCACTAAATGTAGTAGAAACCACTAATTTTAGGCTTATGGAGCATTGTATTAAAGAGGGATGAACCTAATAGATCTAGCCTCAAATCAGCAAGGATAGGGCTAAGAAATCCTATTAGATTCCCTAGATTTTGAATTGATTCCCTCTTTTAAATTAAATTGTGAAATGTTGAAATTAGGGTAAATATGCTAGAATTGAAGTAAAAACACATGAACAGTGAGCTATAGTCATTGGATCGAGCTACGAACCTAGATCTGAGAAATGCAAGAGTGTTTGGATCTATTCCTAGAAGGAGCTCCTGAAATGTCGAGACCAAAATTCTTGTCGCTCTGGTCCTTCACACTTTTCTCTGTCCAAAGGGGAATTTGTTCGTCTCTGTAAATAAAGCCAATTTTGAAGATCATAGCTCTATAAATGTTCCTACACACAATAGAGAAGGGAAATAGGTTGGGAATAAGGGTTTGTCTTAGGTTAAACCTTGGTTTTGGAACTAACCATGAAATAGAAATGAAATGTAATTGAATTGCAGTAATGAAAGGGATCTCCTTTTTAGGGAAATGCTAAATAATGTCTTTGAAATAGTAATGTTGTACCTTTTAATGGATTTTTGTTTGTCTCCACAAGTAATTAGGGTTTCATGAAGTCTTCATAAAAATAGAAGATGAATGTCAACTCCAATGCTTGAATCTTGACCTTACTTTTTCTCCAATGCTTGAAAGAAGACTGATTTCTTTCTCACTTGAATTTGAATGCTTGATTGCTTGAATTGATTGCATGAATCTCTTAGGTGGTTATCAAAATGAGAGGGGTAGACATCCTTTTATAGTTGCTTGTTGGAAAATAATTTTGATGTAGTCATGGTAGGGAGGTCCATCAAGGAAAACCTAACCTTGCAACCTAACACAAACAACATGCAATATATACTAGTAACCAGTAACACAACACCATATAAAGTATAAAGAACAATCGGTAACATCTCAAAATACATAACCAGTAAACATTATGAATAATTCTTATGACATTCTATAGAATTACATATGCCACATGTTGTATCACAACCCAAAATTACAAGACAACTCTTACAACTTAGATCTATGATCTGCAGATCATCCTCTCAATAAATTATCATCTGATAATAGCTTCCACTAGTCTACACTGATCCGGACCTCAGTCATCCCGGCTTTAGTCTCCCCAGACCAAAATCTCGTCAGATTCAATATAAAAATCTAAGATCCAAAGATCTTATCCTCGATGAATAGGTCTCTGATAACAGTCTGCACTGATCCGGACTTCAACCATCCCGAATTTCGTCTCCCCAGACTAGAATCTCTCCATAAACTACATCCTTGCTCAATATCGAACTTCAATCTTCTATCCTTTATCTTTTGTTTTGTCCCCCCCTCAAATGATTCACAAACTTCTATTTATACCATCCGCAAATAATAATAACTTGATCAAGTCGGCCCAAAGACCAACCAGTTCATGAAACATGTAAATAATATCAAGTCGGCTCAAATCACTATGAACAACTTCCAATGAACAAAACGTCACGTGGTCCTTCAGGAACATCGGAAAAGACATAAGAAACATAAATCAATGATCCACAAGTCATGAGAATCAACCACAACCCGATCCAACTTCGCTCAACACACTGCAAGACTAACTGGTAAGAATATATCAACCAGGCCAATATTGGAATCGATAACTCACTTAGAAAAAATTGAAATGCCATGAAACTCGAACATGATAAAGACAACAAACTCAAAGGAATAAATCCTAATCCACAACACTAAACTTTCAAACATGAATAAATATCGCAATCTCCAATCAATTTGACTGCTAACTACTCAACCGATAAGAACTACATCGGTTCTCCTGAATCAGACTCTTAGGGTTAATTGAAAAGTGAGTCCCATCACTTGATCTAGTTCGACAATCTGAACAAGTCCATAAGTTTCCTCAAGTTCCTCTTCAACCAACTGGTGCATAATCGGGTCTTCCTCCAACAAGAAGTTCACATACCAGCTCTAATACCACTTGATGGAGTCAAGGTAGGGAGATCCAATGAAGGAAAGACCAACCTTGCAGCCTAACACAAACACCACGCAAGATATACCGGTAACACAAAACCATATAAAGTAGAAAGAACAACCGGTAACATCTTAGAATACATAACCGGTAAACAATATGAACAATTATTATTACAATATGAAGAATTACATATGCCACATGCTAGACCGCAACCCAGGATTACAAAACAACTCTTACAACTTAGATCTATGATCCGCAAATCATCCTCTCAACAAATCATCGTTCGGTAATAGCTTCCATTGTTCTGCACTGATCCGAACCTCAGCCATCCCGACTTTAGTCTCCCCAAACTAGAATCTCGCCAGAATAAATATACAAATATAAGATGCTCAGATCTTTTGCTCAACAAATAGGTCTCCGGTAATAGTCTGCACTATTCTGCACTGATCTGGACTTTAGCAATCCTGACTTCCGTCTCTCTAGACTAGTATCTCTCTGGAAACTACATCTTCGCTCGATCTTGAACTTCAATCTTCTATCCTCTATCTTCTATTTTTCCCCCCCTCAAATGATTCACAAAATTATATTTATATTGTCCATAAATAATAATAACTTGATCAATTCGACCCAAAGACCAACTGGTTCATGAAACGTGTAAACAATATCAAGTCGGCTCAAATCACTAATAACAACTTCCAATGCAAAAAAAATCACGCGGTCCTCCAGGAACATCAGAAAAGACATAAGAAACATAGATCAACAATCTGCAAGTCACGGGAATCAACCACAACCCAATCCAACTTCGCTCAACACATTGCAAGACTAACCGGTAAGAACATATCAACCAGGCCAATACCGGAATCGATAACTCACCAAGAACAAATCCAAATGGCATGAAACTTGAACATGATGAAGACAATGAATTCAAGGGAATAAATACCAATCCACAACCTGAAACTCTCAAACATGAAGAAATGCCACGATCTCTAAGCAATTCCACTACTAACTATTGAACCAGTAAGAACTACACCGGTGCTCCTGCATCAAATTTAATTTTCCAACATGAGTTGACATGAGATCTAGGTCTCCATCAAAATGATGTTACCATTAAGGGGCCCCAAAATGGGCCTTGATTGGGAGGACCAGAGAGCTAGCGCCTTGGTCTTGACTAATTAGGGACCATAAACAAGGGAGAAAAAGTGTGCCTTCTAAAAATTATAAGATATTTGCATGTTGTGAGTAGAATCAGGGCTCCAATCAAGCCTCGAGACACAAACACCAAGGTGAGGACCTAAATGAGGACAAAATTGTAAGGGAGTAGAATTTAGGATGCTACGGTATGAGATACAACCAAACTAATCCAAAGTTATTTATCACATAATAAATTAGGATAATATAGTGAAATTTGTTAATGTTTTTTGGGATGCCCTTTCATCAAACATCCAAAGTTATTTGAAAAGTGAGTCTTATACTTTTCCAACTTTGAAGAAAATTGAAAGAATTTCATTTCAAGTTATGAAATAAATGGCATGTCTTCTATTGGTGTTCCTTTCCACTTGATTATGAATTCTTGTTGGCATAATGATTATGTTGTGATTGTCATTGATGGACACACACTTGCATTGAGATCACTTTTGTATGTATAAGTTAAAGCTCAACCGGTACTTGTTCCAACTGGTATGATGCATTATAGTCCTTAGACTATTGATGTTTTGTAGAAAGTGATTACCAATCTGAAGTGGTATGTTGATCCCAAGCGGTTTGAGGATCTCAAGCGGTACGGAGGATCAAAGCAGTAGAACACATATTTCCTAGTCTTCATTTTGTCAAACTGGCAACCGGTATTTTGCTTAAACCGGTATTTTGTATGAACCAGTAATACTCTGTGATGAGTTACCAATCGGCATTTTGTGATGAGTTACCATCCACCGATTGTTTGACAGTGCTGACACTTCAACGGTACTTTTTGTGTCGTGTTACAGAATATGTCTAGATGCATTGAACCTAGGATATTGTATTGTAATCCTATTGGACCGACTTGAAATCAGATTCCTTTATAAGGACATCATGTCTGGGGTTTTAGGTTGTTGCTAGGGTTCAAGGTGGTTGATTAGTTAGAGAGAGTATGAATGTGTAGAAGACTGAAGTAATGCTGGAATGCATTAGGAATTAGCTATCAAGGATCTAACCAAGCAATCTGTGCTATTAGCTAGATCACTCAATTGTTGATTACTCACATCTTCGACAAGTCTAAAGCCCTTAATTGGGTAGGGCCAAAAAGCCTTTTGTAAATCCTCTAACAAGGTGGTTCACATCTGTGGATCTAAAATCCTCTAGCAAGGTAGTCTTTAATCAAACTTATCTCCTAACAAAGATTGAGATTCCTAACAGGATCTGTTCTGGTAAAGAACATTGTATGACCTTAACTGGTCTGGATCCTATTCTACAGATAGTTACTTGTGAGTTCCATCTCACCGTGGTTTTTCCCATTTGGGTTTCCACGTCAAAATCTCTTGTGTTATGGTGGTTGTGCTTCTGTGGGTGAATGCATTATTTGCTATTTGGTTTGCATGTGTGCTAGTTGGTTTGTCTGCTAAACTGTTTTACCGGTTTACTATTAGTCTAGCAAAGTGTTTAAGTACAAAGATTTTTGGCATACTAATTCACCCCCCCCTCTTAGTATTCATCATGAGACACTTAGGTGTTTGTGCCACATTGGGATACTATGTGTAGGATAATTTCCACCTTTTGTGGTTTTATCTTGTTGTTGCATTCCACATTCGGTGGGTGATCCACCTCGTGTCAAATATTATATTGTTTCTCCTACCTACCCTTGTTTCTTATTGAGCCACATGTCATGTTTTTGTGCTCACATATCCATATAGCCTTGCCTATATAAGCAGGCTCATATTCATTGTATGTAACGCTTGATGATCCAATTGATCAACATTTCATCTTGATAGAATACAGTTGATTCCTATCATCTATTTTGTCTCTATTATTTGTTCATTCCATTGCCTCTAGATCTTGGCAAATTTGCACATGGTATCAGAGCCATTAGAGTGTAATTGGTTTCTCAAATAAGAGAAATTTGATGCTATTTCGGGTTGTGTATTTTAGAGTTTTCTATTTCAAGTTATTATTGAAGCTTGATGGGTCAAATCTGAGGTCACCATTGGATTGAGGAGGTCCAAGGAAATCAGTTTTGCCTTTTGTTTCATCCACTGGACTTCGAAGGACAATCTAGAGGCATTTGAATCAGTTGTCATAGATTATAGGAACATCCAGCAATTAAAACTTTAATACTGAAACCCAAAATAATAATTCTAGAATAGAAGTTAATCAATTAAGCATAAACAATAATCATAGAATAAAAGCCATCCACATAACACCAAGATTTATACGTGGAAAACCCGGTAAAGGGAAAAAGCACAGTGGGAATCCTACCCACAGTCAGATAATACTTTTGCACTAAGTATGTGAATTACAATGATGGGGTCTGCACTTGTAGGAAGGCCAACAACCTAGAGCTCACTACTCATCACAAAAAGGAGCCTCACTGACTACATATAAATCCAGACTACAATCTAGAGAAGTCTTGAACTACAAAAGATAGCATCTCCTATGCCTGAGTATATTTTCAGTTAAGCTCAATACCAGAGGACTAAATCCTCTTACATAAACCAAATTCAATTTCCAATGATCGGCCAACTCCTCTGCCTAAATGATATTACATTATTCACACATTACATTCCTTGACCATGACCTCTTACACTGACCATGATGATCTACATTGAGATCTTACATCTATTTATACGAACTCTCGACCATTAAAAATCTAGTTGGCCACTAGATAATAAACCGATTACATAATTACAAACCATGTCAACCTTAGACCAAACAAGTAATATCAACATATAAGACATCCTGAAAATACATCAATAGCTCATATCCACATGTTACATTAAAGTCGATCCATAACCTAGATCAACCGAGACCATGTATAGGTCCACACGCTTCAGCAATGATCTCCATCTGCCAAGTCTCGAACATGATCACCAACAACATCTTGAAACTCCATTAGAAGATGCACCAACATGACTAGATCCAAGTTAACTAGAAACCACTTAACCTACTAGGACCAAAAGGGTGCTAGTAAAGAATCTAAATAGCTAGTGTTGACATTAATGAAAAACATCAATGCGACACATAATCAAATCAACCAAATGGCCAACAATCTCCCCCTTTGGCATTGATAGCAACACTAGATGTGAAAAACATCTAAGTACCAAGAAATGCCAAATAGGTCTCCCCCTATGGAAGACAGCCAAAAATCACCCGCATATAGCTCTGAATATGTCTCCCTTTTACTTTTCATATCTCTCCCCCTTTGACATTTTCTTTTTCTTTCTTTAACTTTTTCACATCAATATCTCTCCCCCTTTGACATCAATGCCAGTAATATGGTAGAAATATCAAAGCAAAAACATAAGCCTCTAAATCTCAAAGTAGACTACTCCCCATGAGTGATAGTTTTGATACTTAATGTTAAGTAAAGATCCCAAGATAATAAGATGAGAGGGGGGGGAGGGGTGAATCATACAAACTTAATCTTCCATAAAAACATCAGATTCAACCTCGGTAACATATACTTCAGTAATATAACCAAAACTGCTAAACATGCAAACTCAAAAGCATATAAACATCATAACACTCATAACACCAGATTTAACGTGGAAACCCAAATAGGGAAAAACCACTATGGGATTTTAGACCCACTAAGAAATATACTCTTCTAGAGTATGCTTGGTAAAAAGCAAATCCTGTTAAAGATTACAAACACATTGCTAGATGTGACCCGGTTAAGGGATTTCCCTCAGATCTGTTAGGATCTTCACCTTGTTAGAAGTGACCTTGTTAAAGGATTTCAAACACTCAATTAGAATGTCACCTTGCTAGAGGGTTTTACAAATAAGACTGTTAAGTCCACTCGGTTAAGAGATTTTCTATCACTTCACAAAATAACAGTAATAAAAATCTATCTGCAACTTCACATCTAAAATGCTAAAGCAGATTCTTATTTGCTCAATACAATATAGACATAGAACTAATCTTGTCCTTCTGCTGGGCTCTATACTCTGTTATTCAAAACAGGTCTTCAAGCTTATGTGCTCGGTAATCACTATGTAGCATCCCTGTGCATACACTTGCCCACATACATTGTTTATCAATCAGTTCCTTATTTATAAATAATTCACCAACCACTTAATCTCCTTGATCACATTTCCCATGATCAATCATAGCCATCAGATCTTCAAACTTTGACTAGGTTCAATGTATCCTTCGATCTGAAAATGTTTTATGCCACCTTGGAACTTGTATACATTTCTTGGAACTTGTGCTAGGGCATTGCGATTCAATCTGAGCTGTAGATCTTCCTGCCGATTTTCCTTTGCCATAGATTCTTTACCAAACTTCATTCATGGCATACCAATCATTTAATCATAGCCAACTCATCAGCTTCCTTCATTAAATAATACTTTTATTCATTCAATGCATTCTGTTATTACTCAGTTACAATTCGGTAAATACTAAACTTCACTCGGTAGACATTCTACCTTCATTAACCAATAGCGATAACCTTAAGGTTTACTGACTAGGTTCCTTAGGGTTTACCGACTAGGTTCTTTGCTTGGTAACATAGTATAGTATTAACCTTACTATCAATGACATATGTATGATGTCAAAACAATCTAAACATCATGATCTCATCATTGTCTAACTCGGTAATAGTTGCCCATTGAATAACTTATTTCTCCCCTTATTCATCATATTCTTTCTATGTCTTTTACCAACATCTTTATACTCATCAAATCACACTTCTCAAGATATGGCAACATCATACTGAATTAGAAAATCAATTTCTTGACATCAATGACAAAATAATAATATTAAGGCAGTAAACATCCTTAATCGGTTATATCCATAATCATCAACAACCTTCTCAATATCCTTATTGAAATGCCAACAATCTCTCCTTGTCTGTTATAATGCCAACAATCTCCCCCTTTGGCATTGATGGAAAAACCAATTGATTTGACCTAATTGATCCGGATTGCTGTGAGATTCTGAAATGCTAAAATGCTCTCCCCCTATCATCAGAATTCTCCCCCATACATTAGTCTTCTCTTCTTCTTCAATCTTCTCCCCCTTTGACAACAATGCCAAAAAGTAAAGAACTAAAAAATAATTTCTTCCTGTATGAAGTGATTTCCTGTTATTGGGTGTCAATTTAGTCTTGGTCAGAGCATTTATGTCTTCAATTCCTGTTCCCTATATTATTTCCTGCATTGTTTCCTGCACACCTTTAGAAAATATCCTAAAGTGTGTAAATCAGCATCAACTCCTAAAAGATATTCTATAGAGTCATCAAATTGATGCTTTCATCAAACTCGATTAGTGAGTAGAAGATAGGGGTAGGACCCCTAACTTACTTCTGAGATACTCAAAAGTGTCCCTTGGCAGTGGCTTGGTGAAGATATCTATTATTTATTCCTTTGTGCTAACATACTCCAACACCACTTTCTTCTCTTGAGCTTCTTCTCTAAGATAATGATATTTGATAGAGATGTGCTTTGTCTTAGAGTGCATAACAGGATTCTTTGAAATGTTAATGGCACTAGTATTGTCACAGAATATAGTTACTCACTTGGTAACTTTTTCATTTATACCTTCCAACAATTGTTTGATCCATGCTATGTTGGTACAATTCAATGTTGCAACAACGTATTCAGCTTCTATTGTTGACTGTGAAACACATCCTTGTTTCTTGCTAGGCCAACTCACTAGTATTTCTCCTAAAAAGAAAGCTCCTCCACTTGTGCTTTTCCTGTCATCAATGTTGCCTACCCAATCAGCATTAGTATAAAATTTAAAATCAAAGTCATTGCCTTTCTGATATATTAAACCATAATCCTCAGTGCCTTTCAAGTATCTAAAAATTCTCTTGATTCCTATCATGTGTGTTTCCTTAGGATCTATAGAGAATCTTGCAACTATACCTACTGCATGTGCTATGTCTGGACTGCTGTGAACAACATATTGCAATTTTCCAATCATGGATCGGTAAAGTGTCTCATCAACAGATGCAGATTCATCATTCTTTGATAGTTTACAGTTGGTAGTCATAGGAGTACTTACTGGTTTTGAATGCTCCATTCCAATTTTCTTCAAGATTTCCTTTATGTACTTGGATTGAGTAATGGAAATCTCATCTTTCATTTGCAATATTTGTAAACCTATAAATACTTTATCTCACTAATTAATGACATCTCAAATTCTTTGCTCATTTCATTTCCAAAGTTTTTGCATAGAGAGTCATTTCCACAAAAGATAATATCATCAACAAATATGGCTGAGATCAGTATTCCATTTTCATCATTCTTCATGTACATATTGTTGTTTTCACTTGTCCTTATAAAACCAATCTTGATTAAATAAGAGTGCAATCTTTCATACCATGCTCTAGGTGCTTGTTTCAGACCATATAAAGCTTTGTTCAATTTACATACCTGATCTTTATTCTTGTCTTCAACAAATCCTTTAGGTTGTTCAATAAAAACTTCTTCTTCTAATATACCATTCAGAAATGTAGATTTGACATCCATTTGATATACCTTGAAATTTTTGTAAGCAGCATATGCCAACAATGTTCCTACTCCTTCAAGTCTAGCCACAGGTGCAAAAGTTTCACCATAATCAATTCCTTCTTCTTGAGTATAGCCTTTGCAAACTAGTCTTGCTTTATTTCGAATGACCTCACCTTTTTCATTCAGCTTGTTTCTAAAAATCCACTTTGTACCGATTACATTTTTGTCCTTTAGTCTTGGGATTAGAGTTTATGTGTCATTCTTCTTGATTTGATCAATCTCTTCTGTCATAGCATTTATCCAATCTTCACTGTTAAATGCCTCTTTCATTATTCTTGGTTCAACTTCAGATATCAGACATGTGTTCTCTCTCAGTTTGTTCATTTTCATTACTAGATCATCCTTATCTCCTATAATTTGACTTGATGCATGATGTCTTCTGACATACTTGGCTAATACAGGCTCGGTAGGCTCTATATGATCTTCTTCATCACTCGGTAACTGGATATTCTCTTCATTTCCTTTTGTAATATTCTCAATAAGACTTGTCAGTTGAACATAGACAAATTCATCATAATCTTTTGGTTCCTTGGAATTTCCTTCATCATTCCTTTCTGCAAATTCATCAATTTTCACATTTACACTTTCTACTATTTTGTTAGATGATTTGATCAGACATTTAAATGCTTTACTTCTAGAAGAATAACCAAGAAATGTTCCTTCTTCACTTTTCTGATCAAACTTGCCATTTCTATCATCTTTGTGTACATAGCATCTACTTCCAAAGATTTTAAAATAACTTACATTAGGTTTCTTGTCATACCAGATTTCATATGGTGTCTTCAATGTTCCTTTCTTCAGTTGTACTTGGTTCAGGGTGTAAACTATTGTGCTTATTGCTTCTCTCCAAACTGTTTGTGGCACTTTCTTTTCAATCATCAGGGTTCTAGCACAATCCACAATAGATCTATTTCTTTTCTCAGCAATGCCATTTTGTTGTGGAGTTCTCAGTGCAGAAAATTGTCTTTTTATACCATGATCATTGCAGAATAAGTTGAACTCATTAGATGTGAATTCTCCTCCTCTATTTGATCTAAGAAATTTCAGTAGTCTTCCTATTTCATTTTCAACTCTTGCCTTGTACCATTTAAACATTTGAAAAGCTTCTGATTTTTCTTTTAAAAACATAACTGACATCATCCTTGAGTAATCATCCACAAATAATATGAAATATTTATCACCATAATAACTTTGAACTTTCATAGGACCACAAAGATCAGTGTGCACAAGATCTAAAATTCCCTTGGAAGTATAAGACTTACTTGTAAAGCTTGATCTTGTGATTTTACCCATCTGACATCCTCGACATATAGCATTCTCAGGTTTTTCCAAACTCGGTAAACCTCATACTCGGTGCTTCTTGCTTATTTTGATCAGATTATCAAAATTTACATGACAAAACCTTTTATACCATAACCAGGTATCATCTAGTTTTGCATACAGACATTTATTTTGAGTTGAGTCAAGGTGAAATGTGTTACCTTTTGTTTGTGTTCCGGTAGCAGCTAACTTTCCATGCTTGTCATGAACTTTGACAATTCCTTTCTGAAATTCTATTCGGTATCCTGTATTGTTTAGTTGTGCTACACTCAACAAATTGTATTTCAAACCTTCAACCCAATAAAAATCATTGCATCTTGCATTGTCAAGAAGTGTTATGGATCCTTTACCTTTTACCGAACATGGTGCATCATTACCAAATCTTACATAGCCTCCATCATAGTCTTCTAACATAACAAACTTGTATTTATCACCTGTCATGTGATGTGAGCATCCACTATCTATGATCCAAGAATTATTAGTATTTCTGTGAGATATTAGGGCTTTTTCTTCATAACTTTCTTCATTTGATCCATCTTTGATAGCCACATAAACTACTTCCTCTGTATCAGTTTCATTTGATTTCTCATCATTGGATCCCTCATCGGCTATTAAGCATGACTTTCTATCTCTTCTTCTAAAGTCTTGGTATCCTTTGTAATGATTATTTTTGTGTCTATCATCTCGGTAATCTCTCTTTTCAGTAGAATCTTTGTTAGGATAGTTAGAAGCCATATGTCCTATCTTATCACAATTGAAACATTTCAAAGGTAGTTTTTGTTTATACTTACCTTTGCCTCTCGATAACCTTCTGGCTAAAAGTGCTTCAAACTCTTCTTGCTTTCTGATTTCCTCATATAGTTTGTGTACTTCCTCCATGTTCTTGCAAAATCTTTCACTTGCTCCATTATGACCCCCTTTAGTGTACTTACTCACTCTAGCATTGTAATATTTAGATTCACCAATATGGAAAGAACTAAATGCAGATTCAACTTTATTTACAGATGACCCACTGTTATCAAAGTTACTTAACTCAAATGCATGTAGCTTACCAATAGTAGCATCTAAAGACACTGGCATATTGGGTACAGACCTCAATTCATTGATTTCAGAGACTCATATTGCATAAGCTGGTAGAAGGGTTCTTAACAACTTACTTGTTATATCCTTTTCTTCAATAGTTCCACCTGCTCCTTTGATTTGATTGACAATCTCCTTTAGTCTTGTACTGTACTAGGTTATGTTCTCACCTTCATTCATCCTCATAGATTCAAGTTGTCCTCTTAGACTATCCACTTTTGCTCTTTGAACATGTTCATCTCCACCATACACAGATATGAGCTTGTCCCACATTGCCTTTGCATCATTGCAGCCTTCTAGATCATTAAACTCTAAATTGGTCAATGAAAATGTTATTTCAATCATTGCTTGAATATGTTCTTGCTTTGCCTTTATTTATTCCATTGTTAAAGGATAGGTGCTCGGTGTGATGAAATCATTCTCCAGATAATATACAACATATTCTCCAACTCCTGATAGGTGCAGCTTCATCCTTTTCTGCCATGTAGAGAAACTTGACTTGTTCAGCTTTGGTGCATCCTTCTTATACATCTTTGGATCTTTGCGTCAAGTACCTTTAAACTTTTTTTTTGGATTCCAAAGCTTTGATACCAATTGATAGTTCGGATATTTAATGTCAAGTATAGATGCCAAGCTAATAAGATGAGAACAGGGGGGTGAATCTTACAAACTTAATCTTCCATCAAAACATCAGATTCAACCTCGGTAACATATACTTCAGTAATATAACCAAAACTGCTAAACATGCAAACTCAAAAGCATATAAACATCATAACACTCATAACACCAAATTTAACATGGAAACCCAAATAGGGAAAAACCACTGTGGGATTTCGGACCCACTAAGAAATATACTCTTCTAGAGTATGTTCGGTTAAAAGCAAATCTTGTTAAAGATTACAAACAAATTGCTAGATGTGACTCGGTTAAGGGAATTCCCTCAGATCTATTAGGATCTTCGCCTTGTTAGAAGTAACCTTGTTAAAGGATTTCAAACACTCAATTAGAATGTCACCTTGCTAGAGGGTTTTACAAATAAGACTGTTAAGTCCACTCGGTTAAGAGATTTTCTGTCACTTCACAAAATAACAGTAATAAAAATCTATCTGCAACTTCACATCTAAAATGCTAAAGCAGATTCTTATTTTCTCAATACAATATAGACATAGAACTAATCTTTTCCTTCTGCTGGGCTCTATACTCTGTTATTCAAAACAGGTCTTCAAGCTTATGTGCTCGGTAATCACTATGTAGCATCCCTGTGCATACACTTCCCTGCATACATTGTTTATCAATCACTTTCTTATTTATAAATAATTCACCAACCGCTTAATCTCCTTGGTCACATTTCCCATGATCAATCATAGCCATCAGATCCTCAAACTTTGACCAGGTTCAATGTATCCTTCGATCTGAAAATGTTTTACCCTGCCTTGGAACTTGCATACATTTCTTGGAACTTGTGCTAGGGTATTGCAATTCAATCTGAGCTGTAGATCTTCCTATCACTTTTCCTTTGCCATAGATTCTTTAACACACTTCATTCACAACATACCAATCATTTAATCATAGCCAGCTCATCAGCTTCCTTCATTAAATAATACTTTTATTCATTCAATGCATTCTGTTATTACTCGGTTACAATTTGGTAAATACTAAACTTCACTCGGTAGACATTCTTCCTTCATTAATCGATAGCGATAACCTTAGGGTTTACCGACTAGGTTCTTTGCTCGATAACATAGTATAGTATTAACCTTAAAATCAATAACATATGTATGATGTCAAAACAATCTAAACATCATGATCTCATTATTGTCTAACTCGGTAATAGTTTCCCATTGAATAACTTTTTTCTCCCCTTATTCATCATATTCTTTCTATGTCTTTTACCGACATCTTTATACTCATCAAATCATACTTCTCAAGATATGGCAACATCATACTAAATTAGAAAATCAATTTCTTGACATCAATGACAAAATAATAATATTAAGACAGTAAACATCCTTAATCAGTTATATCCATAATCATCAACAACCTTCTCAATATCCTTATTGAAATGTCAACAATCTCTCCTTGTCTGTTATAATGCCAACACTAAGTAGTATCGTCCCACATCAATGTCAGAATGAATATTATCTCAGATAATGCATGTCGGACTGATGTCAAACCGCATCAATCAAGTCTCTACCGGAGGGGCAGAAACTCCCAATCTATCTCTCAGGTACTCAAATGATTCCTTGGATAAAGGTTTAGTGAAAATATCTGCAATCTGCTCTTTAGTGTTCACATAAACTAATCTAACTTCATTTGCTTCCACCTTCTCCTTCAAAAATTTATACTTGATAGATATGTGCTTTGTCTTAGAATGAAATACCAAATTCTTTGATATATCAATAGCAGCAGAGTTATCATAGTGAATAACTACCAATGCATCACAATCCACCTTTATATCCTTCAACATTTGCTTCATCCATAAAACTTGTGTATAATTAGTAGCAGCAGCAACATTGATGAATACTAAGAGGGGGGGTGAATTAGTATGCCAAAAATCTTTGCACTTAAACACTTTGCAAAACTAACAGTAAACTGGTAAAATAGTTTAACAGATAAACCGATTAACAAACATGCAAACCAAATAGCTAATAATGCATTCACCCATAGAAGCACAAACACCATAACACAATATATTTTGACATGGAAAGCCAAATGGGAAAAACTAGGGTGAGATGGAACTCACAAGTAACTATCTACAGAGTAGGAACTAGGCCGGTTAAGGTCAGACTGGTTAAGGTCTTACAATGTTCTTTACCAGAACAGATCCTATTAGGAATCTCAATCTCTGTTAGGAGATAAGTCCGATTAAAGACTACCTTGCTAGAGAATTTCAGATCCACAGATGTGAACCACCTTGTAAGAGGATTTACAAAAAGGCTTTTGGGCCTACCCAGTTAAGGGCTACAGACTTGTCAAAGATGTGAGTAATCAACAAGTGTTTGATCTATCTAATATCATAGACTACTCGGTTAGATCCTTGATAGCTCATTCTTAATGCACTCCTGCATTACTTCAGTCTTCTACACATTCATATTCTTTCCAACTCCTCAACCACCTTACACCCTAGAAACAATATAAACTTTTGTTGCGACCTCATCAACAACATAAAACCCTAGACATGATGTCCTTATAAAGGAATCTGATTTCATGTCGGTCCAATATGATTACATTACAATTTCCTAGGTTTAATGAACCTGGACATACTTGGTACCATGACACAAAAAGCACCGTTAATTTGTCGGCACCGTCAAACAATTGGTGGATGGTAACTCATCACAAAATGTCGATTGGTAACTCATCACAGAGTATTACCGGTCCATACAAAATGCCGGTTGTGGGTTTGACAAAAATAAAGACTGGTAAAAATGTGTTATGCCGCTTTGGTCCTTCATACCGCTTGGGATCCACGAACCGCTTGGGGTCAACATGCTGCTTTAGACTGGGAAACACATTCTGCAAAACATCAATAGTCTAAAGACTATAATTCAACATACCGGTTGGAACAAATATTGGTTGTGCTCTAACTCATACATATAAAGAGGATCTCAATGCAAGTGTGTGTCCATCAATGAAAATCACAACATAAACATAAAAAATGCCAACAATCTCCCCCTTTGGCATTGATGGAAACACTTAGGAAAATAAAATTTTGACATTTAAGTGTTTGATAGCAAAATCATGCATTGCTCCCCCTAAGCATATACACTATCCCTTTAACAATACAATGTATAGCACTTTTGCATATAGAGCATAAACATTGAGATATTCAGAGCATATAATCAAAATTTTGATTACCAGATACTTCTCCAAATAGAATTCTTCTCCCCCTTTGCCAACAATAACAAATTACAGCTGAACAACCCTGTTTTCATTTGATATTAAAAATAATAAAAGTTTATGACAACAAGGAATGATACTTATCAAAAACAGATTTAAAGTCTTGCAAGAATTGTTTCATTGACAAAGACCAGGACTCAAGTAGGGAGGTGGCTACTTCTTGCTCTATTTACATCTGGGAGACCTGTTCTTCCATGGCATCAATTATGCTCATCTCCTATGTAATTGTTAAGGCATCTAGGTTCAGATAGCACTTCTAAAGAATTTGCAATCATGGGAGTAGAACTAGTTGTAGCTCCTGCAAATCTCTAGACCGAGTGCTGATCTCTTGCTCCATTTTTACTGACTGGATGTGAAACTGGTGAATAGTTTGCCCATAAGTTGTAAAGGAGTCATAAGGCGGCTTGAATGTGCTCAAGTAGGACTGCAAGTCCTTTTCAATTTTTTACTTTTGAGCTAGCACATCATCATAAAACAGATGGGGTTGGCAGATCTTACTGAGTAGTAGATTCCCCTCATCTAGAGCGTCCCTTATATCCTTTTGTTCTTTCTTCAGTTAAGCCCGAAGCTCATTTAATTTCTTCACCAGAGCTATATTAAGAGCTTTTTTATGCTCCTTCTTGACATTGGCCTTTGTAGCCTCTTCAAGGCTCTACACCTGATCATCCACTACTGTGCATAGGAGCTTGAGTTTAGCAAGTGATGAATCAGTGTTGGGAAGGTTTGTACCGGGTATCAAACTGGTAAGCGTATCCACAGCCGCTTGAATTACATCCTGCTCCTTTTGTTGAATGATTTCAAGGTTCTCTTGAGGTACCTTGATGCTTTGCATTAGCTCCATTTCACTTGCAGACTGGAGATTGATAGGACTAGTGAGATCAGCTGATTTAGCTTGACTCCCGGTTGCCTTCAGAGTCTCCATCTAGGTGCTCTTCTCCACTTCTCCTATCTTGTCCTCTTCCGCTTTCTTCTTCTCCACTTCTCTCCTCTTCTCCTCTTCCTTGTCCTCCTCAGTCTTTTTCTTTTCTGCTTCCTTCTTTTTCTCCTGTTCCTTATCTTCCTCTTCCTTCTTCTTCCTTTCTGCTTCCTTCTTCTTCTTTTCTTCTTCTTGCTTCTTTTTCTCTTCTTCATCCTTGTTCTTCTTCTCTTCTTCATCTTTCTTCTTTTTCTCCTCTTCATCCTTTTTCTTCTTCTCTTCTTCATCTCTTTCTTCTTCTCTTCTTCATCTCTTTTCCACTTCTCTTCTTCATCCTTTTTCTTCTTCTCCTCATCATCTTTCTTCTTCTTCTCCTCTTCATCTTTCTTCTTCTTCTCTTCTTCATCCTTTTTCCTCTGCTCTACCTCTTCCTTTGCCGCTTCCTATCTGTCCTTGACTTGCTTATGAACCTATTTAGCCTATTGCTCCTACCCTGTTGCCTCAAATGGTGTTTCCTGAGTAACGTCCTCAATGTCCAGAGCATCAACATCAATGGTGTCGATCGGTTCAACAACCGGATTTCCTTCATCATCAAATGCTTCATTCGGTTTAGATATAACTAGTTCTTCTTCAGCTTGCCGGCTAGCTAGATGTGCTTTGTGAGACTGGACAATAGTTCTCATATACAGATGAGTGTCTTTTTTGACATCATCAACTCTACCTTCTAACAACTAGAGCCTTCTTCTTCTAGCGAAGAAGAGTCCTTTATTTTGGTCAATAACATCAAACAATTCAAAATTTGACAGGTCGGGAAAGTACTGTGCAAAAACTTTCTCCCTGATTTCCTGTTCCTTTTCTATGGCAATGCGCCATCTATTATCTAATGACATATATAAATAATCCAGTGTCTAAGACTTAATCTCTAAGGGTGACCGGTCATTAGCACATAAATACTGAATTATTTCCTTTTCAACCACTTCCTTTTCATCATCATTAAAGTCGTCAAAACACTCAATTAAGTCATTTAGCACTTTCCTCCTAATATTCTTTATTGTTCTTTGACAATGTGTCAAAGGTTTGTAGGAAGAGATATCTATTTTTACCAGTGCAAAAGATGTTGGTTCATTCTTTGTCTTCCTCTTTGCTTGACGTGTTTTCTTTGGCTTTTCCTCAGACACAGTTTCTTTTGAGTTTGGAGAGGTATTTCTTGTCTTCCTCTTTCTCTCGAACACTTTAGCCAGTGCTACTTCCGGTTTCTTCTTGGCTAGTGACTGCTTGGTCACTTTTGGAGTTGCAGTAGTAACCGGTGCAGATGTTGTAGGCAATACCTTTGCCTTCTTTACTGCCTGTTCTTTTTCTTTCATTGCTGGTGGTTCCTCAACTAGTGCTATCTTCTCTAGGTAGGTGCTGGTTCTCTTCGCCTTAGGATCAAGAGGTGAAGAAATAAGGGTAGAGGCATACCCTTCTAGCATATCGTACATCACCTCATAGCCCATTGGCTCCACTTCTTCCTATCTAGGCTTAACAACCTCCATTATGCATTGATCCATCTTGATGGTGAAACAGATATCATCCTCGTATTTCTTGATGATGTCACCTGATATCCCCACTCTTTGGCTCATTTTCCTTCTGAATTCATCAAAATACTTGTTTAGAACATCAGGGTAGCCAGTTCCAATTGCTTCAATGCTTTCCTTCAATTGCTTCAATGCTTTCCTTGATTTGCTTGGTCACCGATTGGTCACCAGACCATTGCACATCTCCTACTCTTGGAAAGTAGCCTTGAAAATAGAAGAACAACCCAACCAGTAGTTGTCCAAACTTGAACCTAAGTGCATTATCCTGTTTGATCGATTTTAGATTCAACAAGAGTTGTCTCTGCATACCGATGCATAGATCAAATGATGCATCCTCCTTTATCATCTGGTAAGAGGCATTTACCACTGCAGCAGATACAGAGTTAATTCTGTTGGTTGAGAATGTCCGGTATCCAATCACCATACATGCATACTTAACCAGATCATCCTTCATAGAATTTACTGTCATACCTCATGAGTCGCTCACTGAACCGGTGAGCTTGGACATTTCAGTTTTGCTCATCGTCCTCAAGGCTAGCACTTCCCCTATGTTGTACAATCTAGTGACTACATGAATTGCCTACGTCATGATGTCATGTGTTCTCTCTAGGTACATCTTATCACCATGGACTCTACTTAGAATGATCCTTATATGATCCTCTGTGAAATCTTCTAGGAAGTAAACAACATTGTGGAAATTTTTCTTCTCCAAAATATTAAACTCCAGTTTGATCTTCTTGTCTTTTCCACAAAATAAGCGTAACTGGGTGTGGATAGCTAGAGACCCTAGGTCTTCTATCTTGCAATCTATGTAGTCAAAAATTCCCTCTTCTACTATCACACCAGCTGGAAATTGTGATAGGGCATTATACTTGGACTTCCTTTGAATAAAACTTGTAGACTCAACAGATGCACTAGAACTAGTATGAGATGTGGAAGCCATGACAGAAATCTTAAGAACTCGAGAAATACCTTTTGAAACACGTGAAATTAGGGCTTGCTTATTCTCCTTCACTTCACACTCTGTCGGTTGTTGAATCACCGCTTTGTGTTCTCCACTTGACCGTTTCCAGTTTGAATTTGAATCTCCTTCTCGGTTTCTCAATTTCTCAAAATCTCTGCTCAAATCGCCTTTTCGTCACTCTGCTCTTTGAAAAAAAACATTTCTTTGCTCAAAAACTAATAATGAGAAATGATTTGAAAAATGCTTTTAAACATATTCCTCACCTACCGTCATTAATGCTCCTCCATTAGGGCATAAACCCTAATTTGCCTTTTTACCATTTCCAGTCTTCTGCCAAATGACAGGTATCACATACCAGTTAAGGACTTTTACTAGTGTAAACTGGGGGTTTGAAACATTTCGTCATTTGCTCCCCCTAAGCTTTTTGAAGCTTAGTTTGTCAGTTCCATGATTTCCACACTAGGTGTAGAAACTGGTTCCTCTTGTAACACCGTTGGTTTCTCCTTCCAGATTTTGTTCATGTCCACTTGAATAGTGTCAACATCAATGTTTCCTTCTGGAGTGACCGGTATATCATCAAATATGTTCCTTCTTGATCTACAGAATCTGGCAATGTGACCTTGTTTATTGCAGTGATAGCAGACCAATCTAGGTGCTCTCCAAGGTCCATTGTTCAGGTTTCCATTCTTCCTTCTACATGTTGCAGCAGTGTGACCATGACCATGATAGATCATACAATTTTCTATCCATCTGGTTGCCGCTTGATAACCACCGCTTCTTGGCTGATGATTGAAGGCATTAAACCGGTTGTGATTCCGGTTCACAAAAGGTTCAGGACCAGTTCCTTGGGTCCTCTGAGGATATCTTCCAGTGTTATTCATAACAGACCTGCATTCAGATGCTCTATGCTCATACTTGTTACATGCATAACAGTTACCATCAAATCTATAGGATCTAGGATTATCATTTAGGAAATAAGGAAAATTGTTGTAAGCCTTACTCCTACACACATTTGCAGTATGTCCTTCTTTAAGACAGTTGAAACAAATAGATTTAAACTTTTGCTTACCTTTATCCTTTGATACCGGTTGTTTCTTTGATGTTCTAGCATTTGTACCAGAGGTCTCACCTTCCTCATTACCAAAAAAACCAAGTCTATTGGTATTCTTGATCAGTTTGGTAGATTCAAGCTTTTGCTCTAGCTTGACAGTACTCTTGTTGAACTTAGCAAGTATTTCCTTTGACTCAGAGAGTTCTTTGGAAATAGCAGCATTTGTTTCCAATAGGTTTTCATTCTCAGAGATGGCAGTGTTCAGTTCTCCTTTCATGTCTTCCTTTTCCACCTTGCTTGCATGGAGTTGAGCATTTAGGGCACTCATCTCTTGTTTCAGCTTGGAGATCTCATGATCTCTTTCTTTCACTAGGTCTTCAATTTTTCTCTGATTCTCAAGCTCTTGACACATCCAGATAGTCAGTCCTTCCAACTCCTTTCTCAAGTTGGAGTTTGATTCATTCAACTTGTTTACTTCAGCAATTAGGGCTTCCATGTCTACTTCATCTGAAGAACTATTTTCAGATAGCTCCATTAGCTTTTCTGCATGTTCTCTTCGTTTTTCTTGAGATTCCTTGTATTTGACCATAAGATCATCATAGGCTTGCTCAGACTGAGTGAGTCGATGGGTAAGTTCCCTCAATGTGTATTCCCCCATATTTCTTTCCAAGTGGTTAAACTTATAGAAATGTTGGCTCTGATACCAATTGATGAATACTAAGAGGGGGGGGATGAATTAGTATGCCAAAAATCTTTGCACTTAAACACTTTTTAAGACTAATAGTAAACCGGTAAAATAGTTTAATAGACAAACCAGTTAACAAACATGCAAACCAAATACCTAATAATGCATTCACCCACAGAAGAACAAACACCATAACACAATAGATTTTGACATGGAAACCCAAATGGGAAAAACCACGGTGAGATGGAACTCATAAGTAACTATCTGCAGAATAGGAACCAGACCGGTTAAGGTCTTACAATGTTCTTTACCAACAGATCCTGTTAGGAATCTCAAACTCTGTTAGGAGATAAGTCCAAGTAAAGACTACCTTGCTAGATGATTTTAGATCCATAGATGTGAACCACCTTGTTAGAGGATTTACAAGAGGCTTTTGGGCGTACCCGGTTAAGGGCTACAGACTTGTCAAAGATGTGAGTAATCAACAAGTGTTTGATCTAGCTAATAGCACAGACTGCTTGGTTAGATCCTTGATAGCTCATTCTTAATGCACTATAGCATTACTTTAGTCTTCTACACATTCATAATCTCTCCAACTCCTCAACCACCTTAAACCCTAGCCATCGCAACAACAATAACAACAACAACCTAAAACCCTAGACATGATGTCCTTATAAAGGAAACTGATTTCATGTTGGTCCAATAGGATTACATTACAATTTCCTAGGTTCAATGAACCTGGATATACTAGGTAATACGCCACAAAAAGCATCGCTACAGTGTCGGCACCATCAAACAATCAGTGGGTGGTAACGCATCACAAAGTATTACCAGTTCATACAAAATGCCAATTGCCGGTTTGACAAAAATGAAGAATGGTAGAAATGTGTTATGCCGCTTTAATCCCTCGTATCGCTTGAGGTCAACATGCCACTTCAGACCGGGAAACACATTTTGCAAAACATCAATAATCTAAAGACTATAATACAACATACCGGTTGGAACAAATACCGGTTGTGCTCTAACTCATACATATAAAGAGGATCTCAATGCAAGTGTGTGTTCATCAATGACAATCACAACATAAACATAAAAAATGCCAACATACTTGTTCTGATATCTAGGGTTTTGCTTAAATGATCTTTTAATTCTTTCTTCAAATATTGAATTCCTTTCAGGATATCTAGATGTAAAATGACCAATCTTATTACATGCAAAACATTTAAAAGGTGTTTTTCCTTTATACTTACTTCCGACCAGTCCTTTCGGTACTCTTCTAGCAAATAGTGCTTCAATTTGCTCAAACTCATCATCTTCTCTCTTCATATCTTCTAGTTCTTTTGGATATAGAGCTTTCCAGTCTTGCTTATCAGTTGTAGATGTAGATGCATGAAAAGCAGGTTCAATATTCACAGCTCCAAAAGGTCCAAATTCCTCAAGCTCAAAAGTAGATAGTTTCCCAACCAAACTATCTCTGTTGACAGATGTATTAGTCATTGTTCTCAACTCATTAATACCAGTATCCTTCATTTTGTACACTGATTGTAGGGCTCTCAGGACTTTATAAACAATTTCATCTTCGCTTAGAGTTCCACCACAACATTGAATTCCCATAACAATCTCATTTACCATTTCCATGAATACAGTAATCCTTTCATCTTCTTCCATCTTCAGGTTTTCATATCTCACATGGTAACCATCAAGTTTAGAAATCTTCACTCTAGGGTCACCTTCATTAAGAGTCTCCAACTTATCCCATATAGCCTTTCCAAATAATTTGTCTGTTAATCCCATTATTTGTTGATCAAAAAGTGTACACAAGAGGGCTTCTCTTTCTCTATAATCATTCTCAAGATCCTTGTCCAGGATTGTCAAAGGAGGATTGCTAGATCCCAGATTATAGGGTGTGACACCATTCTTTGTGATCTCCCAAATCTCCTTGCCAAGACATCTCAGATGAGTCTCCATCTGAATCTTCCATACTGTATAATTTTTTCCTTCAAGCCTCGGTATATCCCTTTGAAAGATAGCTCTAGAAGAACTAGATGAACTTGAACTGTTAGTCGCCATAGTATCTTCCTCAAGCAATTAAGATTTCTAGAGAGAGGACTAAAGCTCTGATACCAATTGTTAGATAGTTCAAATAACCGGAAGACAACTGAGAGGGGGGGGTGAATCAGTCGTCATAGATTACCGAAAGCATTAGAAATTTAAACATTAATACTAGAACCCAAAACAATAATACTGGAATAACGGTTAATCCAATTAAGGATAAACAATAGTCACATAATAAAAGCCATCCACACAACACCAAGATTTTTACATGGAAAACTTGGTAAAGGGAAAAACCACGATGGGAAGCCTACCCACAGTCAAGTAACACTTTTGTAGTATGTATGTGAATTACAATGAAGGTGCCTACACTTGCAAGAAGGCCAACAACCTAGAGCACACTGCTCATCACAAAAGGAGCCTCACTAATGACATACAAATCTAGACTACAATCCAAAGAAATGTTGAACTATAAAAGATAGCATCTCCTATGCCAGAGTACAGTTCCAGTTAAGCACAATACCGGAGGACTAAATCCTCTTACACAAACCCAATTCGATCTCCAATGTTTAACCAACTCCTCTACCTGAGTTATATTACATTATTCACACATTACATTCCTTCACCATGACCTCTTACAGTAACCATGATAATCTACAATAAGATCTTATATCTTATTTATACAAACCCTCGATCATAAACAATCAGGTCGGCTACTAGACAATAAACCAATTACATAATTACAAATGATGTCATCCTTAGACAAAAATAAATAATATCCACACATAAGACATCTTGGAAATACAACAATAGGTCCTATCTATAGATTACATTAATGTCGATCCATAACCTAGATCAACCGGAACAAAGTATAGGTCCACATGCTTCAGCAATGATCTCCAAACGCCAAGTCTCGAACATGATCACCAACAACATCCTAAAACTCCATCAAAAGTTGCACCAACAAAAATTATTCAATGCATTAAAGATCTCCACCAAAAGCTCTATTGATGAAGTCTTCGTTGGAACTAGAAACCAATCTTCTAAGTAATCAGGATAGCATCCAATCACCAGACCAAAACCAACTGACCAAATATGAGTATGAGTATCATGAACAAGCCAATTCCATCACCAAATTATTCTGGAGTCTATGGGATCATGTTGGATCCAAGTTAAACAAAAATTACTCAACCTACCAAAACCAGAAGGGTCTTGGTAAAGAATCCAAATAGCTAGTGTTGACATCAATGACGAAACATCAATGTAACACATAATCAATTCCACCAAATGGCCAACAAAGGGGTCATATGGTGTCCTATGACCCCTAACGACACCATATGACCCCTTAGATGTCCTTAGGGGTCATATTGTGTCCTAATGGGTCATATGGTGTCCTATGAGCCCTTATGACACCATATGACCCCTTATGACACCATACGGTGTCGTTAAGGGTCATATGGTGTCCTATGGGGTTGACACAATATGACCCCTAACGACAGCATATGACCCCTTAGGTGTCATTAGGGCTCATATTGTTCCCTAATGGGTCACTGTTGTAATCCAATAATAGTGAGAGGGGGGATTGAATCAGTGTTATACTAGAATGATTAATTTTAGTCTTATTGATGTAGAGTGGTTAGGCTCTCCTACTAGGTTTGCTTAATCTTGATGTCTCCTTGGGTTGTCTCTTGAAACATCCAATGTTTCCACTCTTTCCAACCTTCCAAAGGTTTTAGGGCCCACCCTTACTGACCTCCTAATGTACTTAGACTAAGGTGACCTCCTCTTGTTTGGTGGGTGTCCAACACTCCTTATTAGAGACCTTCCTACCCAACACCTTCTCACACCTTCACCAAGAGCCAACCCCCTCTACCATAGGATCTCCATTCAAACATGACCAACACACTTAGGAATTATTTTTCTTAGTTTCTCAACCCTATCCCTTCATTTACAACTTTGGTGGTTACTGTTTCCAAGATTTAGGGCCGATCTTCTCTTTTAGGCCTACTAGGAGACCTAGTTCAATTAGCCCTACCTGCGAGGTATTTTACAATTATTTGTCAGAAGTCCTGAACACCCCTATGAAATATTTATCTTTTCAAATACCCTTTTATAATCTTCACACAATATCTCAAAATGGGATATGGGTTTGGTCTCTAACCATCCTAACCCTTTTTAGGTCTAATTCCTCTTTTTAAGCCTACAAAATAGGGATTTGCTTGTATGTCTTCACCAATCCAATTGCACAAGGATTCTAATGATTGTTTTAGGTTTTTACGTCCATGAGGATGTCCAATCCAATCTTGTATCAGTTCCATCCAACAGATTTACCCATCTAGGGCCTCTTGTCCATAATCCCCAATGCTTGCCAACTCAACGTACCAAGCCTAGGGTATGGTGGTAAATCTGGAATTTAGCCTCCCTTGTCTTAAAACCAAAATGAAAACATAATTTACAAGGCCACCTAAAATTCCATAAGGCTTTAGTATCGAGTTCCACCATGGAATGCTAGAATTGGGCCATGGAGTCCTCAAAACCCTCAATTTTAGGTCTTTAGGACCCGCCTGCAACAAAAATGACAAAACTTGCAATCTATAACACTTGAAAACTTAAAACCACCATAAAATGAAAGATATGTCTCTTCTCTAACAATTAATTCCTTGGTCTGGGCTTGGAAGTTTGTACAGACCATACAAATCCAATTAAACTCAACTATACTCGTTGAAAACACAAAATTTGAAAGGCTAAACTTACTCTTCTTGTTTCAATTCTTCAACCAACCATTCTCATCAATTTTCCCTAGCCTTAAATTGGTCTTGGGCTGGTTAGAAATTCCTTCAATTGAAAAAACAACCAACTAGCCATTGGTGTGTGGAAGTGCAAAATGTTGCAAAGTTGTTATGAGCAACTTTTGCAACATTTTGCAACTTTTACATAAGTGAGCAACTTTGCTCAAATCCAACCTAGGTCACTTCCAAATGATCCAAATGACCTTATAAACATATAAACAACATCAAACAAACCTATTCTTACTCAATAACACCCTATTCTACCAAGTGCTCTATTTGGCACCCTTAAGAGCCCATATGCCAAAATTGACCAATCAGTAACTCCTAGGGTCCTTACAAACATTTGAGCACTTATTCAAAGACCTATTGACATTATTATAAACCAAAACAACATGATCCCAATATCCAAGAATCAACACAATAAAATTTCCTTTGTGTCTGTTGTCACTAAGGATTGCACCCTTGATGCTAAGTTCGAAAACAAGCAATCCTGTGAAACATGGAAACACCTTCGAGGCTTTGGGTTGCTCAAAGTAAAGGTAAATCTCCAGAGATTAGGCCGCCTTCTTGTTCTGATGGATCTCCTACACTAAATTCTTATGGGAAAAGGGTAAAATATTTTGCATGTAATAAAAAACCTATCCTAATCGAGATGATACACCAAATTGATGCAATTCTACTTGTTGTCCTAAAACTATAACCAGCTCCAACAAGACCCACACATTATCTCATGAATCAAATAAGATCATCAAATTCATAAACATTTCATTTGAAGGCTCAAAGTTATCTAACTTCTGCATATGGGAAAAATTATTTTTCACAACATGCAAAGAACTAGAAACCAAATGAACACAACCCACAACCTGAATTTACTATGAAATCTTCCTCTTTTTGCAAAGCATAAATGAGACAAAGAAAAGGATTCAAAATTTAATCACAATAAATTTTTGAAATCATTCATCTGAAAATGGAAAAATAAGAAATAATTGACAAGGAAACTGAAACTCTTTATTGACAACTTAAAATAATCTCTATCACAATGCTGAAAACTGAAAAAAAAAGTGCTGAGATCCAATGCTTTTTTGCAAAAATGTGTATGCAAAAAAGAAGGAGAGAAGGAATATATAGAAATCATGATGAATCCCCTTCAAAAACCCTAAAAAACACTACATGAGAAAAGTCTTGGGCAAAACTGCCCCAAAAATGGCATAAAAACTCATGCATAATCTATAAAATAATAATCTTTTTTGCTCAAAAGGACTGCCACTGATCCTCCTGTTTAAAAATATGCATATCTAAATGCTAAAAATAGCTATCCCCATGTGAAAGTTGCATGATGAACTGAACTGTGACTATATTAAAAAGAAATTGCACTAAGAAAATCTTATGAAGCCCTTGGCAACTGCTCCATGTGTTGAAAACTTCTGTGAAAAATGGTTGTGGAAATGATCTCCCTATTTTGTGAGCTTTCCAATGGTATGTAACACTTGCATATTCAGATAATCAATTGAATTTTCATTAATAATCTTTCATGCATAAATCATCTCTTTGCTTGGAGGGCTTTTCACCATTCAAACAACCAGTTCTGAGTCCACCATGCAATTTAATATTATTGCTAGCCACTAGATCACCTGCATTGACCATGGCCACTTGCATTTAACTTTCTCATTTACTTCTTAGCAGGCCCTACCATTTTTTGCCAAGTCGCTATGATTATCCATCGAGCATTTTTATCTCGCGGTATAGCAACGACCGTTGATTTGTCAGGAACCTAGTTGACTTTTAGTCTGCTTGTTTGCTTTTATCTTCCTGGGCCCATGGGAACGGGCGATGCTAATGAACTTTGAACTATTGAACCATTTAGAAATGGTGATCCACTTTGAACTGGTGAAGCATTTTGAACCGATGAACCACTGAACTGTTAACCATTGAACCATTTTGAAACCTTGAACCAATTTGAATCGGTTCAAGTTCAAGGTTGACTTAGACATCTGCTCATCTGTAGACTTTTGCCACATGTCAGCCTCTAATTTTATCATGGGTCCACTTTGTCTTCCATCTAGACCTGGACCCACCTTGTCACCAAGTCAAGGTGATAACTTGGGTGAGCAACTTTTCCTTGCGGCTTAGCGACCACCGTCAGATCTGTCCACCTAACCATTGAATGTGATCAATCGCTCGATCTTTACTCTATTGGTATTTTGGATATGTTGATATGGTTTTATCATTGATGTCAACATTTTTCAACACTTATCAGCACTTGGAGATTCTTGTTTATGTTAACCGGCATGATCAATGATTTATGTACAATCACCGGTATTTGGTTCACCGACAGGTTATATTGTTCACCGCCACTTGGAATGACTTGGAGACTACTTGGTTATGTTGAAGACATCATTTGGACACTTGGTTTTGGTGATTTTTTCATTGGTCTAATCAGGTTTGCATATTTGATGTTACCAGCAAATAGCTCTAGGTTATGGACCGACAAGCATATCTATTCCAGATCAACACGACATGTCATGAAAATGATTTATTGTTATTGTAAATGTATTGAGCCAACATCATGCATTTCATATTGATTCATTTGTAATTGATTTTATTGTAATATCTTAGTGAGCTGACCTACTCATTTGGTCTTAGGTTTTGGTATATATGTAAGATCTGATTTATGAGATTGTGTGGTAGAGTCTGGAAAAGGATTGTAGTAAGGTATATGTGAATTTAAGTAGAGCTATACATGCAGACATCATTCAAGATTGAAGGAAGGATTGAAGAAGGAAAATCAAAGCTTAACCAGTATTGAATCCAGCATATGAAGATGCTATTCTGAGCAGTACATTATCATTGGATTTAACCATCCAATTGTAGTCAACGTGACTCCCATTTTGTGATTGAGCAGTGAGCTCTAGGTAGTTGGCCTTTCTGCATGTGTAGACCCCAGTTGTACACACATACTATCTACAGTAGTATCATCTGATTGTGGGTAAGGTTTCCCACCATGGTTTTTCCCCTTACAGGGTTGCCACGTACAAATAACTATGTTATGTGTTGTGTATGTTATTTGTCTTTCTATTTCATGAATTAAACTTTATCAGTACTGCAATTAACTATTAAACTGTCTACCGACATTAAGCATTAAGTTTGGTTAAGTTAGTTTTGGTTTGTATTTATTGGACAACTGATTCAGCCCTCCTCCTCTCAGTTGCCTTTGGGACCTAACATACTCTTGGTCTGCTCATGGTTCTTCATCTTATCTCTACCATGTGGTGCATCATCACTTTCTCTGAGCCCACCTAGATGGCCACCTGGACTACCACCTATCGCAAGGGTATTCATTTTGGGCACTTCACAATCATGGTACAGTGACAGTCATGGATTTCCTCAGAATGTCACTCCACCATCTGATCTCTCTTGATCTGATGGTCGATCTTTACTCTACTCATGCTTTAACTTTCCCTTTTTGGCACGTGCTTTGTTGCTAAGTCACGAGGAGTATTTGGCAATTATCTTCCCATCGCAACGTAGAGACAGCCATCAGATCTTGCTTGATCACCATTCTTTTTTTCTTCCTTTGAATTGCTTCCTTAGCAAACCCCACTACTTGGTCGCCAAGTCGCATGAGATAGCTGGGCAAGCAACTTTTCCTTGAGGCTTAGCGACCACAATTGGATCTATCCACCCGACAGTTGGATGTGATCAAATTTGTTTGATCTTTACTGTGGCTAATCTTTGTTCTTGTGTTGCGTCATCTAAGTGTGTCACCCTCTGATTGGCTCATGAGATCCGCCTAGGAACCACCTTGTTGCCACCTATCATGGGGGTATTCATTTCGGGCTCTTCATAACCGTGATACAGTGACAGTCATGGATAACCCCAGAATGTCACTCTGTCATTCGATCTCTCTTGATCTGATGGTGTGTTGTTACTCTTTGTTCTTCCACGTCATCAGTCAACAAGTCACAGTGATAATCCAGTGTGCATCTTTTCATTGCAACATAGCAACAACCGTTAGATCTTTGTGATCATCGTTGATCTTTTTTCAACTTTCTCCCTATTTAGTGTCTTCCCGCCAGCCGGTCACAAAATTATGATATCTTTAGATGCACATGCATGGGGTCCACCAGGCCACAACCTGCCTCTTCTTGCCAAAAGCTCGTAATCTTTGACACTATCGTTATATGTTGCCTTATATTTAAATGTGATTAACTCCCTCCACACGGCCAATGTGGGATAAAAGGTCTTCCTACTTGGCACTGAAACCGCTTGGAAACTCTAAAGCCTTTTTAAAACCCTCTTTGGCACCCAAGTAAAACTTTACACAGACCGATTGCATTTTGCTTTGAGTTTCTTTTTGCCTTAAGGTTTTAATAGCCACGCCATTCCATTTGCAATGGAGCATAATATCTCTACGATCTATAGCATGTTGAGTTCAACCCTCATGGGAGCCACATTTTAACCCACATGCTATCTTACTTTCCTGTATCTGCACATGAAGCAAACAAGTTAGAAAAAACAATGCATTTCTTCCTAGTTCATGATTTGATCTTTTTAGAATGAATGAATGCAAGGCTTCATTAGGGCACCAAATTTGCCATTGTGCAAGAATTTTGGTAATATTTTTGGTGACCTCTCAGGTGTGTTTGCCTGCTAAATAGTAGAATCTAGTAGCCTAGCATATCCATTGGGCATTGAGTCAATTTTGCCTTTCTCAAAATCTAAAACTGTACCTCAACATTCTAAACAAAAGTGGAAAGGAAACTACAAAGGCTCTGCATACAGCTGAGCCTGCACACTATGCAATATGCACTTAAGGAAAATAGAAACAAAAAATGAACTGAAAGATCAGCTATGATGTGCTTGAAAGAACTTATTTAATTTAAATTACTACATCTCTACTTAAAGTTGAGCTTGATAACTACTGAAAAGAAAGAACTGCAACTATTCTACTATATACATATGCAAATTGTTAGTAATCAATAACATAGTTTGAGGTGAATCCCATTGACAGGGATTGGCAACACTTCTCCATCCAATTTAGCAAGATGGAAGGCATTATGATGTTTTCATTCTATGATAACATAAGGACCACCCCACATGGCATCAAACTTGGTATGCCTACCAGGTTTGTTCTTTAACTCATCCCACTTGAAAACAAGATAATCTTGATTAAATATGCGTGGTACAACTTTTCTATCAAAGGTTCTCTTTATCTGAGCATGGTGAAATTCTAGTTTTTTGTTTGCTTCCTTGCAAGTTTCTTCTAACTCCACAAGCCGAGCAAGCCTAATCTGCATTGGTTTCTCTTCAAGTAACTCAAACTCTTTCATATAATTCAAAGCTGGTAATTCAACTGAAATAGGTAACCTGCCTTCCTTGCCATAAGTTAAAATATAAGGAGAGTTACCTATTGATATCTTTGGTGTAATTATGTACTCCCAAAGGGCTAAGTTGATCCTTTCATGCCAAGTTCTTTGATTCTCAACAATGATTTTTTTAATGATGTTGATCAAGTTCTTGTTAGTTGATTTAGCTTGTCCATTACCCTGAGGGTAATAATTGGATGAAGTGTTCAAATATATATTATGCTTAACTGACCAATCTGAAACTCTAAGACCAATGAAAGCTAAAGAATTATCAGAAATGATCGATTCTGAGGTACCAAACCTGGACACTAAGTCTTGATAGAAATTCAGAACAAAAGTCTCATTAGCTTTTTCAGTGGAACTGCTTATGTCTACTTTGTGAAATAATTAGTTGTAGTAAGAATCCATTTGTGACCTGCACTTGAAGGTGGATTAATAGGTCTTATAAAATCAAGTCCCCACTTTGCAAAAGGCAGCTCTACTTCAATTGGTTGCAAAGGCAAGACTGTCAACCTCTGTTTGCCTGCAAACAATGAAATTTTTTCACATTTCTTCACCCATGAGTGAGCATCCTTAAACAATTTAGGCCAATAATAACCAACTCTCATAATTTTCAGAGTTGTTGTTCTTGTTGCAAAGTGACCTCCTGCAGGTCCTTCATAAAATTCTTTTAGAACTTTTTCTAGCTGATCTAGCTCAAGCCAACTTAATAAAACTTTGTTATATTCTTTTTTGAGTAAAATGCCACTTATTAAATCATAAGGAATGTCTTGTAGCTTGAAATACCTTCATTTTGATCTATCTAAGCCTTCCAAACAGTCACTAGTTTGTAAATAATGGGCAATCTGCTATTTCAACTTGTTTCTCCACTTCTTTACTATTTTCTGTACTTACAACAATTTGTTCCCATAAACCCTTCCCCCTAACTATCTTGGTTACCTTGATAGATTTGCCATATTCTATTGCCTTAGTAATCCAACCTGCCCTTTTGTCATTTATGTCTTTGCTGAGTAAAAATGCTTTCACTGTATGATGAGCAACCATGAGATGAATCTTATTGTTAGAGAGCATGTGCCTAAATTTCTTAAGGCTTCTTATTACTGCTAACACATACGTTTCTACAAATGAGTATCTAGTCTCATAATCATGCAAAATGTGGCTAAAGAAAGCAACTGGTTGTTCTAAGCCTTCATCATTTTGCTGACACAACATTGCAGAAATAGTATCTTCCCTCCCAAAAGCATATAGAATAAAATCTTTCTTAAAATTAGGATTAATGAGAGTAGGGGCTGCTGCAATTGCTTCTTTAATTTCTTCAAAATAATTCTTACCTTCCATGGTCCATTGAAAAGGAATGTTTTTCTTAAGCATGGTTGTAAGTGGTTGCAATATTAGGAATAAACCTTCCGATAAAGTTAGTTCTACCTTTGAAAATCTGGAGTCCCTTCTTATGTGTTGGTAATGACAATGCAAGTATGGTTGTGATCCTCTTAGGATCTATTGAAATCCCATGCTTTCAAATAATATATCCCAGCAACTTGCTTTCATGAACAACAAATATGCTCTTCTTGGGATTTAATGAAACTCCATATTCCCTACATCTCTCAAATACCTGTTTGAGATGGTCAAGATTTTCATTAGCCTTTTTAGAAAAAATAGTTACATCATCTAGGTAAACCAAAACAAACTTGTTAATCAGGCCTTGAAATGCCATATCCATTACATGTTGAAATGTTGCCCCTGCATTGGTCAATCCAAATGGAATTTTATTATAAATCATTGTACCCCACTTGGTGGTAAATGTTGTTTTGTACTGATCTTCTTCTTTGACCATAATTTGCTTATATCCTGAATAACAGTCAAGTAATGAGAATCTCTTTGATCCTGATAAAACCTACAAAATTTGCTCCATTGAGGGCAGCGGGTAATCATCTTTCAGGGATGCTCTATTTAGGTCTCTAAAATCAACACATAATCTCAGTTCGCCATTCTTCTTCCTAATAGGAACTAGATTGGATACCCAGGATGTGTGCTTGATTGGAAATATAATATTTTCTTCAATTAGCTTATTTAACTCAGTCCTCATTAGATGTTCTAATTTTGGATTAAGAGGCCTTTGTTTATGCCTTACTGGTTTTACATTATCTACCAGCTCTATTGTATGCTAGGCTAAATGAGGATCAAATCCTTTCAAATCTTCATACCTCCATGCAAATTTGTCATTGAATTCTTGATAAAGTTTTACAAAAGCATGTTTCTCTTCAGGGGTACATACCTTACCAATTTTTAGTAGTTTGTCCTTGAATATTTCAACATGTTCATAATATTCTTCCTTCACAAACGTGTTTCCTTTATCCTTCCTGAATAGATCATCTGTATTTAAAATAGATTCAAGGGTTACCAGACCCTTGGGCAGCTTGTTAGTTTTCAATTGGAGAAACTGATTTTCATATTGATCATTGAACTTACGCTGATTTCCACCAGAAAACTCGGCTTCTTCAATTAGGAAACTGGTAATCTACTCATCTAAGTCAAAAACTTGTCAATTAATAGTGTTAACTAGAACTGAGGGCCTTACTGCAACTTTAACATGCTGTTGTCTATCAATATTTCTTACCTCATCATCTAGTATGTCAAATTGAGCACCCAAGGTAGCAAGTATATCCGCTTCTTTATTTTGACTTCTAGGTATTGACAATAGATTAAATGCATCAAAATCTTTGATTAAATCCCAAATTCTTTTCTTGTACATTTTCAAAATATCATTCTTGGTGACATGGATATTCCTTGCTATAATTCACAATTAGTTCACTATCACCAAGAACTTCTAAACATTTAACTTTTTTCTACCTAGCCCATTCTAACCCATGTGCTAATGATTCATACTCAACTATATTTTTTGTACAACTAAAAGAAAATATGAAACCAGTGTAGTATCTTATACCTTCAGGTGAAACGAGCATAACACCACCTCCGGAAACATTCTTACCTCTTGAAACATCAAGATAAAGCTACCAAACCTGATTTTGTTGTTGTCCTGGCTGCTGGTCAAATGAAATATTATCTTTTTCAAGCTTAGGAATAACATAATCCTCCTCATGAATCATATAAACACCAAGACCTATTTCATCCATGTTGATGAAAGGATCTTTTGTAGTATTTTGTGCTGCCCACTCATCCAAATTCACATCAAGTATGCCTTGAATAGGTATATGTGGATCCTAGATAGGTGGTAACTCCTCATGGTCTTTGATGGCAAGATCTGCATTTATAGGACTTGGCGTATATGGTTCTAAGTGGCAAGTGGCTTGGGGTTCTGACTTAATGGTAACCTTAGTACCATATCGGGTTCTAAAAAACAATTGTGACCAATCAGCAGAAAGGTATCCTCCTAATTTTGCTATAAAATCTCTAGATAGGCAAATAGAAAAGTGTGGAGGTAGGTTAGCTATGTACATGTCCTGAGGTATTACAAAATTAGGACAAGCATGCAAGGTCAAACCAAGATCTTTGACTAATCCAACTGACTTAACTGTTGTTCCATCTAATTGTACAACTCCTCTAGAAACATGCTCATAAATTAGACCAAGTTTATCTGCAAAGTCTTTGGGCACAATTGAACTACTAGCTCTCGAGTCTATCAAGCGATTGTGGACTAGATGATTTCCAATTGTCAATGTTACAAAAAATGGAGGCTTTGGTGTTTGGATTGGCTGATTATTTTTAACTGGAATATCATTAGCTAATGCAACTCTAGGCTGATCTTTTTTAGGTTCATTAGTCAAGGAAAGATTATCCAATTTGTCTCTCAATATTTCCTTTTTTCTAGGAATTTGCAATGCATCTATCATTGTCATGGAAACTGTGGTTTTTTTCCATAGATTCAACAATATTAAATGGAACACCACTAACCTTTTATTGTACTCTTGGAACAACAAGCTCTTGATGAGCTGATTTTGACTGAGATTGAACTTTCTATTTTTCTTTAGGTGTCGCAGGCTATCCTCTTGGTAAAATCTGCACATTCTAGACAGGTGGAGGTATATTAACAACTTGCTAACTTGTAGTAGCTTGTTGTTTCCCTTTATCTGGCTATTGTCTGGATTTATTTTTTTGTTGTCCATTATTTACATCTTGTTATTGGTTATTTGCAGCTTGTTGTCCAATGTCAATAGCACATTTCTTTGACCTTGTATTTTCTGCAACAGGTGAAAAAGTTCTATTTTGTGTTTGCGGATGATTAACTCCACAAAATTCTTCACCTTGCCAATTCATCATAGCCACCTCAAGACCTTCTAGCTTCTCATTTATACTTGCATCCTGATAAGAGATGTTATTCTAAACCATCAAAGCTTGTGATTGAGCATTCATTTCATTTTCGCATGATGCTTAATTATGAGGTTCTTGGCAAGGAAAACACCACTCTTGTGCCATATTGTTCTGAGTACGAACAATTTATTTAGAGTTACTAGTAGTATTTTAAATATACTATTGGTGTTTGCCTATTATTGTAGTTCCTCCTTTGATTCTAAGCATCAACTTGGTAGTTAGGCCTATTGGGTTGATAAGGAGCTTGATATGGGGCTTGATACCTTTGGGTTTGGTTCTGATTTTTCTTGATTTTCACCAATTCATTGCCAAAATTTTGCATAGTCTACTGGATTAGTTGAGTTGCTTCAACATTCTTTATAAACATCTTAGGAATTCTACCGCTGCAGGAATTCTATTCCAGGTTCACTCAAAATGGTAATTAAAATCAGTCATCTACTCTTGAGGTGCTCTCTTGATAGTGGTCATCTGCTCAACCAATGATAGGTGATCTTATTTATCTGCAAACTACTTTGTTAGCTTGTCACCCAAATCATCCCAATCAATAACTGAATTAATTTACAAACCCCTGAACCATTGTAGTGCTTTGCCTTTGAATGATGCTGCCAGTAGCCTAAGTGCTACATTCTCTTGGGTTATATGGTGAACTACACATAGAGATGCTATATCACTTATGTGCTCTATGGGTGTAACATGGTCTTCACCAGTGAAACTAGGAAGACTTTTCAAAGCTTCTCCTGGTATAGTATCATGTTGGGTCAAATTCAGAGGGCTACATCCATTGAAGGGTACAAAAGCATGTGCTCTTGGTATGACCATTGTAAATACTCGAGTATTTACTGGTGGATTCTGGGTAATAGATGTCTGAATTGGAGTAGTTACAAAAAAGAGGATTTATGCAGGTAGAAAAATTGGGTTGAGAATTATTAGGTGGAGGAGAAGAATTAGATACAAGATTAGAATCTAGAGTTTCAAGAAAAACTTCAATTGACAAACTTTCTGGAAACTCAACTACTAAATTTGTTATTTTTTCTATCTTTTTTGTTGTCCTTGATCTTCTCTGCGATGGTGGTAACTCAATATGCTCAACCAGATCCTCACTCTCTCTGGTTTGATACTTTTTAATATGCTATTAAGAACTGTTGTACACATAAAAATAGAAAATAGAGTCGTCAGGTACTTCGAAAAAATAAACTCAATAGGCTGAAATACTGCTATCAATACCAAAACAACAGCAAAAATGGATTTTTTATTTTTTTTGAGCTTTAATAGCTCAAACGTGTCCCATCGAGCGTCCCAAAAATTGTTGTCACTGAGGATTGCACCCGTGATGCTAAGTTCGAAAACAAGCAATCCTCTGAAACATGGAAACACCTTCGAGCCTGTGGGTTGTTCAAAGTGAAGGTGAATCTTTGAAGATCAGGCCAGATTCCTGTTCAGATGGATCTCCTACAATAACTTCTTGTGGGAAAAGGTTAAAAAGTCTTCCACCTAATAAAAAACCTATCCTGATGAAGGTGATACACCAAAATGATGCAGTTCTACTTGCTGCCAAAAACTATAACCAACTTCAACAAGACCCAAAAATTATCTCACGAATCAAATAAGATCATGAAATTCATAAACATTTCATGTGAATGTTCGAAGTTATCCAACTTCTGCATATAGGAAAAGTGAATTTTCACAACATGCAAATAACTAGAAACCGAATGAACACAACCCACAACCTCAATTATTATGAAATCTTCCTATTTCTGCAAAGCATAAATGAGACAAAGAAAAGGATTTGGAATTAAATCACAATAACTTTGTCAAATCATTCATCTGACAATAGGAAAAAATAGAAATAATTGACAAGGAAACTAAAACTCTCTATTGCAAACCGAAAATAATCTCTATTACGATGCTAAAAACTGAGATATAATGTTTTTTTGAAAAAATTTGTATGCAAAAAAGAAAGAACCAAGGGAAAAAAGGAGAGAAGGAATATATAAAAATCATGATGAATCCCCTTCAAAAACCCTAAAAACACTGCATGAGAAAAGCCCTGGACATGCCCCAAAAATGGCATAAAAAATCATGAATAATCTGTAAAATAATAATCTTTTTTGCTCAAAAGGACTACCACTGATCCTCCTATTTAAAAATCTGCATATCTAAATGCTAAAAATAGCTATCCCCATGTGAAAGTTGCATGATGAACTGAACTATGACTATATTAAAAAGAAATCCTACTAAGAAAATCTTATGCATCCCTTGGCAACTGCTCTCCATGTTGAGAAATTCTGTGAAAAATGGTTGTGGAATTGATCTCCCTGTTTGGCGAGCTTTCCAACAGTATGCAACAATTGCATATTCAGATAATCAATTGCATTTGCATTAATCTTTCATGCAGATCTCTTTGCTTGGCGAGATTTTCACCGTTCAAACAACCAGTTGTGATTCCACCATGCAATTTAATATTATTGCTAGCCACTGGATCACCTGCATTGACCATGGCCGCTTGCATTTAACTTTCTCGTTTACTTCTTAGCAGTCCCCATTGTTTGTCACCAAGTTGCTATGATTATCCATCGAGCATTTTTATCTTGCAGTATAGTGACGACCGTTGATTTGTGAGGAACCTAGTTGCTTTTTAGTCTTCTTGTTTTCTTTTATCTTCTTGGTCCCATGGGAATAAGCGATGCTAGCGAACTTTGAACTATTGAACCATTTAGAAATGGTGATCCACTTTGAACCAATGAACCATTTTGAACCGATGAACCACTGAACTTTTAACCATTAAACCATTTTGAAACCTTGAACCAATTTGAACCGGTTCAAGTTCAAGGTTGACTTAGACATCTGCTCATCTATAGACTTTTTCCATGTGTTAGCCTCTGATTTTCTTGTGGGTCCACTTTTTCTTCCATCTGGACCTGGACCCACCTTGTTGCCAAGTCGTGGTGATAACCTAGGTGAACAAATTTTCCTTGTGGCTTAGCGACCACTGTCAGATTTGTCCACCTGACCATTGGATGTGATAAATCACTCGATATTTACTCTTGGTCTTCTCATAGTTCTTCGTCTTCTCTCTACCATGTGGTGCATCCTCATTTTCTCTGAGCCCTCCTGGATGGCCACCTAGACTGCCACCTGTCGCAAGGGTATTCACTCCGGGCACTTCACAACTATGGTACAGTGACAGTCATGGATTGCCCCAGAATGTCACTCCACCATCCGATCTCTCTTGGTTTGATGGTCGATCTTTACTCTGCTCAAGCTTTAACTTTCCCTTTTCAGCATGTGCCTTGTCGCTAAGTCACGTGGAGTATTTGGCGATTATCTTCCCATCACGATGTAGCAATAGCCATCAGATCTTTCTTGATCACCATTCTTTATTTCTTCCTTCGAATCGCTTCCTTAGTAGGCCCCACTACTTGGTCGCCAAGTTGCATGAGATAGCTGGGCAAGAAAATTTTCCTTGTGGCTTAGCAACCACCATTGGATTTGTCTACTCAATTGTTGGATGTGATTAAATCTTCTTGATCTTTACTTTGGCTGGCCTTTGTTCTTGTGTTGCGTCATCAACTTGTGTCACCCTCTTATTGGCTCATGAGATCCCCCTGGGAACCACCTTGTCCCCACCTATCATGGGGGTATTCGTTTCGAGCCCTTCATAACTGTGGTACAGTGATAGTCATGGATAGCCCTAGAATGTCACTCCATCGTTAGATCTCTCTTGATCTAATGGTGTGTCATTACTCTTTGTTCTGCCATGTCATCAGTCGCCAATGCACGGCGATAATCCGGTGTGCATCTTTTCATTGCGACATATCGATGACCGTCAGATCTCTATGATCACTGTTGATCTTTCTTCAACTTTCTCTCTATTTAATCTCTTCCCACCATCTGATCACAAAATTAGGATGCCTTGAGATGCGCATGCACAGGGTCCACTAGGCCATGACCTGCCTCTTCTTGTCAAAAGCCCGTAAGCTTTGACACTATAGTTATATGTTGCCTTATATTTAAATGTGATAAACTCCCTCCACGAAGCCAATGTGGGATAAAAGGTCTTCCTTCCTAGCAACTGAAACCGCTTGGAAACACTATAGCCTTTTTAAAACCCTATTTGGCACCCAAGTAAAACTTTACACAGGACGATTGCATTTTTCTCTGAGTTTCTTTTGGCCTAAGGTTTTAATAACCATGCCATTTCATCTGCAATGGAGCATAATATCTCTACGATCTACAACATGCTGAGCTCAACCCTTGTGGGAGCCACATTTTAACCCATGTGCTATCTTACTTTCCTATATCTGCACATGAAGCAAACAAGTTAGAAAAAATAGTAAATTTCTTCCTAGTTCATGGTCTGATCTTTTCAGAATGAATGAATGCAAGGCTTTATTAGGGCACCAAATTTGGCATTGTGCAAGAATTTTGGTAACAGTGCCCATGCACCATGCTCCAGGGGTAAGAAGAACTCAAGTCTCTTGAGTTGATAAGGCTTGGATAGTGTTACCATGTTGTAATATATCTCTCTCTGAAATCCATGTAGCCTCTGACTCTGGTAGTCCTATCCATTTGATCACATAGTCTTTATAGACTCCTTTCCTAGTCTTTTTCACAAACTTCGAATCCAAAATGCTTTCCAATGTGACCGGTTGGCATGGAGGTAAATCTTGTAACTAGTGTACATCATCAATAGCAGTCTTCTCTTGTTGATTTTTAGTTGTCTAAGACCCTTTGTATGGATACAAATCACATACATTGAAGATTAGGGATATGCCCAAGTTTAGAGGTAACTCTAACTCATAAGCATTATTGCCAAACTTATGCATTACCCTAAGAGGTCCAATCTTCTTCATGCATAGTGTATTAGGTTGTCCCTTGGGTAGTCTCTCCTTCCTCAAGTAGGCCAACATTAGATCACCAACTTTATAGTGTACTTCTCTTCTCTTTTTATCTGCTAGTGCCTTGTACTTCTCATTGTGTTGCTGCAATGTCTTCTTGACCTGCTCATGTATCTCTTTTACATTCTCTACAAATTTTTCCCCTTGTGCACTTCTATGGTCCATAGAACTAAGATTTCGCTAGGATGACATCCATATACTATCTCAAAGGGACTCCAACATGTGCTTCTATTAACCAAGTCATTGTAGGCATACTCTGCTTGACCCAATACTAGATCCCAAGCTTGTCCATGTTGTTTGGTGAGACATCTCAACAAGTTTCCTAAGGATCTATTAACTACTTCACTTTGATCATTTGATTGTGGATGGTATGCTGATGAAAAGGAAATTTTTGTGCCTAGTTTCTTCCATAAGGTTTGCCAAAAGTGACTTACAAACTTAGTGTCTCTATCACTCACAGTGCTAAGAGGTAATTGATGAATCCTCACAACCTTTTGAAAGAATAACCCCGCTATGTAGGAGGCATCATTAGTACATTTGCAAGGCACAAAGTGTGCCATCTTGCTAAATCTATCCACTATGACAAAAACACTATCATACCCTCTTGGAGTCCTAGGTAAGCCAAGAAGAAAGTCCATGCTCAAACATTCCCAAGGTCTGGTTGGTATGGGCAATGGCTGATATAAACCTACATTGTTGGAGGTTCCTTTAGCTCTTTGACATATAGGGCATTGCTCCACAAACCGTCTAACATCTGACTGAAGTTTAGGCCAATGATAGAACCGTCCAACCTGCTCTAAGGTCTTGTCAAGACCAAAATGTCCTCCTAAGCTACCTTGATGCTTCTCCTTGGTGATGTTGTCTCTCATAGAGCACCGTGGTATGCAAAGTAAGTGTCCTTTAAACAAAAGGTCTTCCTGCAACATAAAATCAGAATATGCAACATGACCAACATTAGCAAACTTGGTGCAAACATCATATGCTTCACCAAAATTCTTGTCACCTTGGTATAGGTCTTGGAGATCACTTAACCCCACAATTTGGAGCTGCATTTCTTGGATGGTAAGAACTCTTATACTTAAGCGTCTGCTACTTTATTGGTGACTCCTTTCTTGTGTTTCATGAAAAAAGTATAGGCCTGCAAGTGCTTAGCCCATTTGAGGTGTCTTTGGTGCAACTTCTCCTATCCATTTAAGTAGCTAAGTGCATGGTTGTCAGTATAGACTATGAATTCCTTAGGGAGTAGATAATTCTGCCATTTCTTAAGGGCTTGTACCATTGGATACAACTCTAGGTCATAGGTAGAATACTTTTGTTTTACCTCATTGAGTTCCTTCAAAGAAAAATGCTACTAGATGACCTTCTTCACTCAAAACTTCTCCTACTACCAACTTGGTAGAATCACACTCCACAGTAAAGAGATGATTGAAATTAGGGAGCCTAAGATAAGGTAGTTCTACTACTTTTTGTTTCAACAACTCAAATCCCTTGTCTGTTGCACTATTCCACTTAAACTGACATTTCTCCACCCTTGATGGTGTTCAAGATAGGTGCACATGCATGGCTAAACCCTCTAATAAACTTCCTATAGAAAGAATATAATCCATGAAAAGTTCTCACATATCCCATTGACTTAGGAGTAGGCCAATTAACTATTGCATCTACCTTTTCTGGATCCATTTTCAAACAACCTTGAGAAACTACAAAACCAAGATATACTAGTTTAGTTTTGAAGAATTCACACATGTCCAAGTTGATCATCAACTTTTCTTGATGTAGCTTCCTAAAGACCTAATCCAAATGTCTGATATGCTCCTCCCTTAACTTGCTAAAAATCAGAATGTCATCAAGATAAACAATCACAAATTTACCAATAAACTCTGCAAGTACTTCATTCATGAGTTTCATGAACGTGCTAGGTGCATTTGTGATCCCAAAGGGCATCACCAACCATTCATAGAGCCCCTCATTGGTCTTAAAGGCTATTTTCCACTCATCTCTAGGTCTGATCCTTATCTAATGAAATCTTGACTTCAAATCCACCTTTGAAAAGTAACAAGCTCCTCCTAGGTAGTCCATTAGGTCCTTAATTCTTGGCATTAGAAACCAGTATCTGATTGTAATCTTGTTGATGTCTCCTGATTCAGTGCACATTCTCCATTTTCCATCTTTCTTAGGTATCAAAATAATAGGTACTGCACATGGGCTTAATCTCTTCTTTATCAATCCCTTATATATAAAGCCTTGCACTTGTCTTGCTATTTTTTCATTTTAAGTTGGTTTCATTTTGTAAGAAGCTTTATTTGGCAAGGTAACTCTCTCTATGAGGTCTATCTGATGGTTCACATCTCTGTATGGAGGTAAAGCATCTTTTATTTCATTCACCACTATGTCTTTGTATTGGTTCAACAAGTTTTCCACTTCTTGAGGTACTATCGATTTAGGTTCAGACTTTGCCTCTTCTTTTGGTTTCACTATGATGGCATATCCTTGGTTCCCCTCATGCTTCAACTCTTTTAGGAACTCCTTCCCACTAAGAAGCATAACATTGGATCCTACATGTCTTTCTTCTCCCAGAACAACCAAAGGATCCATTTGGAACTTCCTTCCTTCCTTCGTGATAACATAAGAATTCTTCTTCCCATCATGTATGGCTTTGACATCATATTGCCAAGGGTGTCCAAGAAACAAATGACATGCACCCATAGGTAGTATATCACATAGTACTCTATCTTTATACTCTCCAATTTCAAAATCTATCCAAGCTTCCTCATCAACTAGCACATGATATCCTTTACTCAACCATGATACCTTATAAGGATTTGTGTGTGGTGACCTTTTCAACTTGAGTTTGTCTACCATCTCAACTACTACAATGTTCTCTGTAGACCCTAAATCCACTATGACCTTACAAATCTTACCATAGGATCTAAAAGTGGTTTTAAAAAGTGTCTTTCTTTGAGTAGTTTCTTTGGTCTATGGTACCTTCAACAAGGTTATTCTTAGCATTATATTCTCTCCATTTAGGACTGGTCCAACTTTTCTTATTGGTGAGGTAACACTCTGATTGTCTTCCTCCTGTACCAATTTAGTTCTCCTTTCACCTACATAAGAACTTGAAGTCTTTTCAGGACACCAGTTTATTGTGTGGCCCACTTGATGACAATGAAAGCATTTACCAGTGAAGACTGTGGGCCCTCTTCCTTGAGTGCCAAACCTACCTCTAAAGTTGTTTCTTCCTCTAGAGTTCCCTCTAAACTGACCACTCTCACTGAAGTTATCCCCACTATTTTCAGATTGATTGTCTTCCTCATTCTTTCTAGAGTTATGACCCCTTCCAAAGGTGCCTCTTCCTCTGAATCCTTTACCACCTCTACCTCTTTGATTGAACTCACTTTTCCTCTTGATCTAGTCCTCTACTCTCAAAGACAACTAAAAACACTTATGGATTGTCTCAGGTGCCAACATGCTGATTTCATCTTGAATGTTTTGTCTTAAGCCATTTCAGTATCTTCCTACCTTCTCCACTTCTTCCTCTTGCTTCCTTGCTCTTAGAGTTAGTTTTTTTAACTCCTCTGTGTAGGCACTCACATCCATTTCTCTTTACTTCAAACTCATCAACTTCTTGTGTATCTACACTTCATAATCTATAGGTAGGAATTGATTTTTTATTTTGATCTTCATTCTCTCCCAGAAGTTGATCTTCTTCCTCCCTGTTTGTTCCCTTTCTTCTTGCATCATGTTCCACCACACTAAAGCTAATCCTTTCAACTTTGTCTTAGTCATACTGACCCTCTTTTTATTTTGCAATCTCCTTGTATTCAAAATTACTATTCAAAGCTTCTACCCAATCCAATAGCTCTTCTCCAATGGCCTCTTAACTCATTGCCTTAGGTGGCATATTCTTGGCTTATGACTCTACCTCTTGGTCTGACATACACCACTTAATTCAATCAAGTGGCTCTGATACCAATCTGATGTAGAGTGGTTAGGCTCTCCTACTAGGTTTTCTTAATCTTGATGTCTCCTTAGGTTGTCTCTTGAACTATCCAATGGTTCCACTCTTTGCTAACTTCCAAAGCTTGTAGGGCCCAACCTTACTAACCTTCTAAGGTCCTTAGACTAAGGTGACCTCCTCTTGTTTGGTAAGTGTCCAACACTCCTTATTAGAGACCTTCCTACCCAACACCTTCTCACACCTTAACCAAGAGCCAACCCCCTCTACCATAGGATCTCCATTCACACATGACCAACACACTTAGGATTGATTTGTCTTAGTTTTTCAACCCTATCCCTTCATTTAGGGATTTTGTGGTTACCGTTTCCAAGATTTAGGGCCGATCTGCTCTTTTAGGCCTACTAGGATACCTAGTTCAATTACCCCACCTGCAAGGTATTTTACAATTATTAGTCAGAAGTCCTGAACACCCTATGCACTCTTTGGCTTTTTGGATACCCTTTTGGAAGTTTCACACAATATCTTAAAATGGGATATGGGTTTGGTCTCTAACCATCCTAACCCTTTTTAGGCCTAATTCCTCCTATTAAGCCTACAAATTAGGGATTTGTTTGTATGTCTTCACCATTCCAATTGCACAAGGATTTTGATGATTTGTTTAGGTCTGTACATCCATGAGGATGTCCAATCCAACCTTGTATTAGTTCCATCCAACGGATTTACCCATCTAGGGCCTGTTGTCCATAATCCCCAATGCTTGCCAACTCAACGTGCCAAGCCTAGCGTATGGTGGCAAATATTGAGTTTAGCCTCCCTTGTCTTAAAACCAAAATGAAAACATACTTTACAAGGCCACCCAACATTCCATAAGGCTTCAGTACAGAGTTCCACCATGGATTCCTCAAAACCTTGGTTTTTAGGTCTTTAGGACCCACCTGCAACAAAAATTACAAAACTTGCAATCTATAACACTTCAAAACTTAAAACCACCATCAAATGAAAGATATGTCTCTTCTCTAATAATAAATGCATTGGTTTGGGCTTGGAAGTCCATACAAACCATACAAATCCAATTAAACTCAACTATACTCATTGAAAACACAAAATTTGAAAGGCTAAACTTGCTCTTCTTGTTTCAATTCTTCAACCAACCATTCTCATCAGTTTTCCCAAGCCTTATATTAGCCTTGGGTTGGTTACAAATTCCTTTAACTGAAAAAACAACCAACTAGACATTGGGGTGTGAAAGTGTAAAATGTTGCAAAGTTGCTATGAGCAACTTTTGCAACTTTTTATAACTTTTACATAAGTGAGCAACTTTGCTCAAATCCAACCTAGGTCACTTACAAATTATCCAAATGGCCTTATAAACCTCTAATCAACATCAAACCAACCTATTCTAACTCAATAACACCCTATTCTACCAAGCTCTCTATCTATCACCCTTAAGAGCCCATATGCCAAAATTGGCCAATCAGTAACTCCTAGGGTCCTTACAAACATTTGAACACTTATTCAAAGACATATTGAACTTTTTACAAAATCAAAATAGCATGATTCCAATATGCTAGAATCAACACAACAAAATTGCCTTTGTGCCCCTACACCATTTATTAAAACATGCATACACCAACCGGTATAGCGGTACATACATAATTGAAAGAAGTAAAGCAACCAATAAGACAATCACATAAATAAGAACCATAACACAGATTTATATGTGGAAAACCTTAAAGAATAAAAAACACGGTGGGATTTGTGACCCACAATATCAATACACTGGCTATATGAAGAGATGTTACAAAATATGAGGGGCCTGCACTTGCAGGAAGGCTTATAGCCTAGAGCACACTACTCAAACACAAAAAGAGCCTCACTAACTACATAAAATTCTAGACTACAATCTAGAGAAGTGTGAACTGCTAGGATAGCATCTTTTATGCCAGAATACAGTTCCAGTTTAAGCTCTGTTTGTTCCGGTCTCAAACCCTAAACCCTTTACCAGAATAACCCTTACATGAATTTCGTCACATACATGAACTCTCTGATATATTTTGCATCATATTACATTCACATATCCATAATTTCCTATCTCATGTCTATATAAAAATGATCTATCAAACTGACCTATATACCCTATACAAATTTGCATGCCTTATGTCAGCTTACAAAGATATATACAATATCAAATTACATGTCACCTAGATAACATAAATGCATAAATATTAAAATCAATTGGCCATGTCGGATCCAAGATATGTCGGCCTCCAATACCAATAGCCTTTACTAAACCATGTCGGCTTGGTTTGAAGGTGAGCAAAGAAATCCTTTTGTCCTATCGTTACCGATGCCCGTGCAGTATCTGTGAAGTGCCTGTTGGTACACAACTGAACCAAAGTATGAAGCAGAATAGAATACCATGTTTCCATCAATGAAAACATAGTGAAACCAACCAATTGAGTGTCAATTTCCAACAATCTCCCCCTTTGGAATTGATGGCAACACTCATGTGAAAAACGGTAAAGGTTTCCAGTTTCATCATGCCCTGCTCCTCCTAAGTTGAATGTACAAAATACTTCATATCTCGATGACTCCTTAACTACCCCTAATGTATACAACTCCTTTTATTCTTGACTTCCCCTAATGTATATAACTCCTTTTATTCTTTTTTACATCTATATCATTCCCCCTTTAACATCAATGCTATCAAAAATTCTTAAATGAATGTCAAAGAATAAGAATTGTACAATGAATATCCCACAAATGTCTTAAAAGAGCTTGATGAATTTCAAAAATTTTGGATAAGCCTTCTCCAGTAGCTCAAGATAAGTATCCCAACCTGTTTTGAATGTGTCAGAAATAGATACAAGTTCACTCAATATATGTGCAAAAGACTCTTTCTCATTTACCTCTGCCAGTGTGGTCTTTCCCACCATATCCATGCATTCTTTATTATGTACACTAAGTGAATCCAACTGGGGACTCACCAAGCCTCTCAAACTTCTAGATCTTCTTATTATTTTGTCTCTTTCCTTCTTAAAAAAATAAATTTGGTGTCTCCAAAATCAAAATTTGACGATCAATTGATGTAGTCAATGAAATTAATCCGTCAAAATAATTAGCTATACTTGCAATTTTCTCCTGAATTTCTTTTATCCTTTTATCCACATTAGTTGTAAGTATTTCAGTGTTACAACATACCCTATATATATTTATGCATTGCTTCAAATAATTTTCTATTAGTATCAACTTCTCATCAATCTTTTTCTTCTCAGTTTCAATTACCTAATCAAATGCAACTCTCTTAGTCTGAGTAAACCTTTCTAGTGCTTGTCGGTTTGAGATTTGTTGTAAGGATTGAAAACCCTTTGAAATATGGTCAGTGATTATCTTAAGCTTTCCAGATGGGCTCGCTTCATTTTCAATCTTACACTTCGAGACTAGTTTGTGTAAAATGGTGATTGATTGATCAATAATCCCTTTATCTGTGGATCCCTCCTTCATTAGTTTTTGTGCTACCATCATCATGAGTTCATAGGACCCATCTCTATGATGTTTCTATTTTTGACCTATGAGGTGTCAATTGACAACAATGATGGACCAACTACCGGTTCCTTGCCAAATTCCCCTTTCTTCTCTTCTAAAGATTTATCCTTTATAACCTCCTCACTTGCGTCGGTGGCTTCGCCACTTAGTGTATTCTATGTAACTGTTGGTTCCTCTATAGGAACTGTAACCTCAACCTATACATTTGTATCTATAGGACTGTTATCCTCAATATTAGTATCCTATACAATATTAGCTTGTTCACTCTCTATATTAACTAGTATCTCGATATTTGTCTGTACATTTGTATTTACCAAGGGCTCAATTTTCACTATCTTAATATTTTTCAAAACTTAGGGTGAGGTACCCATAATCCACTTTCCTTTTCCTTCAACCGGGGTATCTACAGTGTCTATCTTGGTTTCAGGTGAAGTAAAGAATCCTCTGTTTTCTCCAATAAATTTAACCCATTCTTTTTGAGTCTCCTTTATTATTTCATTTACTCTTCCTAGCATCAGAATAGTTAACCTATGTTTGCTATTGAAAAATTTTATGTCTGCCACCTCAAGTGTCTTTTCCATTTCATCTGGAGCAATAGTAACATAGAGAGATAATAGCTCTTGAATTTTAATTTATTTATCTTCTTGCATAGCTGAGTCTTCTAGCATCTAACATATTATACAATTCAGCTAGTATTTGATTTTCTATTTCTATGAAGGCTTTCTTATAAATATCCTGATGAATACTAAGAGGGGGGGGTGAATTAGTATGCCAAAAATATTTGTACATAAACACTTTGCTAAACTAACAGTAAACTGGTAAAATAGTTTAGTAGACAAACCAGTTAACACAGATGCAAACCAAATAGAAAATAATGCATTCACCCACAGAAGCACAAACACCATAACACAAGATATTTTGGCTTGGAAACCTAAATGGGAAAAACCACGGTGAGATGGAACTCACAAGTAACTATCTGCAAAATAGAAACCAAACCGGTTAAGGTCATACAATGTTCTTTACCAGAATAGATCCTGTTAGGAATCTCAATCTTTGTTAGGAGATAAGTTCGATTAAAGACTACCTTGCTAGAGGATTTTAGATCCATGGATGTGAACCACTTTGTTAGAGGATTTACAAAAGGCTTTTGGGCCTACCCGGTTAAGGGCTACAGACTTGTCGAAGATGTGAGTAATCAACAAGTGAGTGATCTAGCTAATAGCACAGATTGCTTGGTTAGATCCTTGATAGCTCGTTCCTAATGCATTCCAGCATTACTTCAGTCTTCTACACATTCATACTCTCTAACTCATCAACCACCTTAAACCCTGGCAACAACATCAACAATAACAACAACCTAAAACCCTAGACATGATGTCCTTATAAAGGAATTTGGTTTCATGTCAGTCCAATAGGATTACAATACAATTTCCTAGGCTCAATGATTCTAGACATATTCTATAACATGACACAAAAAGCACCATTAAAGTGTTGGCACTGTCAAACAATTGGTGGATGGTAACTCATCACAAAATGCCGGTTGGTAACTCATCACAGAGTATTACCAGTTCATACAAAATACCGGTTCAAGCAAAATACCAGTTGCCGATTTGACAAAATGAAGACTGGGAAATATGTGTTCTACCGCTTTGATCCTTCATACCACTTGAGATCCTTGAACCGCTTGGGGTCAACATACTGCTTTAGATCGGTAATCACTTTCTGTAAAACACCAATAGTCTAAGGACTATAATGTATCATACCAGTTAGAACAACTACCGGATGAGCTTTAACTTATACATACAAAAATGATCTCAATGCAAGTGTGTGTCCATCAATGAAAATCACAACATAATCATAAAAAATTCCAACAATCTCCCTCTTTGGCATTGATGGCAACACTTAGGAAATTTTGACATCTAAGTGTTTTACAACAAAAATATGCCTGAATCAAAATTGCTCCCGCTAAGCATATACACTATCCCTTTTGCAGAAAATACAATGTATACTACTTCTTAACAGAAATAACATGAAAGTATACATCAAAACATTCAAAATTTATACTTCTCCCCCTTTGCCAACAATGACAACAAAATATTACAGACTAGCCCATGTTTCATTAGTATTAAAAGAATAAGAGTTTATGACAATAAGGAATAAAACTTGTCAAAAACTGATTTGAAGTCCTACAAAAATTGTTTCATAGATAAGGACCATGACTCAAGTAGGGAAGTAGCCACTTCCTTCTCTTTCTGCATCTAGGAGAACTATTCTTCCATGGCATCTAGTGTTCTCATCTCCTGAGTCACTATTAAAGCATCCAAATTAAGATAACATTTTTGAAGTATTTGCAAGCGTGGGAGTAGAACCAGTTGGAGTTCCTGCAAATCTCGAGTCTGGTTGCTTATTTCCAACTCTATCTTGGTAGACTGGATATGAAACTGGTGAAGGGTATGCCCATAAGTTGTAAAAGAGTCATATGGCAGCTTGAAGGTACTCATATATAACTACAAGTCAGTTTGAAGCTTTTGCTTCTGCACAAGCACATCATCATAGAAGAGATGGGGTTGGCAAATCTTACTCAGTAGTAGATTCCCCTCATCCAGAGCATTCCTTATATCTTTTTGTGCTTTTTCCAGTTCAGACTGGAGCTCATTAAGCTTCTTTACCAGGGCAATGTTGAGAGCCTTTTGATGCTCTTTCTTGGCATTTTCCTTTGCTACCTCCTCTAGGCTCTGCACCTGATCATCCATGACTATGCATAGGAGCTTCAATTGGGCCAATGATGAGTCAGTACAGGGGAGGTTTGTGTTAGGTAACAAACTGGTTAGAGTGTCCACCACAGCTTGGATCACATCTTCCTCCTTCTTCCTCCTTAACACCTCAAGGCGTTCCTAAGCAACCTTAATGCTCTGCAGTAGCTCCATTTCACTTGCAGACTAGAGGTCAATAGGACTAGTGAGGTCAGCTAGTTTGGCTTGACTACTGGTTGCCTTCGGAGTCTCCATCTACGTGCTCTTTGCCACTTCAGCTTCCTTGTCCTCCTCAACCTTCTTCTTCTCTGCTTTTTTTCTCTTTTCCTCTTCCTTATCCTCTTCCTTCTTCTTTTCTGCTTCCTTTCTCTTCTCCTCTTCCTTTCTTTTCTTCTCTTCTTATTTTCTCTTTTGTTCCTATTTCTATTTCTCCTCATCTTCTTCCTTCTTCTTCTTGTCCTCTTCCTTTTTATTCTTCTCCTCTTCATCCTTCTTCTTCTTCTCCTCTTCCTTCTTCTTTTTCTCCTCTTCTTTCTTCTTCTTCTCCTCTTCATCCTTCTTCTTTTCCTCTTTTTCTTTCTTCGCTTGCTTCTTTGCTTCCTCCTTTTTGTCCTCAGTTTCCTTTTGCTTATCTACCTATTCTGCCTACTTCTCATATCCTGTTGCTTCCAATGGTGTACCCTGAGCAACATCCTCTCCATATAGAGAATCGACATCAATGGTGTCTATCGGTTCAGTAACTGGGTTTCCTTCATTATCAAACACTTCATCCAATTTAGTTATTGTCAGTTCTTGCTCAGCCTTCCTATTGGCTTCAACCACCTGATGCATGTTAAGAGCTTCTAGAGTAAGAGTGTGTGTATTCTTGAGCACTTCTTGACCCTTTCCTTCCGGTAACAGGAGTCTTCTTCTTCTCATAAAGAAGAGGCCTTTGTATTTATTCATAACTTCAAACAGTTCTGAATTTGATACATCAGGAAAATGTTGAGCAAAAACTTTCTCTCTCATTTCCTATTCCTTCTCTATGGCAATGCACCATTTATTATCTAAGGAATTATACAAAGAATCTGGTGTCTCAGATCTAATTTTTGAAGGCGACCGATCATTAACACATAAATACTTAATGATTTCTTTTTCAACTGCTTCTTTTTCATCATCATTGAAATCATCAGAACAATCAATCAAATCATTCAGCACTTTTCTCCTAATATTTTTGATAGTTCTTTGACAATGTGTCAAAGGTTTGTAGGAGGAGATGTCAATATTTACCGGTACCGATGATGTCGGTTCATTCTTTGTCTTTTCTTTTTCTTGTCTTGTCTTCTTAGGTTTTTTCCTAGACACAGTTTCTTCTGAGTCCAGTGAGTTATTCCTTGTCTTCCTCTTTCTCTCGAAGACTTTGGCAGGTGCTGCTACCAGTTTCTTCTTTGTAGGTGACCGCTTGGTCACTCTGGAACTGGCTGCAGTAACCGGTGCCGATGTCGATGGCATTGCCTTTCCTTTCTTTTCAGGAGGTTCTTCAACTGGTGAAACCCTTTCCAGATAGGTGCCAGTTCTCTTTTCCTTAGGATCAAGAGGTCAGGCAATTAGGGTAGAAGCATACCCGTCTAGCATATCATACATCATCTCATAGCCATAGGCTCCACTTCTTCCTATCTGGGCTCAACAACCTCTATTATGCATTCATCAACTTTGATGATAAAGTAGATATCCTCTTCATATTTCTTGACAATGTCACTAGATATCCTCATCCTTAGGCTCATCTTGCTTCTGAACTCATCAAAGTACCTGTTCAGAATATCAGGGTAACCAGTTCCAACTACTTGCAGGCTTTCTTTGATCTGCTTGGTAACCGATTGGTCCGCAGACCACTGAATATCTCCCACTCCGGGAAAGTAACCTTGGAAGTAGAAAAATAGTCCTACTAGAAGTTGTCCAAACTTGAATTTTAATGCATTATCCTATTTGATTGATTTAAGATTCAACAGGAGTTGCCTTTGCATACCGGTGTAGAGGTCAAATGATGCATCTTCCTTGATCATCCAGTAAGCGGCATTTACCACTGCAACAGATACAGAGTTAATTCTGCTGGCAGAGAACATCTGGTATCCAATCACCATGCACGCATGTTTCACGAGGTCATCCTTGATGGAATTAACAGTCATTCCTCAAGAGTCGGTCATTGAACCGATGAGCTTCAACATTTCTATCTTACTGACCTTCCTAATAGTTGGCACTTCCCCTATATTGTAGAAACTGGTGATGGCATGAATAGCTTGCGGTGTGATATCATGCGTCTACTCTAGGTACATCTTGTCACCATGAACTCTACTTAGAATGATCCTAATGTTGTCATCATTGAAATCCTCTAGGAAGTAAACCGCATTGTGATGTTTCTTCTTCTCCAAAATGCTATACTCGGTTTGATCTTTTTATCCTTCCCACAGAATAGACCTAGCTAAGAATGGATCACAAGAGACCCTAGGTCTTCAATTTTGCAGTCTATATAATTTGAAATCTATTCTTCTACTATAGCCCTAGCCAGTACTTGTGACAAAGCATTATATTTTGATTTTCTTTGAATGAAATCCATAGAATCGACAGTTGTACTAGAACTATCATGAGATGCAGAAGCCATGATTAAAACTAAAAACATGAGAAATACCTTTCAGAAATCGTGAATTTAGGGCTTTCAGATTCTACTTCACCTCACACTCCATCGGTTACAAAATCACCGCTTTGCTTTCTTCTCTTGACCGTTTGCAATTTGCTTTTGAATCTCCTTCAATGTTTCCAACTTTCTCTGAATCGCCACACAAATCACTTTATTGTCGCTCTACACTTGAAAACCTTCTTCGCTTCGAAAACTGATAGTGAGAAATGATTTGAAAAATTCCTTTTAAGCATATTCCTCACCAACCGTAATTAATTCTCCACCATTAGGGTGTAAACCCTAATTTGCCTTTTACCATTTCTGGTCTTCCGCCAAATGATAGGTATCGCAGACTGGTTAAGGTCTTTTACCGGTGTAAACCAGGGGTTCGAAACATTTTGTCATTTGCTCCCCCTAAGCTTTTCTGAAGCTTAGTTTGTTGGTTCTGTTATTTCCACACTAGGTGCAGAAACCGGTTCTTCTTGTAACACCACTGGTTTCTTCTTCCAGGTTTTGTTCATATCTGCTTGAACAGTGTCAATATCAATCTCTCCTTTCAGAGTGAGTGGTATATCATCTGATATGTTCTTTTATGATCTGCAGAATTTGGCAATGTGAGCCGGTTTGTTGCAGTGATAGCAGACCATTCCAGGTGCTCTCCAAGGTCCATTATTCATGTTGTCATTCTTCCTCCTCCATGTTGCAGCAGTGTGACAATGATTATAACAGATCAAATAGTTTGTTCTCCATCCGATTGCCACTTGATAGCCACCATTTCTTGATTGATGATTGAAAGCATTAAACCGGTTGTGATTCTGGTTCACAAAAGGTTCAAGACCAACTCCTTGAGTCCTCAGAGGATATCTTCTAGTGTTGTTCATAATAGTCCTGCATTTAGATGCTCTATGCCCAAACTTGTTGCATGCATAATAGTTACCATTGAATTTATAGTATCTAGGCTTATCATTTAGAAAATAATGAAAATTATTGTAAGCCTTACTCCTACACACATTGGCAGTATGTCCTTCTTTAAGACAGTTAAAGCAAATAGGTTTAAACCTTTGCTTACCTTTATCCTTTGATGCCGATTGTTTCTTTGATGCTCCAGCACTTGTACCAGAGGTCTCACCTTCCTCATGACCAGAATAACCAAGTCCATCAATATTATTGACAGGTTTGGCAGATTCAAGCTTTTTCTCTAGCTTGACAATACTCTTGTTGAACTTAGCAAGTATTTCCTTTGACTCAAAGAGTCTTTGGAAATAGCAGCATTTGTTTCCATCAGGTTTTTATTTTCAGAGATGGCAATGTTCACTTCTCCTTGCCTGTCTTCCTTTTCCATTTTGCTCACATGGAGTTGAGCCGTTAGGGCACTGATCTCTTGCCTCAGCTTGGAGTTTTCATGGTCTTTGTCTTTGACCAGATCTTCAACTTTCCTCTCCTTCTCAAGCTCTTGACACATTCAAATAGTTAGTCCTTCTAATTCTTTTGTTAGGTTAGAATTGGATTCATTCAGCTTTTCTACTTCTTGAATCAGGGCTTCCATGTCCGCTTCTTCAGAGGAACTATATTTAGATAGCTCCATCAACTTTTCAGCATGTTCACTCCTCTTTGCTTGAGCTACCTTATATTTGACCATAAGATCATCATAGGCTTGCTCAGACTGAGTGAGTCGATGAGTAAGTTCCCTCAATGTATATTCCCCCATATCTCTTTCCAAGTGGTTAAACTTATAGAAAGGTTGGCTCTGATACCAATTGATGAATACTAAGAGGGGGGCTGAATTAGTATGCCAAAAATCTTTGTACTTAAACACTTTGCTAGACTAACAGTAAACCAGTAAAACAGTTTAGCAGACAAACCAGTTAACACACATGCAAACCAAATAGCAAATAATGCATTCACCCAAAGAAGCACAAAGACCATAACATAAGAGATTTTGATGTAGAAACCCAAATGGGAAAGACCACGGTGAGATGGAACTCATAAGTAACTATCAGCACAATAGAAACCAGACCGGTTAAGGTCAAACCAGTTAAGGTGATACAATGTTCTTTACCAGAACAGATCTTGTTAGTAATCTCAATCTTTGTTAGGAGATAAGTCCGATTAAAGACTACCTTGCTAGAGGATTTTAGATCCATAGATGTCAACCACCTTGTTAGAGGATTTACAAAAGGCTTTTGGGCCTACCCAGTTAAGGGCTACAGACTTGTCAAAGATGTGAGTGTAGACGTATAAAAATGACCATATTCCTAAATGAATATTTTCTATTCATTTCTCTATTTAATTAAATCTAATTTAATTGAATCACCCACATTCTTCTATTTAAATTAGTAAATTACTCAATTTATTTAAATTAAATTCACTAGATTTCTTTTTACCATTTAATGAATAAATCATTTTATTCAATTAAATCACTTCTATCCACTTTTAATTAAATTCAAATTTAATTAAATAGTTTATCCTAAATTGAATAAATCTAATTTATTTGATTTCCCCAATTACAACCAAATTGAATGAAATTCATTTTATTCAATTAAAATCCTATTATCCCTCCATCCACTTGCAAAATCCTACATCTCCCACTTGCTTCCTAAACCCTATTCCTAACCCCCCTTCTAGACTCTTCTAATCACTTCTAAATTAACCTAACCCATCTTCTAAACTTTGTCACATCCCTAAACAAAGGGAAGTCACTTCTCAAACCCTCAAAGTCTTCAATAATCATTAAAGGCTCCAAGTCTCCAACAACTTTCTCTTACAAACCATTAATGGTTAACTCAACCCTCTTACATGGTTAGAGACTTTTTGCCTAACTTAACCTCCATCCAGCCCAAGGGTCTCCTCAAGCATTCATTGCTTTGACCATGGTTATCCCTTAATTATTTACACAAGAGTTTATCCTTTAATAAAAGCTTTATCCAATGGATAATCTTGACTTAACCATAACCATTACCCCTAAGATAGCCATGAGGTCTTCTCAGGCATTTAATGTCTCCAACCCCTTTTCTCAACCAGTCTTATGTTGAAATTTGTCACCATTTCATTGGTGCCAATTACAAACATGGATTCCCAACTTTCAAACTCAACCCTTGATTGAATCTTTCAATCCAGGCCATCCATTGCCCTATTTTTGCTATAAATAGAGCTCTCATCCCTCCATTTTGAGGATCCAAGTTTGTAGTATCATACTTATGCTCAAATACATTCAATCTTTCATATACCATTTATGCTCATCATTTAGCCTCTCTTTAAAATAGAAATTAATCTAATATGCATTTTAGAGTATTTCTGTTATCATTAGCTTAAATCATTAACCAATATAGTATGCTAGGATAGTTTGCTTACTAATCTTGTCATCTTATAGTTAGTTTATTGCATTTATAGCATCATGCATAGCCTAGGATGCATCTCATATTAAATCAACAAAAAACATCCCTCGTTCTTGCATTTGCCATCCCTAAACCATTTTGCTCAGTGATCTGAGAGCAAAAAAAATGGTTTGAGGGACCGTGTAAGATAGAGAACCATGGGACCAACCTTGGGAAGCTGAGTGATACTTCATTACTCCATAGCTTACACCAAGAAGTCCTATGAGTGTGTGAGCAAGGCTCCATAGAGCTCCATTTTTCACATATTGAGTTCTATCGACCTGCTTTTCCCGCATACATTTCTGGCACCCACCGTGGGGCATTACCCCATATATCTAATCGGTTTTGAAATATATCCACTTTTGCAGGTCCGCGGAAAATAAAAATCAGCGCATGGGAATCATTCCCTAGCGCATCTAGTTCCCTGTTCAGCGTGTGGGGTCCATCACCTAGCACGTAAAGTCCGTTTATCAGTGCATAAGAATACTAATTTTTTCTGTAGGTTTCGACGTGAGAAGAAAATAGAGCAGCATCTTTGGTACACAGAGTAGCGCATCCCGAAGACAGTAAAGCACATCACTAATTTATCTTAGCGCATTACTATGATATTGTAGCGTGTACAATTTGTTCTATAGCGTATCACAGACCGAAATAAGAAAAATAAACATTGTAACCGAAAGTTAGAAATTAGACTTGTAGAAGTCCACCGAGGTATCTAACTAGTTATTTTGCAAGTTTCTAACAACTTCATTGCAGATAGGAGCTTCATCTTAGGATTAAGATAGTTAGATTTTTACTAACTTACCTATGCTAGTTTAAAATTTGATTTTCTTTTCTTAAAATTGAACTCACCTTGTTTTTAGGCTATAAAAAGAACCACTATCAAAAAATTTCTTGCTTTCATAGGAGAAAACCTTTATTTTAGGCTCTAAAAAGAACAACACAAACTTTTCTTTTTGCAAACATAGCTCTAAAAAGAACCTCACCATCCTTTGGTGTATAAAAGGATTCATTTTAAAATTTTGCAAAGGAAAGAACCTCACTTACGAAGTTTTGTTCAAAATCAAAAGAGGGAAGTTATTCCCCTTTTTCAATTTTCTTTTGTTGACCACATCGATAATTTTGCTTTGTTGACTAGATTCTTTCACTAGATTAAATAATCATTGCTTTGAGAAACTAAAAGGAACGCCATGCTTTTCTTGGAGCAACATCTCCAAGTAGAGGTTAGCAAAATCATTGAATTGAAGGCTTAAAAAGAAATTTGATTGCCTTGTATCGAAAGAGGAAGGTATATGCTCTCCCCTTAACTAGGTGATCAAAAAGCTAGACCTCTCTTAAAAAACTTTCTTTCCTTCAAGCATTTACATCCTTTAGCAGGCCTGCCTTCCCGAGGAGTTGAAATCAACTCTTGAAGCCATTTATGGCCGGTGTGAAGGGAACGACCTAAGTGAAAAACGACTTTGACACCAAGTATTCCAACCCACTATAATAAAAAGTGAAAAGTGACGAAAGTCCTCCTCAACGGTTGTACATAGCGATTAGCCTTCCCCCAGTATCCTCGAGATACATAAAGCCTTTGTTCTAAAGGTTGGGAAGCCTCCTGAGGGAGTTTATCACTGACGGCCAAACAGGAAGCCTGATTACAAGCCATAGAAATAGAAACTTTGAACTGAGTCAATAACCAAACATTTATAACATCATAGTGCAAGGGTGAGGAAGAATCCGCCCCCAAGATTACTCACCATATATCTCCCAAGATAACTACTCAACTGTGAAACGATTCACTTTGAGTTAATTTCTGGCAAAAGGCAAAAAAATGGGCACCTTCTAGGGGGTGACACGGCTGTTTGAGCTGATGGAGTATCAAGACTAGTGGGCTATGATGTTATTTATGACCTTTGAATAAAGAGTCTTTCTGAAGTGTATTATTCATATCCAAACCTGTTAAAACATTGGGGATTTGAACACATCCTCACAGAACATACACTTTTTGTTAGATTAGGCAAAATGGTTGTACTTTTTGTGCTGTGCTTGCATTTATTACTTCAAAAAATCATCCATCTAAGCTGAAAAACTCACAATCAAACCCAAAAATTGTAGAAAAACCAACCAAAGGAAAAAACAGGGCAGATTAGCACATGGGGACAACTCCTTAGCGCATAGGGTATTTCAGTTAGTGCATCAAACCATCTAGTTAGCATGTCTGTTCCAAATAGTAGCATTTTATTCTAAGTCCAAAATAGTGTTAAAACATTTAGCGCATCAGAAAAATAGTCTAGCACGTTGAAGCATCAGCTTAGCGCGTAGGAGCCAAACATTAGCGCATCAGGTTTAACAATTAGCGCATCACAGACCCAGAGTAGCGCGTAACTTTTCAAATAGGTAGAAAACAAATTTTGAACAGTCAAAACTTCAGCGCGTGTCTGGGGGCAGCCTAGCGCGTGTGGTCATTCTTTTAGCGCATGGAGTAATTTTGGTAGTGCCTTTCGTCTCTATTTTAGCGCATGACCAAAAACATATAGACAGGGGGCAAAACAGTGAGGAATTTTAAAAATTTTGAAAACATTTTCAGAAGCCTCTTTTCATCAGCAACATTTTTCATCAAAACAGAATAGCGAAAACAAAGCTTTAAAGGCTATTTCTTGAGCTAAATTTGTGTCAAAACAAACACTGTAAAAATCAAAAACTAATCGCATGGTAAAACATATCTATCCTATCATAATCCAGAAACCTCATCATAAGTATCAATAGAATCCTTTACCATCTTATAGATTTCATCTCAAAAACACTTGTTTAACAATTTCAAGTTGTCAAATCAAGTCTCCATATCGGGAAGCTTTTTATCCATATCATTTGACATGCTTTGTCGTGAAGAGGCATCTAAACCTTCATTTTGATAGAGTAAGACTTAAAATTTTCAAAACAAGATCAACTGAATCCAAACAAATCAACGGAAACCATTGATCACTCATGCATGACTAATCCCCATATTCTGAGAAGAAAGCACCTTTACCGTAACATCACGTTGAAGAAACAACAACCTAGTTTTTCCAAATTCATCAAGAGAAATAAGTTTTTATACATCAATCGTCAACTCTTCAAATCTCATCGAGTATTCCTTCATCACGTCAAATGTTATATTCAAAACAAATCCAACGAATTTGACAAAGAGCCTTTAAAGACTAGGGCATATTGTCAAAAGTCCGCTTTTTATCAAATCATAAACTGTAGAGGAAAGATCAATCCGACATTCTTACCTGACGAGTGCATCACTTATAACACACCCTGGTCAGAACCTCCAACTCCTGAGCACCACATTGAAGAGGATTTTGTCCCCTTCGTCACTGAAAGTTTCTACTAAAATGCCTATTACTCGCTCTCAACAAAACCAACAAAGCAAGACACATGCAGAGTCTAGTATGAATCGAAGGTTGTCAAATCCTTTTGAGGGTCCACACCTAGAGGACACTAAAATTTCTGAAGAGCTTCTTCAGGAATGTCAGGAAAATGCTTCATTCCAAAAGCTTATAGAAAGGCTCATGGAAAATGACAAAGAAAAATGTTTTCTCATGCTCACAAGTAAAGGAGTAAAACTCCCTGACAACCTTGACGCAGATATGTTTAGGACCCACCCTCAGCATTACGAATATCAAGAATGACAACGAGAAAGGGATATCCAAGACCCTAAACAAAACATCCCGGATCAGAACATAATAGAACAACATACACAAATGCAAGACATCTCGGATCAAAACATACCAGAACAACATACACCAATGCAATACATTCCTGAGCAAAACATACCATTCCAAACACCATTTCAACCCAGGATCAATACAAGGGAAGAAATTTTCCCTTGGCAAAACAATGTACCTTTGGCTGCCCTTACTCAACAAATGCAAATGTTACAAAGACAAATGCAAGACATGCAACAAGGGACAACAGTACGGTACTCTTTAAACAAAATCTGTCCTTATCCTTTTGACAGGAGATTACACATGAGCCCTTTTCCTCCAAACTCAGACATGCCTAAATTTGACAAATACGATGGAAAAAGTGATCCCCATGATCATGTCAGAGAATTTTGTACCATGAGTCTTGAGTTTGCTCATGATGACACCTAGCTGATGAGGTTTTCCCAAGAAGCTTGGGAGGGCAAACAATGGAATGGTTATCCAAAATTATGCCACTTGTCAGATCGTTTGATGAATTGGTTAACAAATTCATAACACAATACTCTTATAACATCCAACATGCCATAACCATGTTGGATGTCTGCAACACCAAACAAAAGAACAATGAAACATTCATGATATTCCTTCAATGCTAGTGACATATGGTATCACAATATCCTTGAGATATTCCTGAAAAAAGAAGAAAATGGAAATCTTCATCGACAACTTGAATGGTGAAATGAGTTACAGGCTAAAACTCCAATGCATACCGTCTTTCTCTAAATTGATTGAAAGTGGTATTCAAGTAGAGGAAGCATGTGTCAAAAAGGGAACACTCAAATTCTTCAAGGAAGGAACAAACTCATCAAATTACAATAACCAGAACAACAACAACTTGGACAAATCTCAATTTTGGACTCGAAACAAAAATGAAGGCAACAATGAATCACATGATCCCAAATCTAAGCAACCAGTGCTTGCATTATCTGGAAATCCTCAAGCTACGAAAAATCCTAAAAATGCTAATCCAAATGCTAACACATATGCACCAAACACCAATCAACGACAACTCAACACAAACAACACCAATGATACTCAAAGCAAAAACACGAATCCAAGACCTAACAGCAATTCACGCGACAACACGAACAATTTCCAAAAGCATGTCTTCACACCACTAGGGCAATCACTAGAATCAGCATTCAGAGAACTTCTAGCAAACAAAATTCTTTCCTTGCCTGTGATCAGCAACTATGAACCCCAAATCAAACCACCTTGGTGGAATGATTCACACTATTGTGATTTCCATCGTGTAAAGCAGAAAATCGGTCGAACCCTAGTTGCTCTCCCCTCTTCCAACTCCAAGGAGAGAGAAGGGAGGTTACTAGGGTTGATGGTTTTCACTTGGGAGACTTTACATTCAAAAGAGGGGTTGAAACCCACAAGATCCAATCCCACACAATGCAAGATTGGATGCTAAATGAGTTTCAAGGGTTAAGATAGCAAGGCTACCCTCTTTTGTAAAGAATGTTGATAGAAGAATTAAGCTAGGAATGCATAGAAAGTGAGAAAGATTCGCTTATAAACTGAGATAGGGATATAGGATGAAGCTGCGGACTTGGAATTAGTAGTAAAATGTCGATACGGCGCTGTCCTGCAAATTTGAGTGAAAGTTGACGGGACGATGGCGCCCGGCGTGCACACGGTCCTCCGAAAAATCCGCGAAACGAAGGGGGATCTGTTCGTCTCTGCACAAGGATTCTAGATCTTCAATTTCAGCCGTGTACCTACAACCTACACACAGAAAAGCGAAGATGATTGGGGGGTTAGGGATTAGGGGTTTGCCTTTAGGTCAAACCCCGGTTTTGGAATTAACCAAGAAATGAGCAATGTTGTAAATGTAAATGTCTGTAATGTAAAACAAGTACTAATACCTTGTTGTAAGGATGTTTGTATCCTTATGTGCGAAGGTATAGATGTTGTATGTTGTAGTAGTATATAGTAAGTGATCTCCTCTTCAATGGTTGAATCCTTGGTTTGAATGCAACACTTAGCCTTGAATGGAGACTTGGAATGATCAATTGCTTGAAAGAATGCTTGAATGCTTGAATGCTTGAATGTTTGAATATCGTTTTCACGCCTTTTCTATCTATTTCCCATCCTCTTTAAATGAAAGAGGAAAATGTAGTTTATATACTTGCCAATTAGGGTTAAAAGACTAATTTTTCTGACCTTAGGCCAACCAGGAAAGATAATTTCCAATTTGCAAACAAAAAGACCTGAAGTCCCATAGGAGACCGGGCCCAAAATAGGGCCAGGGACCAGGGCGCTGGGCGCCATGGTCCTGGGGGACCAGGGCACTGGGCGCCCTATTCCTGAAGGACCAGGGCGCTGGGCACTCTAGTCCCACCTCCCGGGACAGCAGGGTGCAAAGGAGGTTCAGGCCAGGGTGCTTGAAAATGCAGTTTTTGGTGTCGTGGACAAGTTTCGGGGTCTCCATTCAGGTTCCGTGTTGCGTCGCCATCGTGAAGACCAAAATGCAGTCGAAATTGCAAGTGTCACAATTTTAGGACGCTACATTTAGCCCCCACTTTAGCGGGAGTATGTATGCTCATACTTCCGGTAAAGTACAAGGAAATAACATTGAAAGACTTTCACCATGTCAAGGAGGCAAGATACACCAAGCCCCCAGTGGACTAAGGATCTTACGACTTCGATTGATAGAGTAAAAGGGAAGATCATGAGGGAGAACCATGACTGTCGGTAGTAAGGTTCCCTCACTATGAGTCATGCAAGAGAAATACCAAAAATTTTCAAGGAAAAGCTAAGTTCGCCAAGAAATTTTCAAGTATCTTGAAGGGATAGACAGGGTGTATGCCCCCCTACGTTAAAGTGATCGCACATGCCTCAATGGGGGTGATTGTTTTAACATAGTGATACACATAAGAAATGAGAAAGGAAAGGAGCACGTTATTGCAAAGATTTAGCCCCCAAGTGTGAGATAAACCCAAGGATAATAGACACAAAACACAAAGCATGAGGTGACTTTGCTTTCCTCGGGGTCAGTATGCTGTATGATAAGTCATGTATATATATCATATGTATGTATGCATAATTGTTCTTCATTCCCCAGTCAAGGAAGGTCACCGAGAAGAAGGGAACATATGTGTCTTTTGGGTCAACATGAGAGAGACCGAAAGAGATCTCAATGCTTTGCATCGTCCTCAAGTAGACAACACTAAGGACAACAAATAGAAGAATGAGAATAACATATAGAAGAAATAACACAAGAGAGGAGGAGAGAATCTGCTATGCTAATGTAACTAGTCTAGCACATCATCTACCCCCCGATCTTGCTGATCAATGTTACGGGAAGGTAGGGAACACGCTAGAGGAGGAACATCCAACACAGCAGATGGAGCTATCACAAGATCCAAACAAGGGCTATGTTCATGTTCCAAGCCACGTTGTTCTTGTCTAGGAGCTAGGATAAGTGCTTTAGAAAATTCATTAGATAAATGGTTATCAATATCAACAAGTTCATATTCACTATCAGAAGCAAGAGGAGTAACATTTTCATCATGATTAAACATTTTCATCCATATCATTATCAAGATTTATAAAAATAGGATCTTTAACTCATACAGGATCAAGACCATCATGCATCTTATGTTTAGGAGATTTTGGCTCAATTTCTGGTTGAGGAGAAAATGGAATAATGCTTGTTGAAGGTGTTCTTGGAGATTGTAAAGTTTGAGAAGCAGCTGCTTGAGCTCTAAGATGACGCTTTCATCGGCGTTCACGCACAGAATGATTTCGTCTAGTCTTAGTAGGAAGTGGAGAAGATTGAGGAGGAGGAATGTTCTCATCCTTATCACTTGGGTGTTTAGGTTGTGGTCTCTTAGGCTGAATAATAGGAGAAGAAGAAGGTCTCTTCTCTCTATAAAAAGAAGGAGGAGGAACTGCTCCATATAAAGGAGGAATATTTGGTTTAGGAAGGAGACCAAGTCCATCATGACGAGGAGGTATAGGTCTACTTTTAGAAGGTTTATTAGGCATAGACATAGTCACATCCATAGGGATGGGTTGGGAATCTTCTTGAGGAAAGACATTAGTTTTATCTTTCAGAGGAAAAACTTCCTTCTCAAGAACAATAGGAATGTCAAGTTTAGGTGTTCTAGGTTCACTTAAAGATAAGATCATATCTGTTTACCATTTTTGATAAGATTTGAAAAGATGATCACTTCGTGGAGGAAGGGATTGGAATTGTTTAGGCCAAAAATAATCAATAGGAACACTAGAAGTTCTTTCAGCTGGTTTAAAGAGACTATGATTGACAGTAACAACTTCACCATTATGGGGAAATTTCAAACATTTATGAATAGGAGAAGCAATAGCTTTCATGGAAAATAGCCAAGGATAGCCAAGCTTCACACGAAATTGTTCGGATGAAGGAATAATAGAAAAGTTTACATCAAGAGATTTGTTATGGACCTCAATAGGTAATGTAATAGAACCAATTGCAGGAGAAGAAAATGCATCAAATAATTTCACAACCACATCTGTTTTGTCATAGATCACTTGATTCAATTGCAAAGTAAAAATAAATTCTTTAGTAATAACATTAATCATGCACGAAGGATCAATAAGCACTCCACGGCAAGGTGTATTCTTGACTTTTGCAACTATGTATAAAGGACCATCTGGTGCCCTAATGGTTTCACTAGAATCAAATGTGATGGAAGGTTCTTTAGGGTTTTCTTGCTGCTCTACAAAGTTAATCACATTCGGAGTTATAGACACAAGACCATCAGATGAGAGAGAGGAATCATTAGTCTCAATCGCATTAGAGGTATGAGAAGGTAATGGATCAGTAAAAATCTGAAGATTTTGGTTAGGAGGAGCTACAGATGTGTTGCCTTTATCATTCACTCCAGAAACAGAGATAGTATTATTATCAATTAAATCTTGAATTTTACCCTTTAAAGAAAAACATTTTTCAGTATCATGCCCAGGTTGACGATGAAATTGACAAAAAGATTTGTTATCAAAATAAGGTGAAGTAATCTTTGCAGGATCAATTTGCCTTATAGGAGGAAGAGTAAGCACATTTTGTTCCAATAACTTATTCATAATACTATGCAATGATTCATTCAAAGGAGTATACTTTCTTTCTTTCTTGAAAAACTTAGAAATAGGAGGCACACCTGATGCTGCATTCACATTGTTGTTGATGATGTTTTCATTGAATTTGATGGAATCTCTGTTCGGTTTAAACTTTCCAAATGGTTGTTGACTGCTATCACCCTTATCACTCAGAGCCATAGGATGTGATTGTTCCATTTGACTCACAGTCAGTTGATAATTGTGAAGAGTTGCACACAACTATTGGAAAGAAGTAAACTCAGAAAACAGGAGTTTGTCTCGAATATCTTTTTGTAAATTAGAAATAAAGATTCTTTGAATATCATTGTCAGGCACTGGAAAAGAAATTTGAGCATACAAATGCTTATATCTACCAATGAAATCAGTCACTTTTTCTTTAACACCTTGTTTACAATGCATTAAATCAATCAAAGTAACTTTAGGACTTATATTGTTTTGAAATTGTTGAATAAAAGCATTTGCAAGTTGTTCAAAAGAAGTAATAGAATAAGAAGGCAACGAGCAATACCATTGTAGGGCTTTGTCTCTTAATGTTCTAGTAAACAGTTTTGCAAGCAACCTTTGGTCATAAGCAAAATCAGTACATATTGTTTGAAAAGTCTTAACATGTGTTAGAGGATCACCTTTACCATTATAAAGCTCCAAATGTGGAATTTCAACATGCTTAGGGGGAATAGCTCGAACAATGTCAAGAGAAAGTGGGCTCGCAACATCAAATGTGGGCACACTAAACTTAGATTGATTCATAGAGGCAATTTGTTGCTGTAAAGAAGAGACAGTTTGTGCAAGATTGTTAATGGTCACTTCAGTCGAAGAATTCATATTAGATGTGTTAGATTGAGATGGAGGTATTATGTTATTGAAAGAAGGTAAAGAGTAAGGTGGTGGGACTCTATGATAATTAGTCATAGGAGATGATTGGACAGGAGGAACACTACAAGGAGGAATGGAATGATTGAATGAATTGCCCCCTTGCGTCATGTTCATTTGTGAAGATGTAATAGGAACACTCATTGAAGGAATGAATGAAGAAGTCGGATTGAATGAAGGAAGAGGGTTAATTGAAGAGGAAGGATTACCCCCATGACTGGTGATCATAGGAGAAGTAGTCATTATGTTTGATGTAAAGGTAGGTATGCTAGCAATAGGAGTCGTCAAAGGAATAGAATGATTGACTTGAGTAGGAGGTTGTGTATAACCAAAAGTTTCAGCACAACTCTTCATAGGCATCACATTCGAATCCACAATGTGTGCAATACCATGCAAAATATCAATTCCATTCTTATCACTTTGAAGCATATGTTTTAAACCCTCAATTAAAGGAAGAGCTTGACTATCGGGGTATTCTTGAGACATCCATTGTCGAAAATCGTCAAATTGGTTATCCAATTTCGCAAGTTGTTCTACAGAAACCTCATGGAGAGCTTCTTCATCATTAGGAGGATTAGAGGAATTACCCATGTCCTCGTTAAAAAGGCTATTCAAATTAGGTTCCATCTCCTCAGTAATTAAACTTTGGATAGACTTAATTCTACGGCTTCGTCTAACGGGAATAGTGTAAGTAGGGCTTATTGTTGTAAAACTCATGCACTAGAGAGAAAGAGAAAATTTTGATTTTTAGAGGTAGCAATTTTCAGTAAAATCAGCCAATCTTCTGGATTTAAGCTGTTAAATGCAATCACGACAGTCTCCCAAAATTTTGGAAAAAATGTCCGGGACCGTGGCGCTCGGAGTGCACACGGTCCTTGCAACTTTTTTCAAAATTTGCAGGGATGAAAGTTATGATGATTTTAGAGCTAATCTGAAAAAATTGAGTGATTTTACGATCTGTAGATAGGCCAAATTAAAGTTGCAATCTCGAAATTGAACCCTACCAAGATTGTCGAAAAATGCAAAATTTGAATTTTGAAAAAGAGAGGGAAACTGAAATTTTGAATTTTATGATTTTAGAGGGAATGTTAAGAGCAATGCAAGTTTTGAAATTTAAAAGTTGACTCAATTTCACGCAAAATTCAATTTTTAAAGCGGAAATTAAAGTTGTTGTAATTAAGCACTTAATTTCAAAAGTCACAAATTGCAAGAATTTGAATAAAGCACTGAAATTTTGAATGAATGCAAACACACTTTTCAGATTTAGGACAGTAAGAACACAATTTTGACACAAAATTTCAATTTCAATAATTTTTGAATGTTTAGAAGCCTTAAACCAAGCAATCACAAGACCAACTTTGACTGTAATTTTGAAAGTGTTATAATTGATAAAATCAGCCAAAATTCTGGATTTTAGCAAGAAAATACAGTAAGATCTAGCTCCCGAAATTTTGAAAAAAATGTCGGGGACGACGGCGCTCGGAGTGCACATGGTCCTCGCAACTTTTTTCCATATTTTTCAGGGATGAAAGATATTGTGATTTTATTGCGGAATCCAAAGTTACAGCTGATTTGGAGATGTTTTGATCAGTAAAATTGTCGGACAAAGGTTGAATCAAGAGGGTTTCAAAAATTAGGGTTTTGACACTTAACCACTTAATTTTCAAAATTAAAGCACAAATATGAACTGATAATTTGTAATAGAAGGGTAGATCTGAAACAAGCATTAACATTTAGACATTTCGCAAGTTCAATTACTAAAAAGAAAATTTAGGGTTTTTATGCAATTAACCTCTAAAATTCGCAAAAGATCAAACATGGAAATGTAATCAAGGAATCCAATTTTCAGATCTAACCATGAATAATCAGAAAGGATGTTCATGTCGGGTTCACCAAAATGTAAAGCGGAAAATCGGTCGAACCCTAGTTGCTCTCCCCTCTTCCAACTCCAAGGAGAGAGAAGGGAGGTTACTAGGGTTGATGGTTTTCACTTGGGAGACTTTACATTCAAAAGAGGGGTTGAAACCCACAAGATCCAATCCCACACAATGCAAGATTGGATGCTAAATGAGTTTCAAGGGTTAAGATAGAAAGGCTACCCTCTTTTGTAAAGAATGTTGATAGAAGAATTAAGCTAGGAATGCATAGAAAGTGAGAAAGATTTGCTTATAAACTGAGATAGGGATATAGGATGAAGCTGCGGACCTGGAATTAGTAGTAAAATGTCGATACGGCGTTGTCCTGCAAATTTGAGCGAAAGTTGACGGGATGATGGCGCCCGGCGTGCACACGGTCCTCCGAAAAATCCGCAAAACGAAGGGGGATCTGTTCGTCTTTGCACAAGGATTCCAGATCTTCAATTTCTGTTGCGTACCTGCAACCTACACACAGAAAAGTGAAGAAGATTGGGGGGTTAGGGATTAGGGGTTTGCCTTTAGGTCAAACCCCGGTTTTGGAATTAACCAAGAAATGAGCAATGCTATAAATGTAAATGTCTGTAATGTAAAACAAGTACTAATACCTGGTTGTAAGGATGTTTGTATCCTTATGTGCGAAGGTATAGATGTTGTATGTTGTAGTAGTATATAGTAAGTGATCTCCTCTTCAATGGTTGAATCCTTGTTTTGAATGCAACACTTAGCCTTGAATGGAGACTTGGAATGATCAATTGCTTGAAAGAATGCTTGAATGCTTGAATGTTTGAATATCATTTTCATGCCTTTTCCATCTATTTCCCATCCTCTTTAAATGAAAGAGGAAAATGTAGTTTATATACTTGCCAATTAGGGTTAAAAGACTGATTTTTCCAACCTTAGGCCAACCAGGAAAGATAATTTCCAATTTGCAAACAAAAAGACCTGAAGTCCCATAGGAGACCGGGCCCAAAATAGGGCCAGGGACCAGGGCGCTGGGCGCTCTGGTCCCACCTCCCGGGACAGAGGGTGCAAAGGAGGTTCAGGCCAGGGTGCTTGAAAATGCAGTTTTTGGTGTCGTGGACAAGTTTCGGGGTCTCCATTCAAGTTCCGTGTTGCGTCACCATCGTGAAGACCAAAATGCAGTCGAAATTGCAAGTGTCACAATTTTAGGATGCTACACATCGTAACAAGGGTCATCAAACAAACAATTGCATGAGATTGAAAAACATTGTGCAAGATATGATTGATCGAGGTGACTTAATGGTAGATGGTCTTAAAACAAATGGTGATCACGGAGCCTTTAAAAATCCTCTTCCAAATTACAAAAAGGATGGAGCTTCAACCTTGAATGATACACGCGAAGCTCGTATCAACCATATCTACAACAACACCATAAATCACATATCAGCTGAAGATCATCAAGTAAATGTCATCACCATCCGAGATCAACGTGATCATGAATCTATTAATGTGACAACCCAAACTCAGAAATATGTCTTAAAAGGACATACTGCGCCTACAACTCCTACACCAAAGATCCAATATGACTTGGTTAGCCAACTACGCAAAACTCCAGCTCAGATATCTATACTAGAATTGCTAAAACTATCACCCAAACACAAGAACATATTGGAACAAGCGCTATTGGAAACAAATGTACCTCAAAATCTGGATACGGATAGATTTCAAGCCATGGTTGCCCATATGACAGGACCTCATAACCTCACCTTCTCAGAGCATGACAATGCTTCCTTGAGTCATCCACATAACACTCCTCTCCATATCGAATTCATCGTTTGCAAACATTGAGTAAAAAGAGTCTTAATCAATGGAGGAGCTAGACTTAATATATGTACTTTAAAGCTTATCCATGCATTAGGCTTCTTAGAAGAGTCTATTGATCCCTGCAAGAAGATTACCATAAAGGCATATGATGATGAGGAAAGGTCCTCTAAAGGAATTGTGATGTTACCTATTCAAGTGGGACCAGTGCAAAAGGATACTATGTGTCAAGTCTTAGACATAGATCTCACCTACAATATTTTGTTAGGGCGACCCTGGATACATGAAATGCAAGCAGTGCCTTCTACGTATCACCAATGTGTCAAATTTCCTTATGACGGACAAGAAATATCCATATTTGCTGATCACAATCCATTTCAACATTGCAACGCAATGGGGGCAGCCCAGGATAGTTTAGTTCCTCATAATAGAGAAAAGCAGTGATCTTCAACATCAGATCTACAAACAAAAAAATCCAACTCATTATTTGGGGATTTCAAATAGCAAATGCAGATCAAAGACCAATGTATGGGAGAGTACTCTTTGGAGCCCCTGTGTTTGGCCAAATTACCAACATCACCTAGATCTCATGGATTACCTACTACATCAACACATCTGGTCACTCAGCCCATCACCAAATTTGATGGTACCTTCATCCAATTGGGCACTCTAGCACATGAATCAGAAGATAAGGATATTCTTAGCTAGTTATACAAAGATGAGGAAGAAGATAATAGAGCAGCTGCGTTGGACATTGTTCTACCAGCACACCTATATGGAAAATGATACTTAATCATGCAGCAAATGGGATATGACGGTAAAGGACCTATTGGGAAACACAAAGGAGTCACTGAACCCATAGATCTTCCTTCATAGCCCAGTAGAGACAAAACAGGATTGGGTTGTAAGCTCACTTTCCTATTAAGAAAGCCACCATGCATAACTGTGAAACCTCAATGGAAAGTAAAGAGGAAATACAAAGAAGAATAATGGCAGGAAGCACTATTTGAGTCTGCAAAAACAATCTGCAAGGCACGGGAACGTCAAGAATAGAAGTTACATCAGGAAAAGCTTCAAAGCCGCAAAAAGGCCATATCTACAGCAGTAGCTCATATTCAAGATCCACTATCTCAAGAACAAATAAAATCATCTCAGGATACCATTATTTCTCCCCAAGAAGGCACAATCTATGAACAAATACAGAAAGTGGAAGCAAGATCTGATACCGAATCAACAAAAACTATCAAAATGGTATCCATTATCAAAGATTTGTTTTCACCATACAACATACCCATTTACAACACTAATAGAATCTGGGACAATGCCTCTGAGACTGCTTCCAATGAATATGAGTGGGGTACCTGCTCAAATGCTACTATAGATATCCCTAATAACACTAACAACATACCCCTTTCTCAGGAAGAGCATAACGCAGAAGATAGACTTCTTGAATTTGGACCACAGAACTTCTATGAAGCCAAGGAAAGCAAGCAGAAACATTATGAACAAGTCTATACGGAAGATAATACCATCAAAGACCTTGACGAAATCCTAGACTTCTTTAAAACCAAGAACAATCACAATGAAACCTCTGTCTTGACACTTACAGTAGCAGAACTTAATCCACCAAACGATTCCTTATCGCTTGTCTTTCCTGACCTCATAGATTGGGATGAACCTAAAATCCATGATACACCAATTTTCCCAGATGATGAATCTATTATCCACTACCTATGTACTGTTAGTCCAAAAACAGGCTCTACCAGTGAACAAGGTAACAATGTTTGCCAATCAGGGAGTGCAAGGTCTCTCAGTCGCAAAAATGAACCAAATAAAAGATCTGATGCTGAAAACCAGTCAATGGCAGCTCTAGATCATAGAAAAGTAAAAATAAAGGATGCATCTGAGGGTGAAAACCTTTTTAAGACACCTAACGATGGGAGACTTGACACTCTTCCTCAGCACTTTCATGAGCGATCACCTATATTGATTGAGCCCACTCAATCAATCAACATTGGTACCACAGAAGCAATCAAAAACATACACCTTGCAGAATCTCTGATAGAGGAGGAAAGATCAGCATTCATCATTTTCTTTAAAGAACAGCAAATTAACTTTTCTTGGTCATATGTCGATATGCCTGGAGTGGATCCACACTTAATCATGCATCACTTGTCCATCTCTCCAGGAGTTAAACTAGTCAAACAAAAGCTACGAAAGATGAATCCACAAGTGGCACTCATGGTCAAAGCTGAACTAAAGAAACTATTAGATGTTGGATTCATCCGACCCATTGACTATGCAGAATGGATTCATCTGACCCATTGACTATGCAGAATGGATTTCCAATATAGTACCAGTATCAAAACCAGACGGCAGTATTAGAATTTGCACTAATTTTTGAGATGTCAACAAAGCTTGTCCAAAAGATGACTTTCCTCTGCCCAGTAATGACATAATTGTAGACCTCATAGTAGGACATGCAATGCTCTCACTAATGGACGGTTTCTCAGGCTATAATCAAATCAAAATACCCCCAGAAGATCAAGATAAAACTGCATTCACCTGTCCTTGGGGAACGTACTATTGGAATGTTATGCCTTTTGGCTTAAAGAATGTAGGGGCCACTTATCAAAGAGTAATGACAAAAATCTTTCATGACATGATGCACACATTTATGGAAGATTATGTGGATGATTTACTAGCTAAATCCTTCACTAGAGAAGAACATCTCAGCATCCTAGCAAAAATCTTTGATCGATTGGAGAAATTCCAAGTCAGGCTCAACCCTAAGAAGTGTGTCTTCGGGGTTACATCAAGCAAGTTACTAGGCTACATAGTCTCAGCTAAAGGTATTGAAGTAGATCCAGCAAAGGTACAAGCCATTATGGAAATTCCACCACCAAAGAATATCAGTCAACTTAGATCTCTACAAGGACAGCTTCAATCAATCAGGAGATTCATCGCTCAATTAGCTGATAAAAGTCTACCATTTAACCATTTACTACACAAAAATGTACCATTCACATGGGAGACCAAGTGTGCAGAATCTTTTTATCAAATCAAATAGTACCTGACGAATCCACCAGTTCTGGTACCACCAGTCGTAGGAAAGCCACTTATCCTATATATCTCAACAATAGATATATCGTTGGGGGCACTATTGGCACAAGAAGATCAACAAGGAAAGGAACGAGCCATATACTACATCAGTAGGAAATTGAATGGCTATGAACTCAACTATACATTCATTGAAAAAGCTTGCCTAACAGTGGTCTTCGCATCTCAGAAGTTCCGACATTATATGCTAGCACACACAATTAAGCTAGTGGCAAAAATTGATCCTCTCAAATATCTACTCGACAAGGTAGCTCTTGCAGACAGATTGGCCAAATGGGTCATGATTCTCAGTGAATTTGATATCCACTACATAGAAAGAAGAGCCATCAAAGGACAAGCAATTGCAGATCAACTAGCTGAAGCACCACTACCAGGAAAACAAACTATGGTGATTGAATTTTCGGACAGGGACATTCTTGCTCTTTCTACCAAACAATGGACTCTATACTTTGATGGATCCTACACCCAACATGGTTCAGGTGCTGGTATTCTTTTCATCGCTCCAAAAGGACACACTATACCAAGATCATATAGGCTTATGTTCCCCTGCACAAATAATGTGGCTGAATATGAGGCATTGGTTATAGGCATCAAAATGGTCGTAGAATGGAAAATCATGGAGTTAAAAGTCTACGGAAATTCACAACTAGTCATCAATCAGATCAACAACGACTATCAAACAAAGGATGACAAGCTGCTACCCTACAAGTGAATGGTGGATGACTTCAAGCAATATTTTCTACACATCACCTTCGAGCAAATACCAAGGTTGAACAACAAAGCTGCTGATGCCATGGCTACTATCACTTCAATATTACAAATTCTAGAGCAATAGAGTCGTTACGAGTTCTTGGTAGAGCAACTGTTCTCCCCAGCCTATGACCACTCTGAATCCCATGTTATCTATGCCTTGACTGGTTCAGATTCTCCATTATATGGACTGATATACAACTACCTTAAGAACAATATCTTACCTATTGACCAATCTCGTAACCAGAAAAATAATTTTATCCGGTAAGCTGCCCATTATACCCTTACCGCTGATACTTTGTACCATCGAGGTCTAGATGGTACTCTTCTTCATTACCTTGATCGTAATGATTCTGATTCCGCTTTACATGAGCTTCATGAAGGTATTTGTGGCACACATTCAAGTGGTACTACTCTTGCTAAAAAGATTCTAAGGATGGGATACTACTGGCCTACAATGGAGAAAGATTCTTACCACTTCACCAAGAAATGTCCTAAATGCCAGATCCATGGCAATCTGATACATGCACTAGCACAAGAACTGCAACCATTTACAACATCATGGCCCTTTTGTCAGTAGGGACTAGACTTAGTCGGTAAAATTTATCCTTCATCTTCAAATGGACACAAGTTCATTATAACGGCAACAGAATACTTTACCAAATGGATAGAAGCAGTTCCCATGACCACAGTAACTGGGAAACAAATTGCCTCCTTTATCCTAAATTATCTGATCTGCAGATATGGTATTCCAAGTTCAATCATCACAAATAATGGACAACCTTTCAAAAACCAAGATGTACAAGAACTATGTGAAAAATTCAAAATCCAACATCGGTTCTCTACACCATACTACCCATAGGAAAATGGCCAAGCAGAAGCATCTAACAAGACAATACTAGAGATCCTAAAGAAAACAGTGAATGATGCAGGCAAAGATTGGTACATACAACTTAATCCAGCACTTTGGGCATACAGAACCAGCATCCACACACCTACAGGAGCAACATCATACTCATTGGTATATGGATCAGAAGCCATTTTACCTCTGGAGGTAGAAATCCCATCTCTTAGAGTCTCTTTGAAAGGTTTAATCCTAGATGAAGAGTATCAAGTTAACTGACTACAAGAACTAGAATTGTTAGATGAAAGACATCAACATACTTACACTCATCTCAAAGCATATCAGCAATGCATGTGTAGGAGCTATAATCACAAGGTCATCCCTCGCAACTTCAAAGTTGGTGACCTAGTCCTCAAAGAAAATCCAAGAAATCAGCAAGATCGAGAAAAGAAAGGGAAGTTTGAACCTAACTGGTTGGGTCCCTATGTCATCATATCAGTCTATGGATCGGGTTCCTATTAGCTAACAACTTCAAAAGGAGATGTGCTTGACGAACCAACTAACAGCATCCATCTGAAGAAGTACTATACTTGAGTAGTCTAATGCACAGAAAAAGCCAAAACAAGCAAAAAAAAATAAAAAAAATCTAGAAAAAACAAATAACAAGGTACAATAAAAGCAACTAGTGAAAACCTGGTAAACAGACGCTATTGTGAAAGGACAGCTCCTCTATCTATCTCCATACCATTTTATCAAACACTATCGGCCATCCCCTGACACTTAGCAAATATCCATTCAGGACATACTTAGCATAGTCACTATCCTGGCCTATCCATATATATCCTCTTACCACATTCCACCATGGCTTGGAAATCACTGTACATATTCACATCAAGAGGCACACTCAGCTAGGGGCAATAAATCATCAAAACTTGCAAACATTCAAGACATCAAAACTATTTGCAAAACTCAGAAACATTGCATCCAACAACTAAAACTACACTTCATCGCAAAACAAAACAAAGAATCACAGAAATACCAAGGATGGATGATTTTTTGAAGTACTAAATGTTGCATTATCGCATAAAATCTTGACTATTTTTGCATTTTGAACTTTTTAAAATTATTAGATTCTCTGCCTTTTCTCACTAAATGCTTCAAAGCTAGAGATCATGGGGAAACTCCAATATTTTCTTAGTCTTCTATCTGGGAGGCGATCACTTGTACTGTGTGAATACTTGCCTCGAGATGTGATACATCGAATATCATTGAAGGCATGATTCCACTTCACACATACAAATGATTTAATCTTGTCTATTTATACGCAATCCGCATGCTGGTCATCCTGGTTCAATTATACCTTGACGCTTGTGCTATCTTGCAAAATCAAATATCATGTAAATTTTTCTCAGGTCATTATGGTTCAATTATACCATTATGCTTGTATAAATTTTCAACATATCCCAAAATCAAACCAAAGCTCAATGATGACACTTATCTCGAAAGCAAATAACATATGGTTATATCCAAATGGCAAATATAGAATGAGGATGCTCCAAAAACAATTAGTTGCATATCATTTTAACATAGTTGCATATCATTTTACAATCAGTTACATATCATTACCATACATCTCATTTTCAAGATCCATCACACAGCATATCATTACCAGACATCTCATTTTCAAGATACATCTCACAGCATATCAAAGCATACATCCTGCATCATACATTATATCACATATTTTAGCATTGCATCATCATAAAGTAAAGAAAAGAATGCATAGCACATACATCCATATAACACACCACATGATCAAAGATAATGATGCCGTATATATATCTCAAAAATGATCAAAATGTACAAAATTTGTCATCTATGTGCCCAGTACAAAGAACACAATGATAAAAAATACAATAGAGACAACATCTCTCAAGTATGGCTACCCCTGACAGAGATGGTCTAGCTCTAGAAGTCCCCACCCCTGGATCTCCAGGGGGATCATGTCTCAATGGCCCTGTCACACCTCGGCTCTCGGACCGCAACCCAGTATCTTGAGATCGACTGGATCTTGACTATGTAAAGCTCTGTACTCGGCAATCCTTGGGTACCGCAGCCTCATAGTGACAATGGTAGTACTCCACCTCCTAAGCTCTCAAAGATATCTCTCTCAGGGTGTCTCTCATCGGACCACTTGCCACTGCTCTCTGCATGCTCGCTGCAAGCTCCTCCACTTGAACCTGCCGCTCTATCTCCGTGTCTTGCTCAGTGGTCAACTACACAATCTTCTACTGATATGTCAATAACTATACCTGCAGCTATTGTACCATCACCTATAGGGTCCTAATCTAAGCATCCTCCACATGAGTAGGGATCCAGATCCATAGCAGTACCTGTGCAGGGGCATCCCCTCTCCCTCTGCCTATCCTTGATGCAAGAGGCGGTAACACATCTATCCTCCTCCTCTGTAATGGCCGTGTCACTTTGTCAGTCCCCCCCACTGCAGCTAAAACCTCTTCCACCCTCCCCTCTCCACCTGCTCCAAGGGTCAACCCCCCTCTCCCTCTATCCCTCACCACCCATCTCACTACTCTCTCCACACTTCTATCTCCTCTCCTCTCTCTATCTCCTCTCCCTCATCATCCTCCTCCACCATCTCCATCATCCTCATCATCTCCACCTCCCTCATCATCATCGTCATCAAATGACAACCACATCTCCTCTAGATCCGATATCCTCACCACTGCCCGCACGGTGAACAATATAGCAAACTTGTCTATCATGCTCGCATCCAAAATCTCGGGGGCATAATCCCATATCTGGCCTGCCACACTGACAAACTCCTTCATAGTCGCCGCACTATCAATAGTCGGACCCCAATCTGGTATGTCCTGCCTCCATGAGGTATACCCTGCTATCGACCAAACTGTCACAAAACTCAAGTGACCACAAACCTCTCAATCACGAATGGGGTCCTCTCGATTAGGTATCTCATCATAAAAACATAAGGCATCTCCAGCCTATCCTCTGCCCATACCTTGCACCCTGTATACGGTCGCCAAGTGACCATATCAATGTCATCTAGCACTCTCCTCCAATGCTCTAGTTTTCCCAGCTTCCACTGGACAACTAGACCCCTGTACCCATAGGCATAGGCACATCCAACGGGCCTCTCTTTGTTTGCTAATGGCCTAGCGGCTGGAATGTGCTCCCAGCACCATACCTGAAGGATCGTCATGCCAACTGAAAAACTGTCGTAACCTAGGTATACCACCTCATGCAAATCCCTGTATAGATGGGCTAGCATAGCCGATACCCATGCAAACCTACGGCCCTATGTAACCATGTCCTCTAACACCAGCCCCCATCCCACAGATAGTCCCTTTGACCTGCGGTCAGGACATAGAAAGCCACCTATAAACCTTGCCAGTACTGATGGAAGTGGTGCATAATCCAAGTCCAGGAACTCCTATCAAGGGATCTCATATCCGCATACTATCTCATCATGAAATATATGGCGAAGTGCCTCTGTACCGCCCTTCTTTGACTGCTCATAAGGTAGTAGCGAACCTATGACTGGTATGCGCAGAATCCTGTAACAGTCCTCTGGCGTGACTGTCATCTCACCCATGGCAAAGTAGAAGGTGTTCATGTCACTATGCCACCTCTCTATGAGCACTATAAGTAAACCTCGGTTCACAGTGAACCGAGGCATATCCAACAGGGAAGTAAGACTGCATCACTCAATAATGTCAAGGTCGGCTTGTGCCAACCATGGTATCAAAGTCCAAGGCCTAGGAAATCGCTCCCGTGACTGAACCACGCCCAATCTCTCCTATCAACTAGCAAAACAAGTCCAATATCAGTTTCCACATCAAAACAAAGATATCAAAATCAACATCATATCAAAAAAACATGAAACAATTTGCTCCTCTACATCAAGTTCAAAATCCTATCATTTCATATCAGCTTGTAAAATAACTCAAGTTATCAAAAACCATATCAAAACTTGTAAAACAACTCAAGTTTCCCACCCATATCAGCTTGTAAAACAACTCAAGTTTCCAACCCATATCAGCTTGTAACACAAATCAGGCTGCACACAATGAACTTGAAACACAGTGCAACAACAAATTAATATCTATGCATAACTTGAAATATCACAAATCAAAACAAGTTATATCAACACTCATATTGGACAAATCAATAAAAACCATGATAGCAAAACACAGCAACGCACCAATTACACCTATCCTGACAAAACTGGCTTTATCCTATCAATTTTTTTCATTCACAAATCACCCCATCTCACAAAATTTTTCCTGATGCGCTAAAACAGATTCTCCCCGTGCTAAAATCCACACATGCGCTAAGCTATTTTCCCCATGTGCTAATCTATTTACCCTCTGTGCTAGATTGACTCTACGCGCTATCCTTTTTCCCCCATGCACCACCCAACCTACCCTATGCACTAAAACCAGTTTATGCGCTAACCTATACCTTGCTGGCGCTACCTATGTGACCCTATATGCTAGGTCTAACCTACGCGCTAAAACCCCTTACCCATGTGAACCCTTGTGACCCCTATGCGCTAGGTCTAGCTCACGTGCTACCCTGTTGACCTGACGCACTACCCTATGTTCAACATGCACTATTCTACCACCATGCGCTAACCTCAAACTTTTATGCACTATCCTATTTGTTTTAGATGCAGCCCTAACTTCAAACGTTATGCGCTACCTAAATTTTCATATGCGTTAACTTACGACTTTTACGTGCTAAACCGATGAAACCGAATTTCAAAAATAAAAAACTGACCAAAAATGACAAAATCAAAAATCAAAAACGGGTCAAAAGCATTGACTTACTAGTGGTCCATATGCGGCAGGTCTCTAGTACCTCCGAATGTGCTCAAAACGATGTCTGGAATACAGAATGGGCATTTTGAATTCTCTCCAAAATCTCTTTCTCCAAAGTCAACAATGCACAAATGAATCAAATCAAAGCCCTTTTCCCCTTTTATAGGAGAAAAATGAAATTAGGGTTAGAGAAATGGGTAGGTAATTTGCTCACGGTCTCCCTTATACCCTAAAACATGTAAATTATTGGGAGATGAATCAATTTAAACATTTCACATAGACAAAATCATACACACCAAACACGAATCACCAAATCAAATCAAAATTTTCCAAATATTGATTCATCTCCTGAGGGGGCATCACCATCAAATATCAAATTTGGGGCATCACACATCAAATCAAATATGGGGCACGACTTGAAAATCATAAAAGAAACATAAAAATTTCATTTGATCATAAATCACGATAACACATCATTTTCTTTGAAATAACATGTGCACACACGTCACTTCAAAGAGGGGCAAAATGTAGACGTATAAAAATGACCATATTCCTAAATGAATATTTTATGTTCATTTCTCTATTTAATTAAATCTAATTTAATTGAATCACCCACATTCTTCTATTTAAATTAAGTAAATTACTCAATTTATTTAAATTAAATTCACTAGATTTCTTTTTACCATTTAATGAATAAATTATTTTATTCAATTAAATCCCTTCTATCCACTTTTAATTAAATTCAAATTTAATTAAATAGTTTATCCTAAATTGAAAAAATCTAATTTATTTGATTTCCCCAATTACAACCAAATTGAATTAAATTCATTTTATTCAATTAAAATCCTATTATCCCTCCATCCACTTGCAAAATCCTACATCTCCCACTTGCTTCCTAAGCCCTATTCCTAACCCCCCTTCTAGACTCTTCTAATCACTTCTAAATTAACCTAACCCATCTTCTAAACTTTGTCACATCCCTAAACAAAGGGAAGTCACTTCTCAAACCCTCAAAGTCTTCAATAACCATTAAAGGCTCCAAGTCTCCAACAACTTTCTCTTACAAACCATTAATGGTTAACTCAACCCTCTTACATGGTTAGAGACTTTTTGCCTAACTTAACCTCCATCCAACCCAAGGGTCTCCTCAAGCATTCATTGCTTTGACCATGGTTATCCCTTAATTATTTACACAAGAGTTTATCCTTTAATAAAAGCTTTATCCAATGGATAATCTTGACTTAACCATAACCATTACCCCTAAGATAACCATGAGGTCTTCTCAGGCATTTAATGTCTCCAACCCCTTTTCTCAACCAGTCTTATGTTGAAATTTGTCACCATTTCATTGGTGCCAATTACAAACATGGATTCCCAACTTTCAAACTCAACCCTTGATTGAATCTTTCAATCCTGGCCATCCATTGCCCTATTTTTGCTATAAATAGAGCTCTCATCCCTCCATTTTGAGGATCCAAGTTTGTAGTATCATACTTATGCTCAAATACATTCAAGCTTTCATATACCATTTATGCTCATCATTTAGCCTCTCTTTAAAATAGAAATTAATCTAATATGCATTTTAGAGTATTTCTATTATCATTAGCTTAAATCATTAACTAATATAGTATGCTAGGATAGTTTGTTTACTAATCTTGTCATCTTATAGTTAGTTTATTGCATTTATAGCATCATGCATAGCCTAGGATGCATCTCATACTAAATAAACAAAAAGCATCCCTCGTTCTTGTATTTGCCATCCCTAAACCATTTTGCTCAGTGATCTGAGAGAAAAAAGATTGGTTTGAGGGACCGTGTAAGATAGAGAACCATGGGACCAACCTTGGGAACCAGAGTGATACTTCATTACTCCATAGCTTGCACCAAGAAGTCCTGTGAGTGTGTGAGCAAGGCTCCATAGAGCTCCATTTTTTACATATTGAGTTCTATCAACCTGCTTTTCCCGCATACAGTGAGTAATCAACAAGTGAGTGATCTAGCTAATAGCATAGATTGCTTGGTTAGATCCTTGATAGCTCGTACCTAATGCATTCTAGCATTACTTCAGTCTTCTACACATTCATACTCTCTCTAACTCATCAACCATCTTAAACCCTCGCAACAACATCAACAATAACAACCTAAAACCCTAGACATGATGTCCTTATAAAGGAATCTGATTTCTTGTCGGTCCAATAGGATTACAATACAATTTCCTAGGTTCAATGCATCTAGACATATTCTATAACACGACACAAAAAACACTGTTAAAGTGTCGGCACCGTTAAACAATCGGTGGATGGTAACTCATCACAAAATGCCGGTTGGTAACTCAGCACAGAGTATTACTGGTTCATACAAAATACCGGTTCAAGCAAAATGCCGGTTGCCAGTTTGAAAAAATGAAGACTGGGAAATATGTGTTTCGCTTCTTTGATCCTTCGTACTACTTGAGATCCTCAAACCACTTGGGGTCAACATACCACTTCAGATCGGTAATCAAATTCTACAAAACACCAATAGTCTAAGGACTATAATGCATCATACCAGTTGGAACAAGTACCGGTTGAGCTTTAACTTATACATACAAAAATGATCTCAATGCAAGTGTGTGTCCATCAATGACAATCACAACATAATCGTCAAAAATACCAACATATCCAAGTATAATAAGACTGCTTCCTCTACCTCTCTTTGTTCATCAACCTCTAAGTGTTCATAATGAAATTGAACATTCTTCAACATGCCATCTTTAGTGATTTTATCTACTAATTATGAACAAGTTTTAGGTGTTATGATAGTCACATTGCCAAATTCAATTGCTAAGTCAATGTCACTCTTCTTCTTCCTCTTTGCAATACTGGATGCAGCTGAAGTTGTTGCCTTTGTTGCTTGCTTTTGTATCGGTATTTTGATTGTAACCTTCCTAACCGATTTCTTCTTAGCTTTTTCCTTTGTTTCCTCCATTTTCTTCCTAACAATCCTCTTAAATGTCAATGGTGTATTATCCTTAGATTTTGATTCTGCAGTAATAGGCTTAATATGAACTTCAGTATCCTTCCTCTTTCTGCCTTTCTCAGAGACAACATCAATTTATGCTTTGATGTCCTTTGAGACCTTCTCCACAAATTTGCTTGCTTTCCTTTCCTACTTCTCTCTTTTCTTCGGGTTGAAATTTTTTTCAACCTCTTGTGTTTTCTGTTGTGTAGTACCACAAGGTTTCTCTGCCTTGTCCATTGGTGCATCAATTAGCATTTTTGCATAGGCATCAAGAATCTGGGTATCCACCTCATAGCCCATTTGCTCAATCCAAATCTTTCGAGGCTTAAATGTTTCAATAAGTGTCTCATCCTTCTTTACCATGAAGCATATGCCAGTTGAATATTGTTTTACAATATGCTTAGGTACCCTTACCCTATACCTCATAGATTTCCGGAATGCATTAAAATATCTCCATACCTTATCATCTCTCTAACTTCCTAAAGTAGGAATTAACTACTTCAATTGTCTCCCTACCGGGATGTCAAATGCCCATTGCCTCTTACCAAAGCTGGGTGTATCATTCATCAAATATAACATTAAGAAAACTATCAAGTTGCCATACTAGAATGTACCCTTCTTTTCACCCTTAATCTTCCCTAGATTTATTAACAACTCATCTAGCATCCAACCGCATAGATCTAATTTTACATTCTCTCTCATCATTTTGTATGCAACCAAAATGCATGAACTAGAAACAGAATTCAGTTGGTTTGATTGAGTTACCTTATACCCAATGATCATGCTACCAAATTTGATGTTTGCGTCGGTGATAGTACTCATTTTCATGGATCTTTTGTCAGATGTCACGTTAGTGATCTTTTTCATGAAATCATTTGAAACCTTCTTGTCTGGATGTTGCCCAATTGATGGTAAACCAATGATTGCTCGAATGGCTTCCTTGGTGATTTTGTAAGGTTTGTTTAACCATATAAATTTCCCATGTACTCTGCTCAAAACATATCTGATTATCTCATCCTCAAATTTTGGAATATCCAAAATGTCGATAAACCCTAAGTCTTCAATATGCTTGTACGCTAGTTTGATCTTTCTAGATTCTCCCATCAGCTCACTCATATACATGCCCTTAATTTCAAAAGTTCCCAAGTCCTTAATGTGATAGTGAATATATGCCCTAACATCCTCTACATAGACAACTCCCTCCAGAACGCGAGAGAATGCTCCAACTAAATCTTCCAAGGTAGCCACATGTGGATACCGCTTGAAAATTGGCCTGGGGCAATCCTTGACCTAAACTACAGTCAGGTTTGCAATAAAAATAGGAATAGATGATGATCTCGCTTCCATGTTTAAAGATAAATACCTTTTGATCTCTCTCGGTGAAAACCTCCAACAAATTCTTCTAGATGCCGGTGAAATCACTCAAGAAGAAATCTGCTTTCTTTGAATTGCCTTTGATTGCTCTTAGTCACACTAAATTGCTCTGAATGCAAGGTGACCAACAATGAAGTCAATTCGACCTTTTAAACTTTGAGAAAAACCCTAATATTCCATTTACATAAATGATTGTCAGTGAAAGATACCAAAACTCACATAAAACATATCCATGCCAGATAATCATCTCCAATATCTGGAACATCTTCTGGAACCTCTTCCCAGGGAATATGCAACATCTTCATGAATTTTTCCTACCCCTAAGGCATTTGCCTCAGTTACCAGATGATCTTCCCACCAATGAAGGAACATTCTCTTCTACCAGATAAGTAATCGGGACATTCCCATCTGATGATTGTTCTTTAGTCTTTCTAACCCATCTCTGAGTATGATCTTGTCGGATTTCACTATCCTTCTATTTTCCTTTATCATTTGATCCTCCATTACCAACCGTTGGATTTTTGCTTCTACAAAATTTAGCAATATGTCCAACCTCATTACATGCATATCATGTAACATTGTTACTTTGAATTTCTTTGCTAAAACTAGTGAAATTGCTTGACCTGCTCTAATTAGCCATATGTTCAAATTTTCCACAAACATAGCATTTAACATTCATTCTGCAATCTTCTATTTTATGACCATACTTATTGCATTGGGGACATTTACCACGAGAAGACTCAGGGTTCTGATTTGCTTTGTTTCTACATTTCCTAGCCATGTGACCAAATCTATTGCAAACAAATTATCTACCATTGAATTTATAAGTATTAAATTGCCTTACTAGTGCCTTATGGTTTTGATATTCATTAGTAGTACCAGAACTCTGTCTTTTCTCAAATCCAAGTCCACTGGAATCACCAATCTTTCTTTATCTCTTCAATAACTCATCTACCAGTGCAAAATTGGTAAGAAAAGAAAACAAGTGAGTACCAGGCCCTCCTCCTCAAAGGGTAAGAAAAAATCAAAAGAAAAGGTTTTCTAGATCTGTTCCTCCTCCTCCTCAGAGGTCTCTAAGGATTCTAAGGATGAATCTCCTCAGAAAAAGAAAACTAAAACTTCTATTTAGACAAGGAACAAACATAAGAGGTAGGAAGATAATGTTATGGAGTTGGAGAAACAAGTGCAGAGAAATGATCCTGAAGTCGACCAAAAATTGGAGGAGACCATGGGAGAAGGTTTTGATCAGGGGGTCAATGGAAAATTTGATAAGATCACTAGTGGCGACATCCCCAAAAATGAATAGGACAATCCTGGTGAGAAAACCCCTCCTACAAATCCTCCCACTGAGGGATTGAGAGGTTTTGTGGACACCATTGATTGGTTAATTAACAGTTACAAGAAAACTATGGAGGATAATAAGAAGTTGAGCCACAGGGTCCAAATTCTGGAGACAATCAGTATTGGTGGAGGCAAATCTATGATAGAATATGTTGAGGATTTAACTAATAATGTTGCTAGAGCCGAAGAGATCAAAGATTCCTTTAGCCCTAGGTTTGAAAAAATTGAGAAGGACTTGTCAAAGATAAAAACTAATGATAATTCTATGGACCAGAAAATGGCAGATACTAATAAAAAATACAACAAAATTGAAAAATGCCTCAAAAGTATTGCTAAACAAAGCTATAGCATTCTGAAGGCCTCGACCGACAATACCAAAATCCTCATCAATAAACTGGAGGATGAGAAGGATCCCTTGGAGCTAGAACTAGACATTGAAGGTATGGGAGAAGTGCAAGGGTCTAGAACAAGGACCAGAGGCAAAAAGAAGGAGAAGAAGCCAAACAAGGATATGGAAGAACTCAAAGTTGTTGTGACAAACTATGACTAGCTGGTCAATAAGGCGATGGATCTTCTTAAGTATTTATAGTTGTGTAGCGTAGAAATTAGGAATCATCAAAATAAGTAAATCAATCAAAACACAAGACATTATAACTCAATCAAAAGAACACTCATTGAAATGAACCTAATTCTAAGCACACTCAATAGAGGTATGAAAATGAAGCATTCAAAAGAAAACATTATGCAAACCAGATTCAAGATTGAATACTCCTTCCATGCGGCTCCATTGTTGTTCTTTCCTCTTCAATAGTTTTATGGATCTCACCTACAAGTGCTCACACAATTGAAAGCAAAAAGGCTCAAGAGTACTAGAAATGAAAGTTCGGTAAAAATTCGAGATTCATGAAGGATTCGAAGGGTCAAGGGTCAAGGGTCAAGGGGGTTGATTGAAGAAAATCATCCAATTTATAGAGAAATTGGAGAAAAGACAAGATTAGCATGACATTGATATTTTGGCAATTGATTTCGAAAATGGCACAATTGAGTGGAAAGAGGAAGGTTATGACACCTTCTATGTCATGAATTATGACATATTTCCAATGCAAAACTTAGAGGACTAGAACCTTATGACATCTTGCTATGTCAAGAGTATGACGCATGAAGCACAAAAATAGGGAGCACTAAAGACAAGTTAATTAGGTGGAATTAAATTTGACAAATTAGAAAATAGGTGGAAATTAGGAATTAGGAAATAATGAAAATAGGAATTAGGAAATAATGAAATTAGGTAAATTAATTAATAATTTGTCATTTATTAATTAATTTACAAAGAGGAATAATTAGCCAATTAAATGAACATTTAATTGTGACAAGAAGACTTAGGATAAATAAATAATTTATTAATCCTAGAGGAAGAAATGACAAACAAGATTAAATAAATAAATCATAAAACCTTGGAAGATGAATTAGAAATGCAAGGACGACAATTAGGTCTTGATGTAAGATTGATTTGATATCGATTCGATCATGATTTTGAATTAATAAATGACCAGTGTTGATAAATGATTTGATTGAGATTGGTTGACAAAAATTAATGACAAATTGACCAAATTGACATGATTGGAAAGGACAAGGATCGATGACAAATCGATCGCAATATGACAAGATTGACAAGGACAAAAATCGACCAAAATCATGACTGAAGGTTGTTGTCGACAAGACCAAATTCGAAAGCGAGATAGATGAAGAATGCAGAAGAATGACTCGATGCTCGCAAATGATAAAAACCAAGTACGAATCATAGGAGAAATGTTAATGCGACGCAAAAACCTAAAATGAGGCAATGCGCAAATGTTAAAGTATGACCTCGCAAGCGTTGACCATTTTTGGGTGTCTACAAGTTGTTGTTTATCTTTTTGTCTTTTATTTGGTTTTTCCACTTTGTTGTTCCTTTCGTTTGATGTCTGTTTGGTTCACTAGCCTTTTTTCTAGTCATTTTGTAAGATGTTTCAAGCAGGTCTGGATGCTTTTTGATGAACTATTTTATGCTCCTATGTTAAAGGTTTCGGGTCCTTAAAACCTATTTTTCTTATTAATCAGAACTCATCTAGCTATGTTGAGTTGATCTTGAATTTTTATTTATACTCACTTGAAGTAGTTAAATCTTCTCTCAGAATTATCATTTGTCTCTCAATATCTTGTTCATTACTCTGGGATTGTACCAAATCAGTTTTCAACATATCATTCTCATGAACCAACCTACCACATTCTTCAAATTTTTTCTTCAGGGATACAACAAGATTTTCTTCCTTCTTTTTTCTATCTTCAATCACCTTAGACATCCTCATAGTTATAACTTTCATTTCATTTTTCATAACTATGTTATCCTAACTCAATTTCTAACATTGTTCCTTAAGTGCATCTTTCTCTTCATCATCCTGACTTTGCAAAACTTCCATCCTCCTAGCTTGAAAAAATGATAGCCTCTCTTGTAGGACAAGAATGAATTCCTTAGCAAAATTCAATTCATCTTGTAGCTTTAAGTTCTTCAACCTTTCAGCATCATAATCTTCAAGTGATGTCTTAAGTTCTTAAGTTGCTTATCCAAAGCCATATCCATGGATTCCGGTTTTAGGATCTTCCTCAAGATGTTAAACTTCCTTCGAGGCACAAGGCTCTGATACAAATTGTTAGAATCCAATAACACTGAGAGGGGGGGGGGTGAATCAGTGTTATACCAGAATGATTAATTTTAGCCTTATTAAAACATGCATACACCAACTGGTATAGCGGTACATATAGAATTGAAAGAAGTAAAGCAACCAATAAGTCAAGAACATAAATGAGAACCATAACACATAGATTTATACATGGAAAACCTCAAAAAGGAAAAACCATGGTGGGATTTGTGACCCAAAATATCAATCGACTGGCCATATGAAGAGATATTACAAAATATGAGGGGCCTACACTTGCAAGAAGGCTTATAGCCTAGAGCACACTGCTCAATCACAAAAGGAGCCTCACTGACTATGTAAAATTCTAGACTACAATCCAGAGAAGTGTGAACTACTAAGATAGCATCTTTTATACTAGAATACAGTTCTAGTTTAAGCTTTGTATGCTCTGGTCTGAAACCCTAAACCCTTTACCAGAAGAACCCTTACATGAATTTTCTCACATAGATGATTTCTCTGATATATTTCGCATCATATTACATTCACATATCCATAATTTCCCATCTCATGTCTATATCAAAATGATCTATAAAACTAACCTATATACCCTATACAAATTTACATGCCTTATGTCGGCTTACAAAGATATATACAATATCAAATTATATGTCGAACAGATAACATAAATGCATAAACATTAAAATCAATTGTCAATGCTAGATCCAAGATATGGCCTCCAATATCGATAACCTTTACTAAACCATGTTGGCCTGCATTTTCGGTGACCAAAGAAATCCTTTTGTCATGCCAGTGCTTGTCAGTACACAACTGAGCCAAAGTATGAAACCGGAACACAATACCATGTTCCCATTAATGAAAACATAGTGAAACCAACCAATTGATGTCAATTGCCAATAGTCATATGATGTCCTATGACCCCTTATATGGGGTTGTTAGGGGTCGTATAGTGTGCTAAGATGTCATATTGTGTCCTAAGGGGTGATAGGACATCACATGACCCCTTAGGATACTATATGACCCCTTAGGTATTGTTAGGGCTCATATTGTGTCCAAAGGGGTCATATGGTGTCTTGTGACCCCTTAGGAAACCATACGGTGTCGTTATGGGTGGTATGGTTTCCTAAAGGGTTATATTATGTTCTATGACCCCTTAGGACACCATATGACACCATATGGTGTTGTTAGGGGTTGCATGGTGTCCTAAGGGGTCATATGGTGTCATATGATCCCTTAGACCCCTTAGGTGTCCTTAGGGGTCATATTGTGTCCTAAGGGTTCACATGGTGTTCTATGACCCCTTAGGACAACATATGACCCCTTAGGTATTGTTAGGGGTCATATTGTGTGTAAAAGGTCATATGGTGTATTATGACACCTTAGGACACCATATGACCCCTTAGGAAACAATATGATGTCGTTAGGGGTCGTATGGGGTCATATGGTGTGCTATGACCCCTTAGGACACCATTAGACCCCTTAAGTGTCATTAGGGGTCATATTGTGTCCTAAGGGCTCATATGGTGTTCTATGACCCCTTATAACACCATATGACCCCTTAGGACACCATACGGTGTCATTAGGGGTCATATGGTGTCCTATGACCCCTTAGGACACAATATAACCCCTTAGGTGTCGTTAAGGGTCATATTATGTCCTAAGAGGTCATATTGTATTATATGACCCCTTAGGACACCACATAACCACTTAGGACACCATATGGTGTCGTTAAGGGTCGTATAGTGTCCTAAGGGGTCATATGGTGTTCTATGACCCCTTAGAATACCATATGGTGTTGTTATGGGTTGTATGGTGTCCTAAGAGGTTATATGGTATTCTGTGACCCCTTAGGACACTATATGACCCCTTATGACACCGTATGGTGTTGTTAGGAGTTGTATGGTGTGCTAAGGGGTCATATGGTGTCCTATTACCCCTTAAAACACCATATGACCCCTTAAGTGTTGTTAGGGGTCATATTGTGTCCTAAGGGATCATATGGTGTCGTATGACCCCTTAGGAGACCATATGACCCCTTAGGACACCATATGGTGGCATTAGGGGTCGTATAGTGTTCTGTGCCCCCTTAGGAAATCATATGAACTCTTAGGTATCATATTGCATCCTAAGGGGTCATATGGTGTTTTATGACCTCTTAGAACACCATTGTACCCCTTAGGACACCATACAATGTCGTTATGCATTGTATGGTGTCCTAAGGGGTCATATGGTGTTCTATGACTCCTTAGGACACCATATGACTCCTTATGTGTCATTAGGGTCATGTTGTGTCCTAAGGGGTCATATGGTGCTATATGACCCATTAGGACATGATATGACCCCTTATGACACCATATGGTGTTGTTAGGGGTCGTACGGTGTCATAAGGGGTTATTATTGGATATTGTTGGATTTTGTTGGGAATGGATGCTCTAGGATTAGTTGTTGTCATTGATGTCAACATATTCCTATGATTTTCTCCAATTGTTGCAGATTGGGAAGATCTTGCGATCTAGTTTTGGAGTTTTGTTTTATTGTGTTGGTGCTTTGCAGAGTTCGGTAATTCCTCTAGTATATTCCACTATGATCAGATCTTGAGCTAAGATTTTGGGATATTGTTTGGGATGGTCTTGTGTATCTTCATTTCATATGGATTGTGTTTTTATGCTCCACAAGTTATCTTTCTTCGTGACAGTTGTTGATTGGCTGTATTCTTGAGTTTCAGATGTTGATCAATGAAGATTTGATAAGTGGTGTTGGTGTAGCTATTACTGATGATTCTAACATGATTTTTAGTGTTTCCTAATAGTTTCCTATCTATTTTGATGATCTGCATTGATCGTTATGCGAGTTATTGGTGGTTTTTCATGAACCGATGATGATTTCTATGTTTTTAGGTATTTTTGGTGGTGTAGCGTGTGCCGGTTGATCTTGGCATGATTTCCGGTGGAATTGAGCATTTGGGAATTTGAATTAGGTCCATGTTATGTCATGTAAATCATTATACTAGTTTGGTGGTTGATCTTTGTATCATGTGATGTAATTTTGTAATTGTGAGTTGAGAGTTTAGCTGACCTTGTTGTTAAGGTTAATGAATTGTATATATAGGTGATATATTTATTTAATTTAGATATAGAAGGTTGTGTCTACATTATCAGAGAGTGGTTTATATGTGAACAAGGATTCATCCTTTGGTATTGTGATTGAGAAGAGATTGGTGTTGTAGGGTAGACATTTGTGCTTAATTGAAACTATCATTAGGCATTTGAAGAAAAATATTCTTGCAGTTCATTTCTTCCATATTGTAGTCTGAATCTTGTTGTAAGTCAGTGAGACTTCCCTGAGGGTTGTAGCCTACCGGGTCATTATCTTTTTAATAGTGAGTTGTAGGAAGTGTGCCTGAATGCATGTGCATTCCCCATTGTAATATTTTTACATACTACTGTAGAGTATCATCTTATTGTGGGTAGGTTCCCAATGTGGTTTTTCCCTTAACCGAGTTTTCCACATCAAAAATATTGGTGTTGTAATTTCAATTTGTCTATCTTTCTTATTGTTGTAGTTTATTAGATATGTATTTGTGATTAAGTTTGTAGATCTGGTAAAGACTAATTCACCCCCCTCTCAATCTTCCTTCATTATTGTTGCCAACAATTGGTATCAGAGCTAGATCCTCTAGAATAAGATTAACCACTTGAGGAGATCTAGGATGGAAACTATCTTTAAGAAGGACAGTCTGAGATTTGATGGAAGTAACTATTCTATATGGAAGAACCAGATGGAGGTGCACTTGAGATGTCTTGGAGAAGATCATTAGAAGATTACAAAGGATGTCTATTATGTTCCTCAAAATGAACCGGTTACTGCTACTAAAATCAAGGATGCTTAAAGTAGCATCAAAGCGAAGGAAGAATTGCTTAGTGCCTTGACTGATTATGAAATGACAAATGTAATGGGACTTCAAACCACACATGAGATCTAGGAGAATTTTAAGACCCTGTATGAATGAGACAGATAGGTGAAATTTGCTAAGTTGTAGAGTTTGAAAGGAAAGTGTGAAATGCCAAAGATAGGAGAAGATGAAAACATACACTCTTTCATGACCAAGGTGAATGACCTTGTGCTAGGTATCAGATGTTTCAGTGGAACCCTTGAAGAAGATGAAATTGTTACTAAAGTGCTGAGATCTTTATGTAGACACCTAAAAATGGTCAACACTTGCGGAGTCATACTTTAACATTTACGCATTGCCTTATTTTAGGGTTCTTGCATTGCATTAACATTTCTTCTATGTTGCGCACTTGGTCTTTATTGTTTGCGAGCATCGAGTCCTTCTGCATTCCTCATTTTTATCACTTTCAAATTAGGTCTTGTCGATAACAATCTTCAGTCATGATTTTGGTCGATCTTTATCCTTGTCAATCTTGTCATTTTGTGATCAATTTGTCATCGATCGTCGTCCTTCTCAATTGTGTTAATTTGGACCAATTTGTCATTGTTTCTTGTCAATTGGCACATTTATCAATCAAATCATTTATCACATTGATCATTTATCAATTCAAAATCATGATCGAATCAACATCAAATCAATTTTATATCAAGACCTAATTGTCGTCCTTGCATTTCTAATTTATCTTCTAGGGTTTTATGATTTATTCATTTAACCTTGTTTGTCATTTTCTCTCCATTTTATTCCTCTAGGTTAAACAATTTATTTATTTATCCTAGGTCTTCATGTCACAATTAAATGTTTAATTTAATTGGCTAACTAATTATTCCCTCTTTGTGAATTAATTAATAAATGAGAAATTATTAATTAATTCACTAAATTCCTAATTTCTTCATTTCTAATTTTCTAATTTCATCAATTTCTAATTTCCTAATTTCCAATTCATCATTTCCACCTCATTTTCTAATTTGCTAAATTCAATTTCCACCTAATTAATTTTTCTCTAGTCTCTCCCTATTTTTGTGCTTCGGTGGAAGCATGAATTTCTCATGTGTCATACTTTTGGCATGGCAAGATGTCATAAGCCTCTAGTCTTCTAACCTTTGCATTGGCAATATGTCATAATTCATGACATAGAAGGTGTCATAACCTTCTTCTTTCCACTCAATTGTGCCATTTTTGAAATCAATTGCCTCTAATATCAATTTCATGCTAATCTTTTCTTGTCTCCAATTTATCTATAAATTGGATGAATTTCTTCAATCAAGAGTAATCACATTATCGAACTAATCACTTTGATGAATCAATCATGCTTCGAGTATTCTTGCGCTACTATCTTGTCTACTTGCTTTCATCTCATGTGTATGCACTAGTAGGTGAGATGCACAACAAAGCTATTTGAAGAAGAAAGAAGGACAATGGAGCCACATGAAGGAGACATTCAAGTCTGCATTTGGTTTTCTTAAGTTTTTGATCTTGAATATCTTGTTTTCATATCTCTATTGAATGTAATTAGGATTTGTCACTGCATTTGAGCTTTCGTGATTGAGCTAGATTACTAATATTGATTTGCTTTGATGATTTCCGCTTTCCTAGCTACATTAATTGGTGAACCTGACGTCAACTAACCACTTAACCATTCTTTTGAGTGCCTTTGAGTTGATTTGCAGGTTAAAAACCCGAGAAACAGGGTAATGCAGGGTTTTTTGAGAACTTTTGCGCTTGTGTCAAGCATTTTGCGCCTGTGTTATGCATTTTGTGCCTGTGTCAAGGACAATCTGTGCCTATGTCAAGCATTTTGTGCCTGTGTCAAGACTTCTGCCCCTGTGTAGGGACAAAAACAAAGGTAAAAGACAGTGTTTTTCACTTGCAAATTGTTTTCTTTTGCATTCTATTTCTTCTTTTTTGGTTTTTTTGGTACCGATTCTCTGTGCAGAACCTTGGCATACACATGACAAAGACAAAAAATGAAACTAATAACATGTTTTTGTGCAGGTTCGATAGTCAAAGACTAAACATATCAAACTTCTGACTTGGGTTTTGCAGGTTGCCTTGGACTACAACTAAACTTTGTGTTTGCAATTAATGTTTAGGCGCCTAATATGATTTCTAAATAGGATGGAATGAATATATGTTTGCTTTGATTGTTGAGTTTGACATTGAAGTAGGAGAGTATGCTCTCATCCTTCTTAGGGTGATCAGAAATCCAGATCTTCAATACCATGCTCATGTTTTTTATTGTGTGTCACCTTTAGAGGGCCTGCCTTCCTAACCATTTACTTTTGCAAGCAAGTGACAATCGTGAGAAGGGAATGACCCAAAGTGAGTATGGCTAGACTAACTTGGCATTCTAACTCACTATAAAAAAATACCTGATGGGCGAAAGCTTTGAAGGAAGGGTTACGTGGGAATTGTAGTTACTTGGGAAGAAATGACCCTTGAACTCTTTCTCATATCAATATCTAAGTAGGACCTCACGGTCTAAATCATGCTTGCGTGACTACATTTGTTTGGTATCTTGGTGGGCTTAATGTCTCAATCACGCTTGCGTGATGCCAAGGAGTAATGCTTAACAGAAATCCTGACTAAACACCTTGTCTTTAGAGGCAAAAAATCCTTCTAGTTGTTTGAGAAGGACAAGTTCAGATACTTGGAAGAGATACTAAGTTCGCCATGGGGAGATTTCCATGGGGACTGATTCTTGGCTGCCCTGAGAAGTGAGTGCCATGGAGGGGAGCCCATGGGGTCAAGCATCTATGTATTCTCCTTGAATCTCATAACAAGTCTACCTCTCAAGTACCTACTGTCCTTGCCATCCATAAGAAATGTGTGAATGAGAATGATTGTCTTGAGTCTAAGTTGAAGTATCTTGTCTTCTTTGTTTGTCAAAAGTTGAATTGTATCTCATTTCAAAAACAAGACAAACTGATTCAAAACAAGGTTAAACACAAGAACATTTCATTCAACAAAGTTCAAAACACCTTCAAACATGGTTGTCAAACATTTTTCAAAATCTTGTCTCAACATTCATGTCACTTAGATTTAGGTTCATCTTAGGTTTGCATTTTTCAAAGTCATTGTCAACTACCAAGGTTAAGTTTCACCTAGGTCATACTCCTTTGCATATCAATAAGGGTCATCCATTTTGCATGTGTCCTCTTGCATTAGAGTAATACCATTGTCATACATTTGCATTTGCATCTTTGTCCTCATAACATTAGGTCACATTTGCATACCCTAGGTTTCTTCATTAAGCTTAGGTCATTATCATATCATATTAGGATCATTTGAATAGTAATTGTCCCTTTGCATATAGTGTCAAAACTAGGCTTTGTCATACTTGAGTAATGCAAATCTTTGATAAACCCTAAGTTATTGTTAGGAAGTCTTGACCTTATCAAAATTTTGTCTTTTTGTCATCAATGTCATTTGGTCAAACCTAGCTTAGTATCCAAGCATATAGGGGAGACATTGTCATTTTGTCCTTTTGTCACTTGGTCCTTTTGTCCTTTTAGGTCTAGACATCATTTCAATTTCCTAAGGGTCTCTTTTAGATTTGCATTTCAAAAAGTTTGTCAAAATCTTGAAAAACAACCAAAAACATAGATTGCATTCTTGCCATAGGTTGCATTTTCATCTATTTAGTTTGCATTTAGTTGCATATCATACATTATCCTTGAAAAATTCCAAAAAATATTGCATTTGCATAGTGACATGTTTGTTAAAATGAGGTCTCAACCTTCTTACGAAGCCATGTCATCACAATTGAGCAATCAATCATGTCAATCCAATCTCTACATGTCTCAGAACTTGGATCAAACTTTTTATGATGAAACAAGTCTCCAAATACAAAAACTAGAGGAGAAACTAGCTCAAGAAGAGGAGATATTGGAACAAAGAGTGAAAAACATTGAGAAGAATAGATCAAAAATGTCCAAAATGTTTCAAAAATTTCCAAGTCAAAATCCAAAGATTGAGCCAATTGATGTAAGATCTCTTCTTGAATGATCAGACATACCAGCTCTCCTCTCCCAAATAGAGATTATGAAACAATTTCAAGAAAAGAGACAACATCAATTTCAACATTATGTGCCTCCACAACAAGAACAAGAAGGTGTTTACTATCAATCAGATTTTCAACCAATACAACCAATGGTCCAACATATACAACCAACACAACCAATGGTCCAATTTCAACAATATGTCCAACCAACTATACAATGTCAACAAATGGTTCAACCAATGGTGGAATATCAACAAGTTCAATCAACATATCAATGTCAACAACCACAACCAAACATTCAAAAATAAAGGTTGCAGCCCACACCAAGCCAAGTTTCAAACATGTCGAAACAATTGAACCAAGTCCAATATCAAAACATGACATCAAACCAAGACCAAATTTTTGCCAAACAAGTTCAAATTCCAGATACAACTATGTCAAATCCTAAAAAGAAAGGTGGCTTTATTGCAATGCTCTTAAGGAAATTACCAAGTGAGTTCTTTGAGGAAGATCAAGATAATACAACTATGTTTAGCAATGCCTCATCCCCCCACAAGAAAATGGACTCTCTAGTGGCATCTATCCCTACACCTTTAGAAGTTTCCCAAGAACCTTCCATATTGTCCTCATCAAACAATACACCCAAGGATGAAATTACCCAAGGGCTATCCATAATTGATTGCCACAATAATCCAATTCATGATGCATATCCTTGTCATGTTTCAGAAATACAAGACCCAACGCAACCATGCACTTTATTGCCATTACCTGTTTTAGAGGACCCCATTCGAAGTCCCTCTTCCTCATATTCAAGAATTGATTCCTTGCCAAAATCCATCACAAATGTCCAAAGTGCATTTCCTTCATGCCAAAACATTAATTCCTTGTCAGAATCCCCCATGCATATCCAAAGTCCAACCACATGTCAAGAGGATAATTTAGAGCATGAAGAAACGTGTCTTAAAATAGATCAAGATCAAGATCTGGAAACCTTATCATCCCATCCAATTGTTGACCAGGATCTCATCTTCCCAGAAACTCATGATAATTCCCCTATTCTTGTCCATCCTATCCAAAGTCCTATTGACACTCCATTCCCCAAGCAAGATCAAGATATCCCAGTCCATCCAATCCCAAACGATCCCCTTCCATTTCATGAACAAAATGTCCTTTCAAATCCCATTGACATTCCAGATATCCCTTCCATCCTTTCCGATGATCCCATTAAAAGTCAAGAGCAAAGCACCTTTAAAGAGGATTCCAATGATCTTCCTCCTTGTCAAGATCAAATTATTCCTTCAGATCCTCCACAAGATTCACTTGTTCCTCCATCTCCACGTCCTAATCCAGCATATCCACTCCAAGATCGCATTTCTTTTGATGATCCCATTATTTCTCCCATTCCATCTCTTGAAGATCCTATCATTGAACCATGTCCCCCACATGATCCTAATCCCCCTCATGATCCTAATGTGTCAATGCAAGATGTTCATGAACCCTCAACATGCATAATGGGTTCTTCCACTCTGGTGCAATCTGATCCACTTCAAGATCTCATTATTTCTCTCATATCATATCCACCTCATAATGGACTCGCGTCTTCTTCCCAAAGAAAAGAGTATCCTACAAGTCAAGATATTCATAAAGGTGAAGGAGTAGATCTCCATAAGCAAGCATCCCTTCATGTTAAAGTAAATATTAAGGGTCATGGCCTCAGTGAAATTCCTCAAGATGTGGGTACCCCTACTAAATCCAACATCCCTTCCCCATCATCCCTTCCATCCATCTTAGGTCCTTATATCCCTTCATCCTCTATGCAAGGTCAGAAAAGGCACACATCCTTGAGTAAATTTCATCAATCCAAAAGAAGTCTACTTTATTCATATCCATCCATGCATTCTTTTCCCCCTCCAAGCAATTTGGATGCCAAGTATAAAAGTCATAAGTCTAAAAATCCACATGTATTCAAGGATCAACATGTCCAATATAATCGACATGTCAAAAGAAAGCAAAATCTGATCTCTAAAGAAAAAGAAAAATCCAAAAGGCCACAAAGGCCCACTGAGAAAAATAAAGCAAAGTCAAAATATATATGGGTTCCTAAATCCCTTGTGCAAGCAATGCACTCTAAGAAACCACAAAAGCATGAAAAATCAAAAACCATGTGGATCCCTAAGCGGCTCCTTGAAGCACAAAAGCCTATAGAAACATCCAACTTGGCATCCAAAGTTGCTATTCCTCCATCCAACCCTCTCAAATTTGTTCCTCCATCACCTTCTTCATCCATTTTGGGCCCTTATGTCCCAAAATCCCAGGCTATTCCTCCATCAAAATCTCAATATCCAAAATACGTCTTTCCTCCATCAGTCCATCACCCCTCAAGGTGTGTGCCAATGTTGATCTTGCCAACATTTCCATCCACTGAAGCCCAATTCTTCCAATACCCTATCCATTATCCAATTTATATGTTCCATCCTTCGATCCCTTTGATCCAATCCTTTGCATAAATCCTTTCCTTAGTTCCATCTCATATTCCATATCCTTATCCTACCAATGTCTTTGAGCATACTTTTAAAGGTCATGGTCCATTTTTTTCAAGGTTACTATCCAAACAATAATATGCTTGAGTCCTTCTTACATCCCCTATCATGTGTCCATCTTCTCTTGAAAATGTCAAAAAAATCAAAAAAAAAAAAAAGTGAGAAAAAAAAAAAGACAAAAGAAAAAAATAAAGAAAAATAATTCGTCCACTGGTGAAAACTTGGCAAACAGGCGCCTTGGGCAAGTACCATGATGAAAACTTGGCAAATAGGCATCATGCGTAATCTATGAACTTCTTGCACACCACACTTGGGGGTAGGTTTTATCCTATCATATCCTTTTGTCCTTCATTGTTCCATTATCCTATCGAACCCATGTCATACTCCTTCATATCCTATTGCCCTTCATTATCCTATCGAACCCCTGTCCTATTACCCTTCCTTGTCCTATCATCCCTCATGTCCATTTTCCCTTTCCACCTTTGATCTTGACAAGGCTGAGGATCATCATGAGCATCATGCATCTTGTTTGCAGCTTTCAGTCTATCATAAGCTTTTGGTCATTTATCCATTTTCTTATTATAACCTTTCATCCATATTCCCTATCTTATTGCAACTCTCTGCCACTATCCCTTAGCCAACCCCAACCTTCAGTCCATGTCCCTTATCCATTCTTGGTCTTGCTTATCCTATCCATATCTTGTCAATATCCATACACTCTTTTTCGTTCCTTAATCTTGATATGACATAAGGACGCAAAATTTAAACATGGTTTCAAAAACCTCCTGACATGTCCCTCATGCCATGTCACTACTTTACATTGCCATATCCAGTCTCTTGTCCCATCATGCAATAGCCCTTGAAAATTGCATCCGTATTGTCTCCATGATAAAAGGCCTTTGTCTTCCCTTTATTCACCTATCATATTCCTTTCCTTGCTAGACATTGGGGGCAAAATCATAAAAATTGAAAAATGTCCTGAAAAAAATCCACAAAAAAATTGAAAAATGTCCTGAAAAAAATCAACAAAAAAATTGAAAAAAGTCCTGAAAAAAATCCACAAAAAAATTGAAAAATATCATGAAAAAAATCCACAAAAAATTGAAAAATGTCTTAAAATAATTCAAAAGAATTGAAAAATGTCCTGAAATAATTCAAAAAAAAAATTGAAAAAGTCCTGAAATAATTCAAAAAAAATTGAAAAATGTCCTAAAATAATTCAAAAAAAAAAAAAATCGAAAAATGTCCTGAAAAAAATCTTTAAAAATCAAATAAAGTCTTGAAAAAATGAACACAAATTTTTTTTTTTCAAAACATTAAAATCCAAAAACAAGCATTTTGTCAATAAATGATCCCTTTGTGCATATACAGATCCCTGAGCATCCCTCCAATGACACGCAACCCAACACTATGCTTTAATGAAATCACGCGTTAACAGATGAACTTTTTCAATCAAACTAGACATTCAATCTGATCAAAATTGTCATATCAATCACTCAACATCAATATCATTTGTCCTTGTCTCTACTATCATGAGTCTTATACAGGGTGTGGTATACTCCAAACTAGACTGTGTCTTGTCTTAGATGGGGTACTGCATTCCCTGGAACCAGACAACATGATCATTCTTGTTTTCCACTTTTGACAATGATGGTTAGAATCTTTGTTTGACTTGTTTGAATTTGTGCGTCTTATCATTTTATTGATTTATTTTTGGCTTTGACCATGTTCCTATGTTGCTCGATGACGTCACTAAATGATTTAGAGTGGTCGGGATGGCTCATGGTCCTTTATTATTTTTTGTCTTCTATTTGTGGTGTGTTTCATAACATTTTGGGGCAAGTTTGTCTTAGGATTTTTGAACTATTCCTTGTCTGTGAACATGTCTGTCTTACACAAAGGGATTGCATTATCGCTCTGGTCTTCATTGCCATGTTGTGCTGCATCCATTTTGCCATATCAAATAAAGGTTCTCACCTACTTATGTGCATATGTGAAAGCAAGTTTTCCTTCATCTCTAACTGTCCTCTGTCTAATTTCTTCTTACTAACATTTCTTTTGTCAGTCTTGGCAGCCCATTCGAACCTATCGTCTTCTGTCATTCTTATCAATCACTTGGCCTCTTTTCTGGATTTTTTTGGCCAATTCCTCGAGGGGGCATGCATATGTAATTATTATTGTCTAGGGCATTTTCATTATTGTTCTTTGAAACAACGCTTAAAATCGCATTGTCTCAAAGAGGGGCAAAATGTAGACACCTAAAAATGGTCAATGCTTGCGGAGTCATACTTTAACATTTACGCATTGCCTTATTTTAGGGTTCTTACATTGCATTAACATTTCTTCTATGTTGTGCACTTGGTCTTTATCGTTTGCGAGCATCGAGTCCTTCTGCATTCCTCATTTTTATCACTTTCAAATTAGGTCTTGTCGATAACAATCTTCAATCATGATTTTGGTCAATCTTTGTCCTTGTCAATCTTGTCATTTTGCGATCAATTTGTCATCGATCGTCGTCCTTCTCAATTGTGTTAATTTGGATCAATTTGTCATTGTTTCTCGTCAATTGGCACATTTATCAATCAAATCATTTATCACACTGATCATTTATCAATTCAAAATCATGATCGAATCAACATCAAATCAATTTTATATCAAGACATAATTGTCGTCCTTGCATTTCTAATTTATCTTCTAGGGTTTTATGATTTATTCATTTAACCTTGTTTGTCATTTTCTCTCCATTTTCTTCCTCTAGGTTAAATAATCTATTTATTTATCCTAGGTCTTCGTGTCACAATTAAATGTTTAATTTAATTGGCTAACTAATTATTCCCTCTTTGTGAATTAATTAATAAATGAGAAATTATTAATTAATTCACTAAATTCCTAATTTCTTCATTTCTAATTTTCTAATTTCATCAATTTCTAATTTCCTGATTTCCAATTCATCATTTCCACCTCATTTTCTAATTTGCTAAATTCAATTTCCACTTAATTAATTTTTCTCTAGTCTCTCCCTATTTTTGTGCTTTGGTGGAAGCATGAATTTCTCATGCGTCATACTTTTGGCATAGCAAGATGTCATAAGCCTCTAGTCTTCTAACCTTTGCATTGGCAATATGTCATAATTCATGACATAGAAGGTGTCATAACGTTCTTCTTTCCACTCAATTGTGCCATTTTTTAAATCAATTGCCTCTAATATCAATTTCATGCTAATCTTGTCTTGTCTCCAATTTATCTATAAATTGGATGAATTTCTTCAATCAAGAGTAATCACATTATCGAACTAATCACTTTGATGAATCAATCACGCTTCGAGTATTCTTGCGCTACTATATTGTCTACTTGCTTTCATCTCATGTGTATGCACTAGTAGGTGAGATCCACAACAAAGCTATTTGAAGAAGAAAGAAGGACAATGGAGCCACATGAAGGAGACATTCAAGTCTGCATTTGGTTTGCTTAAGTTTTTGATCTTGAATATCTTGTTTTCATATCTCTATTGAATGTAATTAGGATTTGTCACTGCATTTGAGCTTTCGTGATTGAGCTAGATTACTAATATTGATTTGCTTTGATGATTTCCGATTTCCTAGCTACACTTTACCCCCTTCTTAAGAACATAAGGTAGTTTCTATTGATGAGATATAGAGTGTGACTATAGTGACAAGAAATATATTGGTTGGAAAGATTTCTTCTTTTGAGCTAAGTGAGTGATGTAGAGGGGGAATGCTCACTCCTATCGGTTTAGCTAATTCTTACCGGTTGTCTAGGCAGTCTCTTGAACCATCCAATAGTTCCACTCTTCCCAACCTTCCAAAGGTTGTAGGGTTCTCCCTTACTAACCTTCCCAAAGTCCTTCGACTAGGTGACCTCTCCTTGTTTATTAAGTGCCCAACACTCTTTGCTAGAGACTTTCCTACTAAACACTTTCCCTAAGAGCCTACCCTCTCTACCACAGGATCTTTATTACACATGACCAACACATTCAGGGATGATTTTCCTTAGTTATCAAACCCTAAAAATTCATTTATGGACCTTGGTGCTTACCGGTTACAAACTTTAGGTCCAATTTGCCTTTTCTAAGTCTACTGGCGGACCTAGTCCAATTAGCCCTACCAGTGAGGTATTTTGCACTTATCTGTCGGTAACCTAATAACCAGTATAAACTCTTTAGCTTTCTAGATACCCCTTTAGAAGTTTCATACAATATCTCAAAATTGGATCTAGGTTTGGTTGCTTACTATCCTAACCCTTTTTAGGCCTAATTCCTTCTTTTAAGCCTACAAAACAGGGTTTTTCCCAAATGCCTTCTCTAGTCCGATTACTCAAGGATTCTGATTATTGTTTTAGGTCCGAATACCATGATGATTTACAATCCAACTTGGAACCAGATCCATCCAATGGATTTACCCATATAGGGCTTGCTGTCTATGAATCCCTTTACTTGCCAACTCAACATGCCAAGTCTAGGGTATGGTGGAAAAACTAGAGATCAACCTCCCTTGACTCAAAAACAAATTAAAAACATAATATACAAGGCTTTCTATAATTCCACAAGGTTTTAGTCTATGGTTCCACCATGGAATGCTAGGTTTGATCCATGAAGTCTTCAAACCCTGGTTTCAAGGTCTCTAGGGCCTGCCTATGCAAAAATGTACAAAAATTGCAAACAATATCACTTCAAAACCTCAAATAACCATGAAATGAAAGATATGACTATGTTTTAACAATTCATGCCTTGGTCTAGACTTGAAAGTCTATACATTCCGTACGATGCCAAGGAAAACTCAAAGCAAACTTTGAAAACACACAAAAATGAAAGGCTAATTCTTGTTCTCTTTCTTCCAATTCTTCAACCAACTTTCTCATTGGTTGTCCCAAGCCTTATATCGGCCTTGGGTTAGTTACAAAGATATTTTAACTGAAAAGATAACCAACTACCCATTGGTGTTTACAACTTAACATTGTTAAGCAACTTTTGCCCAAATCAAACCTAGATCACTTCGAAAGGTTCAATTGACCTTAAAACCATTAATCAACATCAACTAACCTATTCTAACCTTATTACAAACCAAAATTCACTTGATTCCAAACTCCTGGAATCTTCACAACAAAATTGTTCAGGTGCTCCTGCACCATGCTCAGGGGGTAAGAAAACTCAAGTCTCTTGAGTGGATAAAGCTTGAACAGTGGTACCATGTTGTATGATATCTCTCTCTGACATCCATGTAGCCTTAGACTCTGGTAACCCTATCCATTTGATCAGATAGTTTCTATAGACTCCTTTCCTAGTCTTTTTCACCACTTTAGTGTCCAAAATGCATTCCAATGTGACCAGTTGGCTTGGAGATAAATCTTGTAACTAGTCTACATCTTCTATAGTAGTAGGTTCTTCTAGATTCGTAGCTATCTAAGACCCCTTTTATGGATACAAATCACATACATTGAAGAGTGGGAATATGCCCAAGTTTGAGGGTAACTCCAACTCATAGGCATTATTGCCAAATTTATGCAATACCTTAAGAGGTCCAATCTTCTTCATGCATATCTTGCTAGGTTATCCCTTGGGTAGCCTCTCCTTCCTCAAGTAGGCCAATACTAGATCACCAACCTTATAGTATACTTCTCTTCTTTCCTAATCTGCTAGTGCCTTGTACTTCTCATTGTGCTACAGTAATGTCTTCTTGACCTGCTCATGTATCTCTTTTATATTCTCTACAAGGTTTTCCCACTGTGCACTTCTATGGTCCATAGGATTGAGGTCTCTAAGTTCCAAGATACCCCTCGAATCACAACCATAAACAATCTCAAAGGGACTCTGGCCTATGCTTCTATTCATCAAGTCATTTTAGGAATACTCTGCTTGACCCAATACTAGATCCCAAGCTTGTCCATGTTGTTTGGTCAAACATCTCAAAAAGTTACCTAAGGATCTGTTAACCACTTCAGTTTGACCATCTGATTGTGGATGGTATGCTGATGAAAAAGAAAGTTTTGTGCCTAATTTTTTCCATAAGGTTCACCAAAAGTGACTCACAAATTTAGTGTCTCTATCACTCACAATGCTAACCCGTAGGCCATGAATCCTCATAACTTCCTTGAAGAATAATGGTTCTATATAGGGGGCATCATTAATGCATTTGCAAGGAACAAAGTATGTCATCTTGTTGAATCTATCCACTATGACAAAAACATTGTCATACCCCCTTAAGGTCCTAAGCAATCTGAGAATAAAATCCATGCTCAAACATTTGCATGGTCTGGTTGGTATGGCCAATGGCTGATATAATCCTTCATTCTTGGAGGTTCCCTTAGTTCTCTGATATATGGAACATTGCTCCACAAATCTCCTAACATCGGACTGAAGTTTAGGCCAATGATAAAACCTTCCAACCTGCTCTAAGGTCTTGTCAAGAACAAAATGTCCTCCTAAGTTTCCTTAATGCTTCTCCTCGATGATATTGTCCCTCATAGAATATTGAGGTATGCAAAGTAAGTGTCCTTTGAACAAAAGGCCATCCTGCAACATAAAATCATAATATGCAACAAGAGAGACATTAGTAAACTTGGTGCAAACATCATATGCTTCACCAAAATCCTTGTCACCTTGGTAGAGGTCTTTGAGTTCATTTAACCCCACACTTTGGAGCTACACTTCTTGTATGGTAAGAACTCTTCTACTTAAGGCATCTGCTACCTTATTGGTAACTCATTTCTTGTGTTTGATAGAAAAGGTATAGGCTTGCAAGTGCTCAACCCATATGATGTGTCTTTGATGCAACTTCTCATGTCCATTCAAGAAGCTAAGTGCATGGTTATCTGTATAAACTATGAATTCCTTGGGAAGTAGCTAATACCACCATTTCTTAAGGGCTTGTACGATGGCATACAACTCTAGGTCATAGGTAGAATAATTTTTTTTTGCCTCATTGAGCTTTTTAGAGAAAAATGCCAGATGACCTTCTTGGCTCAAAACCGCTCCTATTGCCATCTTGCTAGAATCACACTCCATAGTAAAGAGCTAATTGAAATCAGGGAGTCTAAGATAAGGTAGTTCTACTAATTTTTGTTTCAACAATTCAAATCCCTTATCTACTGCACTAGTCCACTTAAATTGACATTTCATTCCTCCCTTAATGGTATTCAATATAGGTGCACATATATAGCTAAATTCTCTAATAAACTTCCTATAGAAAGAAGCTAGTCCATGAAAAATTCTCACATCTCCTATTGACTTAGGAGTAGGCCAATTAACTATTGCATATACCTTTGTTGGATCCATTTTCAAACAACCTTGAGAAATTACAAAACCAAGATATACTAATTCAGTTTTTAAGAAATCGCACTTGTCTAAGTTGGTCATCAACTTTTCTTGATGTAGCTTCCTCAGGACCTGATCCAAATGTCTGATATGCTCCTCCCTTAACCTACTAAAAATCAAAATGTCATCAAGATAAACAATCACAAATTTACCAATAAACTCTGCAAGCACTTCATTCATGAGTCTCATGAAGGTGCTAGGTGCATTTGTGAGCCCAAAGGGAATCACCAACCATTCATAGAGCCCCTCATTGGTCTTAAAGGTTGTTTTCCACTCATCTCTAGGTCTGATCCTTATCTGATGATAGCCTGAATTCAAATCCACCTTTGAAAAGTAACAAGCTCCTCCTAGGTAGTCCATTAGGTCCTTAATTCTTGGCATTGGAAACCGGTATCTGAAGGTAATCTTATTGATAGCTCTTGATTCGGTGCACATTCTCCATTTTCCATCCTTCTTTGGTACAAAAATAATAGGTACTGCACATGGGCTTAGACTCTTGTTTATCAATCCCTTATCTAGAAATTCTTGCACTTGTCTTGCTATTTCTTCATTTTGAGTTGGTGTCATTTTGTAAGAAGCTTTGTTTGGCAAGGTAACTCTTTCTATGAGGTCTATCTGATGGTTCACATCTCTATATGGGGGTAAAGCATCTGGTATTTCATTCACCACTATGTCTTTGTACCAGTTCAACAAGTTTTCCACTTCTTGAGGTACTATCAGTTTAGTTTTAGACTTTGCCTCTTCTTTTGGTTTCACTATTATGGCATATCCTTGGTTCCCCTCATGCTTCAACTCTTTTAGGAACTCCTTCCCACTAAGTAGCATAAAATTGTATCCTACATGTATTTCTTCTCCCGGAACAACCAAAGGATCCATTTGGAACTTCCTTCCTTCCTTGGTGATAACACAAGAATTCTTCTCCCCATCATGTATGACTTTGACATCATATTGCCAAGGACGTCCAAGCAACAAATGACATGCATCCATAGGTAGTATATCACATAGTACTCTGTCTTTATACTCTCCAATTTCAAAATCTATCCAAGCTTCCTCATCAACTAGCACATGCTATCCTTTACTCAACCATGATACCTTATAAGGATTGGTGTGTGGCAACCTTTTCAACTTGAGTTTGTCTACCATCTCAGCTGCTACAATATTCTCAGTAGACCTAAATCCACTATGACCTTACAAATTTTACCATATGATCTACAAGTGGTTTTGAAGAGTGTCTTTCTTTGAGTAGGTTCTTTGGCCTGTAGTACCTTAAACAAGGTCCTCCTTAACATCAGCTTCTCTCCATCTAAAACTAGTCAAGCTTTGCTGATTGGTGAGGTAACACTTTGATTATCTTCCTCCTGCACCAGTTGTGTTCTTCTTTCACTTGCATAAGAACTTGAAGTCTTTTCAAGACACCGGTTCATTGTGTGGTCCACTTCATGACAATGAAAGAATTTACCAATGAAGACTATGGGTCCTCTTCCTTGAGTACCAAATCTACCCCTATACTTGTTTCTTCCTCTAGAGTTTCCTCTAAACAAACTATTCTTGCTAAAGTTATCTCCACTCTGTTCAAACTGATTGCTTTCTTCATTCTTTCCAGAGTTATGAACCCTTCCAAAGGTGCCTCTTCCTCTGAACCCTTTACCATGTCTGCCTCTTTGATTGAACTCACTTTTCCTCTTGATCTTTGGTGTAGGAGCACCCTTCTAAGGTCTTCCTCTTTTTGGTTTTTGTTGGTATTTTGCTTCTTTATGAAGCCATTGTAAATGTAATAAGAGCCATGAGCTCATTAGTCTTAATTAGGTCCTGATTTAGGTCCTAGGTTCTCATTTCTTATGGAGGAGAGGTTATGTGTTCCATTGATGAGTTTGGGGTCCTTTTAGCATTGTGGTGCCCATTGGATAACCCAATGTAGGCCTGGGAGTTAAGAAAAGCAACTTTGGAAAAGTTGCTCAAAAGTTGCAAAAAGTTGCATGACAACTTTTCAAAGTTATTGAGCAACTTTTCCACCTAATAGGTCAAAACCCTTACCTTAGTGTGGAAAACCCTAATTTTGGCACATAGACCAAGGAAAGGATACTATATATGGTTTCAAACCCTAAAATGATGCGTTGGATGTCAGATTGTACGACCAAGAGTAAAGACCTTGACTGTGACTGGGTTTTTGTTGCCAGTTGGCACAAATGAAGCATTAACAGGTTGATAATGGATTGTTTTATGAACTAAATGGTGTTGTGAAACTTTAATTGTATTTATACTTTCATTTTGAGCACTTAGGGTAGGTTCTTGTGCAGGTTTTTGTGTGTTTGTAATTATCTTTGTGAAGTACTCTGTCACTGTCCAGTTTTGGACTGTTTTGTGAAATGGAATGATAACTCCTATCCCCATTGTGGAATCACCATGAAGCCATGGGGAATAGGAGTACAGAACTTTTACATTACTTCAAAACAATCAGGGCCCTTGAAGATGCAGGGAAGTCTTTCAAAGACCCACTCCTAGGCGAGACTAGACTGTGCCCGGCTAGGAAGGGTTGAAGTTGCAGAGGTCCATGAGAGAAAGGTAAGACAAGGAGGGAGGCACCCTTTGGAAGAGGTGTAGAGGGATGTGTGAAGCACTATTGGTGAGAAGGAGGAGCTTCCATCAATCCAAATAAGGTGGAAAAGTCAATAAACCATCACTGTGACCCAGACATACCTTAAAACCCTTGTAAAAACCCTCAAAAAACCCCAAAATTCATCTAGGGTAGTGTACAGACACTTGGAGGCCCAAAACCAAAAAAATATTTGAGCCCTTGCCAAATGATTAGTAGTCCTTTTGGGAAGTTTCACAAGTATGTGCATCATTTGCAAGAGGGAGCCCTAAAAGTCCGAATTGGAGGCCTAATTGGGCACATTCCTTGTAGCCCTATTTTGTAGGAAAAAAGCAAAATAGTGAGATTGGCAAGGAGTTGGAAGGTTAAAACCTCTTGGGGGAACATGAATGGATGGATAACCATGTCAGAGACCTATCCTAACCTTGCTAGGACCTAAGAAGGTGAAGAAGGAGCTAAACCCTTATTAGCCTATGTGAGGGTTTTTGGTGCTTGAGAGTAGATGTGACTTAGGGAGGAAAATCACAGATTGTTGGTGGGTGGATTGGGCAAGATCAGGGGATTCCACAAGAAAGGGAATTCCTAGAGACCCTAGGGTGTGGTAGAAACACCTGTTGATCCAAGGAGAGGATCAAGGAGCATAGACTAGGCTAGTCTATCCTATACCCATTCCCATTAGATTGGTATCAAAGCCATGAGAGAAAACCTCATCCAAGAAAAACACAATGGTCATCTAAGTCGACACTTTGGAGTCAACAAAACTTTGGATCTAGTACAGAGGTACTATTATTGGCCCAAGTTGCCAAGAGATGTGAGAAAGTATGTAGAGCAATGTGGTGTGTGTCAAAGGGAAAAAGGAGGATCAAGTAATGCAGGCCTCTATCAACCATTACTGGTCCCAAATAGGCCTTGGGAATGTGTGAACATGGACTTTGTAGTAGGACTCCCCAAGACAAAGACAAGTATGGATAGCATCTATGTGGTAGTAGACAGGTTTTCTAAGATGAGCCATTTCATTCCATGTAAAAATACTCATGATGCTAGCTATGTTGCACATCTCTTTTTTAAGGAGATTGTAAGGATTCATGGACTTCCACCAAGTATTGTTTCTGATAGGGACAACAAGTTCATGGGCCATTTTTGGCAAACCTTATGGAAAAGATTAGGGACCAATTTATCATTTAGCTTAGCTTACCAACCACAAACTAATGGTCAAACTGAAGTTATTAATAGGGTGTTAGGCAACTTGTTGAGGTATCTAGCCAAGCAGTATGGGTAGACATGGGATCTAGTCATTCCCCAAGCAGAGTATGCCTATAATGACAGTGTAAATAGGACCACTGGAAGGAGTCCTTTTGAAGTTGTCTATGGTAGACATCCAAGGAGAGTGTGTGAACTCAGGGAACTTGGTTCCATGGAGATGAAGAGTGGCCAAGCAGAGGACTACACTCAAACCATCAAGGAAGTCCAAGAATAGGTCAAGAAAGCCATCCTAGAGTCTACTCAAAAACTGAAAGCAAAAGTGGATGAAAGAAGGAGAGAGGTTCAGTTCAAAGTGGGTGACTATGTGATGGTCCATCTGAGAAAAGATAGAATGCAAAGTGGCAAGCCTACTAAACTGCAAATGAAGAGGGTGGGACCTTGTATAATTCTATCCACATATAGTGAGAATGCCTACAAGGTTGATCTTCCTTAAGATTTGGCTATATCACTAGTCTTCAATGTTGCTGACCTGATACTATATAAGGGTGAAATAGCAGGACAAGTTGAGAATCAAGCCAAGATACTATAAGACTTGGATGTGAATGCTTTACCTCAAATGAAGTAGCCCATAGCAGAGGAGATCTTGGAGTCAAGGGTGAAAAAGTCTGCTAGACACCAGGTCTATATGGAACATTTGGTGAAGTGGGTAGGTCAACCTGAGTTTGAAGCCACTTGGGTTGAAGAGGGAAAGTACAAGAAACTTGGTATTGACCCAGCTCTCATTTCTCCCTCAATTCCTTAACTTTTGTGCAAAGGGGGAGTATGGTGCAGGAGCACCCTTCTAAGGTCTTCCTCTTTTTGGTTTTTGTTGGTGTTTTGCTTCTTTATGAAGCCATTGTAAATGTAATAAGAGACATGAGCTCATTAGTCTTAATTAGGTCCTAATTTAGGTCCTAGGTTCTCATTTCTTGTGGAGGAGAGGTTATGTGTGCCATTTATGAGTTTGGGGTCCTTTTAGCATGGTGGTGCCCATTGGATAACCCAATGTAGGCCTAGGAGTTAAGAAAAGCAACTTTTCCACCTAATAGGTCAAAACCCTTAGCTTAGTGTGGAAAACCCTAATTTTCGCACATAGACCAAGGAAAGGATACTATATATGGTTTCAAACCCTAAAATGATGGGTTGGATGTCAGATTGTATGGCCAACAGCAAAGACCTTGACTGTGACTGGGTTTTTGTTGCTAGTTAGAATAAATGAAGCATTAACAGGTTGATAATGGATTGTTTTATGAACTAAACAGTGTTCTGAATCTTGCATTGTATTTATACTTTCATTTTGAGCACTTAGGGTAGGTTCTTGTGTAGGTTTTTGTGTGTTTGTAATTATCTTTGTGAAGTACTCTATCACTTTCCAGTTTTGGACTATTTTGTGAAATGGAATGATAACTCCTATCCCCATTATGGAATCACCATGAATCCATGGGGAATAGGAGTATAGACCCTATACATTACTTCAAAACAAGAAGGGCCCTTGAAGATGCAAGGAAGTCTTTCAAAGACCCACTCCTAGGTGAGACTAGACTGTGCCCGGCTAGGAAGGGTTGAAGTTGCAGAGGTCCATGAGAGCAAGGTAAGACAAGGAGGGAGGCACCCTTTGGAGGTGGTTTAGAGGGATGCATGAAGCACCATTGGTGAGAAGGAGGAGCTTCCATGAATCCAGATAAGGTGGCAAAGTCAATAAACCATCACTGTGACCCAGGCAGGCCTTAAAACCCTCCAAAAACCCCAAAATTCACCTAGGGCAGTGTACGGACACTTGGAGGCCCAAAACCAAAATTTTTTTTGAGCCCTTGCCAAATGATTAGAAATCCTTTTGGGAAGTTTCACAAGTATATGCATCATTTGCAAGAGGGAGCCCTAAAAGTCTGGATTGGAGGCCTAATTGGGCACATTCCTTGTAGCCCTATTTTGTAGGAAAAAAACAAAATAGTGAGATCGGTAAGGAGTTGGACGGTTAAAACCTCTTGAGGGCACATGAATGGATGGATAACCATGTCAGGGACTTGTCCTAACCTTTCTAGGACCTAAGAAGGTGAAGAAGGAGCTAAACCCTTATTAGCCTATGTGAGGGTTTTTGGTGCTTGAGAGTAGATGTGACTTAGGGAGGAAAATCGCAGATTGTTGTTGGGTGGATTGGACAAGGTTAGGGGATTCCACAAGAAAGGGAAGTCCTAGAGACCCTAGGGTGTGGTAGAAACACCTGGTGATCCAAGGAGAGGATCAAGGATCATAGACTAGGCTAGTCTATCCCATACCCATTCCCATCAATCTTGTCTTCTGCCCTCAAAGACAACTGAAAACACTTATGGACTGTCTCAGTTGCCAACATGCTGATTTCATCTTGAATGTTTTGTCTTAGGCCATTTAGGTATCTTGCTACCTTCTCCACTTCTTCCTCTTGTTTCTTTTCTCTTAGAGTTAGTTTGTTGAACTCCTCTATATAAGCACTCACATGCATGTCTCATTGCTTCAAACTCATCAATTTCTTATGTAACTACACCTCATAATCTAGTGGAAGGAATTGGGTTTTGATTCTAATCTTCATTCTCTCCGAGGAGTTGATCTTCTTTCTCCCAGTTTGTTCCCTTTCTTCTTGCATCATGTTCCACCACACTAGAGTTGATCCTTTCAACTCGGTCTTAGCCATATTGACCCTCTTTTCTTTTGCAATCTCCTTGTATTTGAAATGATTGTTCAAAACTTCTATCCAATCCAATAGCTCTTCTCCATTCAGGCTTCCACTATAGACTGGTAAACCATCTATGCTATATTTGTTGAGTGATTTAAGGGCATCCAAGAAGATTTATTGATCTTTCTCCAACTCCTTCTTTTCTATCACCACTCCTATCACATATGCATCTTCATCATCAGTTTCACCACCCCACTCTGTGATCTTTCCCTTACCTTTCTTGGTGTCTTGCTCCCAGGCTTCACTAAGCATGTCTTGGACCATCTTCCTAATGGCCTCTTGACTCATTGTCTTAGGTGGCATGTTGCTAGCTTATGATTCTACCTCTTGGTCTGACATACACCAATTTTTTTAATCAAGTGGCTTTGATATCAATCTGATGTAGAGGGGGAATGCTCACTCCTACTGGTTTAGCCAATTCTTACTGGCTGTCTAGGCAGTCTCTTCAACCATCCAATGGTTCCACTCTTCCCAACCTTCCAAAGTTTTTAGGCTTCTCCCTTACTGACCTTACCAAGGTCCTTCGACTAGGTGATCTCCCCTTGTTTATTGAGTGCCCAACACTCTTTGCTAGAGACCTTCCTACTCAACACTTTCCCTAAGATCCTACTGTCTCTACCACAGGATCTTCATTTAAAATGACCAACACATTCAAAGATTATTTTCCTTAGTTATCCAACCCTAAACCTTCTTCTATGGACCTTGGTTCTTACCGGTTACAAGCTTTAGGTCCAATTTGCCTTTTCTAAGTCTACTGGTGGACCTAGTCCAATTAGCCCTACCAGTGAGGTATTTTGCACTTATATGCCAGTAGCCTGATTACTGGTATAAACTCTTTAGCTTTCTAGATACCCATTTGGAATTTTCATACAATATCTCAGAATTGGATCTGGGTTTGGTCGCTAACCATCCTAACCCTTTTTAGGCCTAATTCCTCCTTTTAAGCCTACAAAATAGGGTTTTGCCCAAATGCCTTCAGTAGTCCGATTGCTCAAGGATTTTGATGATTTTTTTAGGTCTGAACACCCATGAGGATTTACAATCCAACTTGGAACTAAATACATCCAACAGATTTACCCATCTAGGGTCTGTTGTCTATGAATCCCTTTACTTGCCAACTCAACATGCCAAGTCTAGGGTATGGTGGCAAAACTAGAGATCAACCTCCCTTGACTCAAAAACAAATTGAAAACATAATGTACAAGGCTTCCTAGCATTCCACAAGGTTTCAGTCTATGGTTCCACCATGGAATGCTAGGTTTGAGTCATGAAGTCTTCAAACCCTAGTTTCAAGGTCTCTAGGACCCGCCTGCACAAAAATGTACAAAACTTGCAAAAAATATCACTTCAAAACCTCAAATCACCATGAAATGAAAGATATGACTTTGTTTTAACAGTTCATCCCTTGGTCTAGACTTGAAATTTTGTACAGTGTGTATGATGCCGAGGAAAACTCAAAGCAAACGCTGAAAACTCACAAAAATGAAAGGCTAATTCTTGTTCTCCTTCTTCCAATTCTTCAACCAACTTTATCATCAGTTGTCCCAAGCCTTATATCAGCCTTGGGTTAGTTACAAAGACATTTTAACTAAAAAGATAACCAACTACCCGTTGGTGTTTACAACTTTACATTTTTAAGCATCTTTTGCCAAAATCAAACCTAGACCACTTCGAAAGGTTCAAATGACCTTAAAAACCATTAATCAACATCAACTAACCTATTCTAACCTTATTACAAACCAAAATTCACTTGATTCCAAACTCCTGGAATCTTCACAACAAAATTGTTCAGGTGCTCCTGCACTAGTGAGTTTGGAGAATCACATGGAAAGTCTGAGATAGGATTTAGAGCATTAGCATCTGTATCCAGAAAGAATAAGTATGATCCTAATGAGTGAAAAATATCCAGATATGAAAGAGAGAGAAGAGAGATGGAAGAGAAACAAAGAGATCTTGATCAACTTGAAGCATTGATTGCCCAGAGATTGCCTAAAGGATCCAGTAAGTATGATGGAAAATTACCTTTGAAATGTTTCTCTTGCAATTAAATAGGACATTTTTCTTCTAGATGCCCAGAGAGAATGGATAAATATGACAAGCATGATATGAATGATAGATATGGGAAGCATGAGAAGTATGATAAGCCTTACAAGTCTAACCAGAAGTATAGGAATCAGAGGAACTATTATTATCTTTTAAGTGTGTGTAGGGTGACAAATACTTCATGTTGCTAATTGATGATTATTCCAAGATGATGTGTGTTGTCCTTTTGAAGGAGAAATTAGATGCATTGGAAAAATTCAAAATATTCAAAGCAAAGGTTGAGACTGAGTCTGGATTGAAGGTGAAATGTATGAGATTGGACAGAGGTGGATAATTTTGTTTTGGTGAATTTAATTCATTCTGTGAGAAGTATGGGATTAGAAGACAACTATCTGCTCCTAGAACCCCTCAGCAAAATGGAGTTGTTGAAAGGAAGAATAAAATTGTCTTGGATGTTGCAAGGACTATGTTGATTGAAGGAAATGTTTCAAAGATCTACTAGAGAGAACCTATTAGCACTGTTGTTTACACATTCAATAGAGTTCATATTAAAAAATGATACTGGTAAGACTCCTTATGAGTTATGGTTTGATAATGTTCCTACTATGAGATATTTCAGAGTATTTGGTAGCAAATGTTATATCAAGAGAGATGAGGAAATAGGAAAGTTTGATGCTAGAAGTGATGAAGGAATTTTCTTGGGATATTCAACAAAGAGCAAAGCCTACCGGTGCTACAATAAGAGACAAAGAAATATAGTAGAAAGTGAAAATGTGAAGGTGGATGAGAACCTTGGGAAAGAGATCAAAGCATGTGGATATGACGATGGTCAACATATTGTTCTAAACCCTATTTAGATTGAAGAGCCAAAGAAGAATGATTCGGTACAGACTGTTAATCCAGATGTTGTTGTTGATGAAGATGTGTGGGAACCTAAAAATCAAAACAATCATAAAACCCCAAGGTATGTAAGATTGAATCATTCAGAAAATAAGATTATTGGCAATAAAAATAAAGGTGTGATTACTAGAAGAAAGTTAGTTTCTAAAGAAGTATGTTTAATTTCTAAAGTTGAACCTAAAAAATATTGTTGAAGCTTGCAAAGATGAAAATTACATGAGAGCTATGGAAGAAGAATTAGATCAGATTGAAAAGAACAACACTTGGGAGCTTGTACCTACACCTAAGGATAAGAATGCAATTGGTACTAAATGGGTATTCAGAAACAAATTGAATGAAGCCAGTGAAGTTGTTAGAAATAAAGCTAGACTAGTTTGCAAAGGATATTCATAGAAAGAAGGAATTTATTATGAGGAGACTTTTGCTCCGGTGGTCAGACTTGAAGTTGTTAGACTATTGCTTGCATATTCTTCTTATAAATATTTCAATGTATATCACATGGATGTCAAATCTGCCTTTTTGAATAGTGATCTTGAGGAAGAAGTCTACATTGAGAAACTTGATGGATTTTCATTATTAGATGACAGAGACATGGTATGAAAGCTAAAGAAATCTCTTTATGGATTGAAGCAAGCCCCTAGAGCCTGTTATGCTAGATTAGATAAATATTTGTTGAAATTGGATTTCAATAAAGATGTTATTGATAATAATTTGTACTTTAAGATTGAGAATGATAACATCTTGATTGTTGAAGTCTTTGTTGATGATATTATCTTTGGAGGAGATGACAAATTGAGCATGAAGTTTTCTAGTAATATGCAAAAATAATTTGAGATGTCTATGATAGGTGAGATGAAATTTTTCTTAGGTTTGCAAATTTCATAGACTAGAAAAGGTATATTTATATCTCAAAATAAATATGTGAAGGAATTGTTAAACAAGTTTGGGTTAGATGACTCCAAACCTGTTGGAACCCCTGTGGTTAGTGGTTGTAAATTGTCTAAGAATGATGAATCTTCAAAACTTAATCAAAGTTTGTATAGATCTATGGCTGGTGGACTGCTATATCTTACTCAGACTAGACCGGACATTATGCATGTTGTGTGCATGGCTGCTAGATATCAAGTTGATCCGAAATAGAGTAATGTCACTACTGTTAGGAGGATATTCAAATACTCTAAGGGAACTGTCATCTATAGTTTATGGTATTCGAGGAATGATCATTTTATTCTATGTGCTTACACTGATGTTGATTGGGATAGTGATTTAGATGCACTACTGGTGGAGCATTCTTTTTAGGTAAGAATTTGGTTTCATGGGCTAGTAAGAAACAAGATTCAATATCTTTATCTATTGTTAAAGATGAGTACATTGTTTCTTCTAGTAACTGCACTCAAGTAGTTTGGATGAAGAAAATGTTGAAGGATATTAGAGTTATCTATTATGAGCCTACTATCATACACTGTGATAATTCTAGTGCTATTAACATGTCAAAGAATACCAGGCAACATTCAAAGACTAAACATGTGTCAATAAAATATCATTACTTGAGAGAGAAAGTCAGTGAAGAGAAAGTGAAGTTGAGTATGTATGTAAAAGGAACAAAAGGTTGATATTTTCACTAAGCCTTTGCCTATAGAGATATTTGTGTATTTGAGAGACAAGTTAGGGGTATGTACCCCTCCTAATGAGAACTACATACATTGAGTTGCATCAATCCGATGGATTTTAGAGCCTTATCTTTCTATCTGGATTGGTGAGTTGGTGCTACTCTTTTGGTGGAGTAGTTTGTGTTTTAGGGGGAGAGATTCCTAAAATTCATGTTTCAAATTCTAAGGGGGAGAGAGATCATGTCAAAAAACTTCTTTATCTGTCTTTATCTTAGGGGGAGTTTGTTGGAAATATCTTCTTTCTTTGCAATGATTGCTTTTCACATTCATATGTTGCCATCAATGCCAAAGGGCAAGATTGTTGGATATTGTTGGATTTTGTTGGTATTGATGCTACTAGGATATTTTGTTTTCATTGATGTCAACATATTCCTTTTATTTGCTCTAGTGATTGTAGATTGGGAAGATCTTATGATTTGGTTTTGCAGTTGTGTTTTGTTGTGTTGGTGCATTGCAGAGTTCGGTATTTCCTCTGGTATATTTTGGTGTGATCAAATCTTGAGCTAATATTTTGGGATATTGTTTGGGATGGTCTTGTGTATTTTCATTTCAGATGGATCATGTTTTGGTACTCTGCAAGCTATCTTTCTTTGTGATAGTTGATGATTGGTTGTATTCTTGATTTTTTAATGTTGATCCATGAAGATTTGGTAAGTGGTGTTGGTGTAGCTATTACTGATGATTCTAACATTCTTGTTGATATTTTCTAATCATGTCTTATTTGATTTGATGATACACATTGATTTTTGTGCAATTTATTGGTGGTTTTTTATGGACCGGTGATAATTTTTGTGTTATACGGTATTTCTAGTGGTGTAGCATGTTGTGGTTGATCTTGGCATGATTTACGGTGGAGTTGACTATTTTGGAATTTGAATTAGGTCCATTTTATGTCATGTAAATCATTATATTGGTCTGGAGGTCAATCTTTATATTGCGTGATGTAATTTTGTAATTGTGAGTTGAGGGTTTAGCCGACCTTGTTGTCAAGGTTGATGAATTGTATATGTGTGCAAGAAAAGCGGGTCAATGAAATTTAAAATGTGAAAAATTTGTTCAAAGAGACTTGTCTACACACCCTAAAGACTTCTTGGTGCAAGTTATGGAGTCATGAAGAATGACTCAACTTCCCAAGGTAGGTTCCATGGTTCTCTATCTCACAAGGTCCCTCAAGCCTTCATGACTCAACTTCCCAAGGTAGGTTCCATGGTTCTCTATCTCACAAGGTCCCTCAAGCCAATGCCTTTGCTCTTAGATCATTGAGCAAAAGTGACTTAGGGATGACAAATGCAAGAATGAGGGATGCTTTAGATTGATTTTAGCATGAAATACATCCTATCTATGCATGATTTTACAAATTAAGTAAACTAGATTATAAGATGACAAGGTTAGTAGCAATACTATCCTAACATGATATACTAGTTAATGATTTAAGCTAATGATAAAGGAAATAGTCTAAAATGCTTCTTAGATTAATTCCTATTACAAAGAGAAGCTAGATGTATTGATAAATTTGAGCATAAATGAGATAGTAAAAGCTTGCATGGATCCTTAAAATGGAGGAATGAGAGCTCTATTTATAGTGAAAATAGGGCAATGGATGGTCAAGATTGAAGGAGTTAATCAAGGGTCAGGATTGAAAGTTATCAATCCATGTTTACAATTTTAACCAATGAAATGGTGACAATTGTCAACATAAGACTGCTTGAGAGGAGATGAAAGAAGCATTAAATGCTTGAGAAGACCTCATGGTTACCTTAGGAGGTAAGGGTTAAAGTTAGGTTAGGGTTATCCAATGGATAAAGATTTTACCCCAAAGGGTAAACTCTTGTGCAAAGGTTAAAGGGATAACAATGGTCAAAGCAATAAATGCTTGATGAGACCCCTGGGTTAGATGAAGGTTGAGTTAGGCAAAAAGTCTCTAACCATGCCACTAAGGGTTAGTTAACCATTAATGGTTTGAAGACTTTGGGGAATAATTTGTAAGAATCCTTCCAAATTTGGGGGTATTCAACAAGTTATCTTGTTGAAGGCATAAAGGCTTTAATACCTTTGGAAGACTTTACTCTAAATTTGAGAAGTGACCTCCTCAAATTTAGGGAAAAGGGATAATGGATGGGTTTAGGTTAATTGATTAGGATTAGATGGATTCTAGAAGAAATTAGGAATAGGGTTAGGATGCAAGTGGGAGATATAGGAAAATGCAAGTGGATGAGGGATAATAGGATTAATTAAAATAAATTGCTTTATTTCAATTTGGTTGCAAGTTGGGAAATTAAATAAATTAGATTTATTCAATTTGGGGTAAACTATTAATTAAATGTAAATTTAATTAAAAGGAGAAGGGAGTTAACTAAAAAAATTAAATATAAATTAAATAATTTATTTAATTAAATAGAAGAATGTAGGTGATTTAATTAAATTAGATTTAACTAAATAGATGAATGAGAATAAAATGAACATTGAATATTCATTTAGGAATATGGTCATTTTTATACGTCTACATTTTGCCCCTCTTTGAAGTGATGTGTGTGCACATGTTGATTCAAAGAAAATGATGTGTCATCATGATTTGGTTATGATCAGTGTGATGTGATGTCGAGATATTCATGTTGTGCCCTAGATTTGATAAACGATGCCCCAGATTTGATAACTAATGTTGATAATGCCCCCGCGCGAGATGAATAAAAAGTTTTGAACATTTGATTTGATTTGGACAAATTTGATAAATTTCATTGCACTGTAAAATTTTTGGCTATGTTGAATGCGGTTATTTGATTCATCTCCCAATAATGATGTTTGGTAGGGTTGTATGAGACACCACGAGCAATTTACGCGTTCCTCCATGTAACCCTAATTTTGATTTACCTTATAAAAGGGAAAAAGTGATTTCTTTTTGTCTCATTTGTGCTTGTTGACCTTGGAGAAAGTGACACTTGGAGAAAAGTCAACATGTCGGTTCCCTATTCTTCGCATCAATTTGAGCGCATTCAGAGGTATCGAAGGCCTGCCATGTATGGACCACCAGTAAGTCGGCCCTTTTGACCCCTTTTGGATTTTTATTTTATCATTTTTAGGCATGTTTTCAATTTTGTCACGCGGATTTAATGGTTTAGCGCATCGAGTCAAACCTGTAGCACATATGATAAGTTTTGCAGTGCATAGTGCTTTAGGATCTAGGGTAGCATCTGCGTAGGTTAGGGTAGCACATCGATGTAAGTTAGCACAAAGGGTGCACAGGGTAGTGCGTAGGAGAGAATGGGTAGCACATAGGTTAGACCTAGCGCATAGGGTTCCTAGTGGGTCGCATGGGTAGGCATAGGTAGTGTATAGGTGTGACCTAGCACAGCGGGGTAGGGTTACAGTGTAGGAACCAAGTAGGATAGCACATGGGGGGTTTCAGCACTTCGGGTAGGTTAGGTGGCACATTGGAGAAAAGGGATAGTGCGTAGGTGCAGGCTAGTGCGTAGGGTAAATTGGGTAGCGCTTTGATAGGACATGGTAGCGCATAGGTGCAGGCTAGCGCGTAGATAGGATTTTTTAGCGCATGGCAGAAAAATTTGGGAAAAGTGTGATTTTTGGATGAAGAAAAATTGGTAGGTTGATGTTGGTTTTGTCAGGATGAGTGTGAATTGTCAGTCTACATATTTGCTGTCATTGTTTTGATAAGTTGTCCAATAGGAGTTCCAATATAACTTGATTTGATTTGCAATGTTTCAAGTTGTTTTTGATCTGATGTTGATGTGATATGGATGGTCGATATGAACTTGATTTGATATGAATTGTTTCAAGTTGATATATATGTTGAACTTCAGTTGTTTTACAAGCTGTAATGGTTGTGGAACTTGAGTTGTTTTACAAGCTGATATGAATGTGAAACTTGAGTTGTGTTACAAGTTGATATGAATGTGAAACTTGAGTTGTGTTACAAGCTGATATGATTTGATATGAAAATGGATTGATATGATGTGGAAATTTGATTAGATTTTCAAAGTTTCAAGTTGATATGAATTTTATTTTGATATGAATTGTTTTGATGAGGAAACTGGTATTAGATTTGTTTTGCTTTGTGACAGGAGCGCATTGGAGTGGTTCAGTCGCGAGAGCGATTTCCAAGATCATGGTCATTGATACCATGATTAACACAGGCTAACATGGATATCATTGAGAGGTGTGGCCTATCCTCTTTATTAGAGATGCCCTGCTTTATCGTTAACTGGCGTTTATTGACAATGTTGGCCAAGAGGTGGCATAGTGATACAAACACCTTTCATTTGGCAACAGGTGAGATCATAGTGATGCCTGAGGATTGCTACCAGATTCTATGGATTCCTATGGTAGGTGCATTGTTACCTTATGAGCAAACTAAGGAGGGTGGGACATAGGCACTTCGCCGGATTCTTCAAGATGATACAGTTTGTGGATACGAGATCCCTTGGTAGGAGTTCCTAGATTTAGATTACGCTCCTCTACCACCAGTGCTGGCAGGTTTCATAGGTGGTTTCTTATGTCCTGGCCGTAGGTTGAAGGGAGTGGCAATAGGATGAGGGTTGGTCCTGGACGACATGGTGACACAAGGTCACCCCTTTGCATGGGGCTGGCCCACTTATACAGGATCTCCATCAAGTGGTGTACCTGGGTTATAGCAATTTATCAACTAGAGTGACACTGCTATAGGTATGGGCATGGGAGCATATTCCTGCAACCAGGCCACTGGCAGACAGAGATAGGCCTGCTGGGTGTGCTTATGCATACGGATCGAGGGATAGTTGTCCAATGTAAGCTGGGCAAACTAGAGCACTGGAGGAGAGTTTTGGATGATATTGATATGTTCATCTAGTGACCATATACAGGTTGTGAGGTATGGGTAGAGGATGGGATGGAGATGCCCTATGTATACATGTCCAGATATCTGATAGGGTGGATGCCCTTTGTTATTGAGAGATTTCTACATAGTCGGGTGTTGCTACAGTATGGTCAACAACAGGGGATACCACAGGGAGCATGTTTATATGCTCGACGAAAATAGGATGTTCTAGACTAGGGACCCACTATTGATAGTGTGGCAATAGTTGAGGAGTTTTTTCACTTAGCCGACCAAATATGGGACTATTCCCCTGAGATAGTGGATGCAAGGATGACTGATGAGTTTGCAACACTCTTTACAATGCATGCAGTGGCTAGGATATCAGATCCAACGGAGATCATTCCTTCTTTTGATAATGATGAGGATGATTAGTCCAAGAGGCTAGGGAGATAGGGAGAGGCTGGTGAGGAGGTGGATGAGGGAGGTGGTGATGGTGGAGGAGGCAATGGTGGAGATGGTGGAGGAGGTGGTTGAGGTCAGCGAGGGGATAGGGGAGATTGGATTAAGGGAGGAGAGGAGATAGGGGTGGACATGATGGTGACAGAGGGATACGGGTTGAGAGGTTAGTGTGGCGGGTTGTGGTGGATAGAGGGATAGGAGGTTTTTCTATTGGAGCTAGGGGCGAGGAGAGGGTTGGAGAGGTGATAGAGGTGGTGGGAGGGCATGATGATTTTAGATGAATGGCCCAAAGGAGGAGGTCATATGTTTTACCTCCACCAGCATTGAGGATAGGTAGAGGGATAGGGGATACCCCTTCACAGGTACCCCTACAGATGCAAATTCTGACGCTTTGGGAGGACATGCAGATTAGATCTCTACAGTTGTCAGTGCAACATTTGCAGACATAGTTGTTGGTGCATTAGCGTCAGATTACTCATCTTACCACAAAGTGGGATATAGAGATAGAGCATCGGGGTCTAGCAAAGGAGTTTGTAGATATTTTGCAGAGAGTGACAGCAGGTGGCCCGATGAGAGACACCTTGAGAGAGTTGGCTTTGAGAGCCAAGGAGGCGGAGTACTATAGAAGGCATCATGAGGATGTGGTGCCTAGGGAGCGTCGAGTGCCGAGTTTCACAGCATCGAGATCTAGTCAATCTCGAGAGACTGAGTCAAGGACAGAGAGCAGAGGTGTGACAAGGCCTCCTAGATAGGATCCACCTAGAGATCTAGGTGTTGGGACATCTGCAGCGAGACCGTCTCCTTTAGAAGATAGTCACACCTGAGAGACGTTGTCTCCATTGTATTTTGATCATTTTTTTGTATTGGCATAGACATGACATATTTTGTACATTGATCATTTTTGAGATATATATGACACCATTTTCCTTGATCCTCGTGTGATGATTGATGCTTTCTATATGATTTTGATTTTTCTATGATGATGATGTGATGCTTAGATGTATGTGATTTGATATGTGATGAATATGATGTGTTAATGCATGATGTTTATGAGAAGTATCTTGAAAATGAGATGTATGATATGATATGTTGTGAGATGTATCTTGAAAATGAAATGTATGATAATGATATGTTGTGAGATTATCTTGAAAATGAGATGTATGATATGATATGCTATGAGATGTATCTTGAAAATGAGATGTATGAAATGCTACGGTGTGAGATGTATCTTAAAAATGAGATGTATGAAATGCTGATGATACTAATGCAAGATTAAAATGATATGCAACTAATTGTAAAATGATATGCAACTAATTGATTTGAGCATCCTCATTCTGCATTGGTCATCCCTGTATAGTCACATGTTTTTGCTTTCTTTGTGGGTATCATCATTGAGCATTGATTTGTTTGGGATATGTTGAAAATTTATACAATCATAATGATATAATTGCACCATAATGACCTGTGAAAATTTTACATGATTTTTGATTTTGCAAGATAGCACAAGCGTCAAGGTATAATTGAACCAGGATGAACTAAGTGCAGATTGTGTATAAACATACAAGATTAAACCATTTGTATGCATAATGTGGGATCATGTCTTCAGTGATATGCTTTGAATCACGTCTCGAGACAAGTATCTGCACAGTACAAATAATTGCCTCACAGACAGAAAATTAAAAAAATATTAGAGTCCCCACGACTTTCTCTAGCTTTGAAGCAGTGTTGAGAAAATGTAGAGGATCCAATAATTCAAAAAGTTCAAGTGCAAAAATAGTCAAAACTTTATGCAAGATGCAACATTTGATACTTAAGAAAATCATTCATCATATTTTGTGAATCTCATTAAGTGATCAATGTGTGGTTTTGTGGTTGTTGAGTTTTGTTTGTTGGATATGATGTTTTGAGTTTGCTACAATTTTTGATGTCTTGAATTTGCTGTAAGTTCTGATCAATGCTGCCCCTAGCTGAGTGTTCCTCTTAATGCGGATATGTTCAGTGATTACCAAGCCATGGTGAGATGCGGCGAAAGGGTATGTGGATAAACCAGGATAGTGACTATGCTAAGTATGTCCTGGATGGATATTGTGGTAAAAATGTTGGGTGATGGCCGATAGTGCTTAATTGTGGATATAATGGTATGGTAGTAAAAGACAAATAGAGGAGTTGTCCTCTCACAATAGTGCCTATTGCCAGGTTTTCACTAGATGCTTTTATTGCACCCCTTTATTTGCTTTTTCTTGATTTTTGATATTTTTTTGATTTTTTTTTTTTGACTTTTCCGTGCATTAGACTGCTCAAGTGTAGTATTTCTTCAGATGGATGTTGTTAGTTGGTTCGTCGAGCACATCTCCTTTGGAAGTTGTTAATTGATAAGTGCTTGATCCATAGGCTGATATGATGACATAGGGACCTAACTAGTAAGGTTCAAATTTCCCTTTCTTTTCCTAATCTTGCTGATTTCTAGGATTTTCCTTGAGTACTAGATCACCAATTTTAAAAATTCTGGGAATGACCTTGTGGTTGTAGCTTTTGCACATGTGTTTTTGATATTCTTTGAGATGAGTGTAGGCACATTGGCATCTTTCATCTAGAAGTTCTAGCTCCTGCAGTCGGTTGACTCGATACTCTTCATCTAGAATTAGGCCTTTCAAAGAGACTCTAAGAGATGGTATTTCTACCTCCAATGGTAAAATTCCTTCTAATCCATATACCAATGAATATGGTGTAGCTCCCATAGGTGTGCAGATGGTAATTATGTATGCCCAAAGTGCTAGATTGAGTTGTACATGCCAATCTTTACCCGCATCATTCACTATTTTCTTTAGGATTTTCAATATTGTCTTGTTGGATGGTTTTTCCTAACCATTCCCCTATGGGTAGTAAGGTGTAGAGAAATGATGGACTTTGAATTTTTCACATAGTTCTTGCACATCTTGGTTCTTGAAAGGTCATCCATTATCTCTGATGATGGAACTTGGAATGCCATATCTACAGATCAGATAATTAAGGATGAAAGAGGCTATTTGTTTCCCAGTTACTGTGGTCATGGGGACCGCTTCAATCAACTTGGTAAAGTATTTAGTTGTAGTTATAATGAACTTGTGTCCATTTGAAGATGAAGGATGAATTTTGCCGACTAAGTCCAATTCTCACTAGCAAAAGGGCTAGGATGTTGTGAATGGTTGTAGTTCCTGTGTTGGTGCATGGATAAGATTGCCATGGATTTGGCATTTAGGACACTTCTTTGCAAAGTGATAAGAGTCTTTTTCCATTGTCGGCCAGTAATATCCCATTCTTAGAATCATTTTAGCAAGAGTAGGACCACTTGAATGTGTGCCATAGATACCTTCATGAAGCTCTTGCAAAGCAGAGTCAGATTCATTACGATCAATGCAACAAAGAAGAGTACCATCTAGACCTCGATGGTACAAAGTATCAGCAGTGAGAGTATAACGAGCGGCTTGCCAGATAAAGTTACATTTTTGGTTTTGGGATAGGTCAATGGGTAGGACATTTCTCTTAAGATAGTCATATATCGGTCCATATAATGGAGAGTCGGAACCAGTCAAGGCATAGATAACATGGGAATCAGAATGGTCATAGGCTGGGGAGAATAGTTGCTCTATCAAAAACTCATAACGATTCTATTGCTCTGGAATTTTTAGTAGTGAAGCAATAGTAGCCATTGCATCGCATGCTCTATTGTCCAACCTTGGTATTTGCTCGAAGGTTATGTGTACAAAATATTGTTTAAAATCATCCACTATTTGCTTGTATGGTAGCATCTTGTCATCCTTCATCTGGTAGTCATTGTTGGTTTGATTGATGACTAGTTGTGAATCTCCGTAGACTTTTAATTTTGTGATTCTCCATTCCATGACCATTTTGTTTCCTATAACCAGTGCCTCATATTCAACAACGTTATTTGTGAATGGAAACATAAGCCTATATGATCTTGATATGGTGTGCCCTTCAGGAGTGATGAATAGAATGCCAGCACCTGAGCCATGTTGAGTATAGGATCCATCAAAGTATAAGGTCCATTGTTTGGTGGAAATAGCAAGAACATCCTTGTCTGGAAATTCAATTTCCATAGGTTGCTTTCTAGGTAGTGGTGCTTCAACTAGTTGATCTACAATTGCTTGTCCTTTGATAGCTCGTCACTCTGTGTAGTGGATATCAAATTCACTGAGAATCATGACCCATTTATCCAATCTACCTGTAAGAGCTGCCTTGCTGAGTAAATATTTGAGAGGATCAATTTTTGCAACTAGCTTAATTGTGTGAGCTAGCATGTAGTGTCAAAACTTTTGAGAGGTAAATACCACTATTATACAAGCCTTCTCAATGAATGTATAGTTGAGTTCATATCCGTTCAATGTCCTGATGATGTAATATATAGCTCATTCCTTGCCTTGTTGATCCTCTTGTGCTAATAATGTCCCAGTGATATATCTGTTGTTGAAATGTAGAGAATGAGTGGCTTCCCTACTATTGGTGGTACTAGAACTAGTGGGTTCATTAGATATTGCTTGATTTGATAGAATGATTCTGCACATTTGGCTTCCCATAGGAATGGTACATTTTTATGTAGAAAATAATTGAATGGTAGACTTTTATCTGCTAGTTGAGTGATGAATCACCTAATTGATTGGAGCCGTCCTTGTAGAAATCTGAGCTGGCTGATGTTCTTTGGTGGTGGCATCTCCATAATGGCTTGTACCTTTGCTGGATCCACTTTAATACCCTTACCTGAAACTATGTAGCCTAATAACTTGCCTGATGTAACCCCAAAGACACATTGCTTAGGGTTGAACCTGACTTGGAATTTTTCCAATCTGTCAAAAATCTTTTCTAAGATGTTTAAATGTTCTGCCCTGGTGAATGATTTAGCTGGTAAATCATCCACATAGTCGTCCATGAAGGTATGCATCGTGTCATGAAAGATTATTGTCATTGCTCGTTGATAAGTTGCTCTTGCATTTTTTAAGCCAAAAGGCATGACATTCCAATAGTACGTTCCCCAAGGACAGGTAAATGTTGTTCTATCTTGATCCTCCAGGGCTATCTTGATTTGATTATAACCTAAAAAACCATCCATTAGTGATAGCATTGCATGGCCTATTGTGAGGTCTACAATTATGTCGATACTGGGTAAAGGAAAGTCATCCTTGGGACAAGCTTTGTTGACATCTCTAAAATCAGTGCATATTCTGATACTACCATCCAGTTTTGATACTGGTACAATGTTGGAAATCCATTTAGCATAGTCGATAGGTTGAATGAATCTGACATCTAATAGTTTTTTCAGCTCAGCTTTAACCATGAGTGCCACATGTGGATTCATCTTTCCTATTTTTTGCTTGACTGACTTAGCTCCTGGAGCAATGGATAAGTGATGCATGATTAATTGTGGATCAATCCTAGGCATATATGCATATGACCAAGCAAAGTTGATTTGTTTTTTAATTTAAAATTGATAAACTCTGATCTTTCTTGCTCTGTCAAAGATTTTGCAAGGTGTATATTTTTGGCTGCTTCTGTAGTACCAATGTTGATTGATTGAGTGGGATCAATGAATATGGGTGATCGCTCATGATAATGCTCAAGAAGAGTGTCAATTCTCCCATCTTTAGGTTCCTTAAAAAGGTTTTCACCCTCAGATGCATCCTTTATTTTTACCTTTTTGTGATCTATTGCTGCCATTGACTGGTTTTTAGCAGTAGATCTTTTATGTTGTTCATTTTTGCAACTGGGAGACTTGGCACTCCCCTGATTGTAAATGTCATTACTTTGTTCACTGGTAGAGTCTGTTTCCGGGTTAACGGTACACAAATAATGGATAATGGATTCGTCATTTGGGAAAATTGGTATATCATGAGTTTCAGGTTCATCCCAGTCTATGAGGTGAGGAAAGACAAGTGGTAAGGAGTCATTAGGTGGATCAAGTTCAGCTGTTGTAAGTGTCAGGATGGAGGTATCATCGTGGTTGGACTGGGTGTTAAATAAGTTAAGGATTTCATTGAGTTCTTTGATGGTATCATCTTCTGTATAGACTTGCTCATAATTCAAGTGGTCTAGATTATGTGTCACGTTCTTCTTGAGAGATGGGTCTATGATTGTCATTTGCACAAATATCTTCAATAACATTAGAATAGCTACCCCATTCATATTCATTGGAATCAGTCTCAGAGGTATTATCCCAGATTCTAGCAGTGTTGTGGACTGGTATGTTGTAGGGTGAGAACAGGTCTTTGATGATCGATACAAGTTTGATAGTTTTCTCTGATTTTGTGTCAGATCCTGCTTCCACTCTTTGCATTTGTTCATATACTGTCTCTCCTCGGGGAGGAATGATGTTATCAGGAGGTGATTCCTCTTTTTCAGATATTGGTTCTTGAATATGATGTGCTTCTACAGTAGATGTTTCCTTCTTTTGTTTGATTGGCTTCCTTTGATTTTCACGTTCTTTACATATTGTCTCAGCTAACTCAAATAGTGCCTCCTGCTAGGAGTCCTCCTTGTATTTCTTCTTTGCTTTCCATTGAGGTTTTTGGTATTTGCTTGATGTCTTCCTTGGTGGTAGAATGTATTCATAGCCTAATCCTTTCTTGTCGTTACTGAATTGTGAAGGAGGATCTAATGGTTCTGTGATGCCTTCTTGGCATTTACCAATAGGTCTTTTGCTCTTGTATCCCATTTGTTGCATGATCAAGTAGCCTTTTCCATACAAGTGTGTTGGTATAGCTACCTCCACAATAGTCGCTCTATCTTCTTCCTCATCCTTGCATAGCCAACTAAGGATGTCTTTTTCCTCTGATTTATGTGCTAGAGTGCCTAGTTGGATAAATTTGCCATCAAACTTGGTGATGGGATGGGTTTCTTGATGTGTTGATGTTGTAGGTAATCCATGAGATTTAGGTGATGCTGGTAAGTTGGCCAAACACAAGGGTTCCAAAGAGTATTCTCCCATACCTTTCTCTTTGATTTTCATTTTCTGCTTGAAATCCATAGATAGTGATGTAGACTTTTCTTGTTGAATATTTGGTGTTAACTAACTTTGTTTTTCTCTATTATGTGGAACCAAGCTGTCTTGGGCTACCCCCATAGCATTACAATGTTGAAATGGATTATGATCTGCTGATATAGAAATCTCTTTCCCATTGTAGGGGAACTTAACACACTGATGATAAGTAGAAGGTACTTCTTGCATTTCATGTATCCAAGGTCAACCCAATAGGATATTGTATGTGAGGTCTATGTCTAAGACTTGGCACATAGTATCCTTTTGTATTGGTCCCACTTGAATTGGCAACATTACTATTCCTTTGGATGATCTCTCTTCATCATCATATGCTTTGATAGTGATCTTTTTGTGTGGATCAATAGATTTCTCAGAGAAGCCTAATGCATAGATAAGTTTCAAGGTACAGATATTGAGTCTATCTCCTCCATCGATTAATACTCTTTTGACTCGATGCTTGTAGACCAAGACTTCAATGTGGAGTGTAGTATTGTGTGGATGGCTCAATGAGATATATCATGCTCAGAAAAAGTGAGGTTATGAGGCTCTATCATATGAGCTACCATGGCTTGGAATTTGTCAGCATCCAGATCTTGAGGTACATTTGTTTCCAATAACGCTTGTTCCAAGATGTCTTTGTTTTTTGGTGAAAGTTTCAGCAACTCTAGTATAGATATTTGAGCAGGAGTTTTGCACAGTTGACGGACTAGATCATATTGAATTTTGCATATGGTGTTTGTTGTTCACATATGCCCCTTCAAGACATATTTTTGAGCTCTGGTTGTTACATTGACAAATTCATGTTCTCACTTGTCCTTGATTGTGATAACATTGACTTGATTATCCTTAGCTAATATATGATTAATGGTGTTATTATATATGTGATTGATATGAGCTCCACGTGTATTGTTTGAGGTTGAAGCTCCATCCTTGTTGTAGTTTGGAAGAGGATTTTTAAAGGCTCCATGGTCAACATTTGTCTTGAGACCATCGACTGTTAAATCGCCTCTATCAATCATTTCTTGAAAATTGTTTTTCAGCCTCATGCAATCATTTGTTTGATGACCTTTGTTGCGATGAAAATCACAAAAGTGTGAGTCATTCCACCAGGGTGGTTTTATTTGCGGTTCAAAGTTGTTGATCGCTGGTAAGGAGATAATTTTGTTTGTCAGGAGTTCTCTGAATGTTGACTCCAGAGATTGCCCTAGTGGTGTGTAAATGCATTTTGGAAAGTTGTTTGCATTACCTTGTGAGTTTGGATTAGGTCCTCGATTGGTATTATTGTTCTGGGTATTGTTGGTGTTGTTTGTGTTGAGTTGATCTTGATTGGTACTTGGTGCATAAGTGTTAGTACCTTGGTTAGCACCTTTAGGATTCTTTGTAGCTTGAGGATTACTTGATAATGATAGCATGGGTTGCTTGGATTTTGGATCATTTGATTCATTTCCTCCTTCATTTCCAGTGTTTTTGTTTTTGGTCCAGAATCTGGATTTGTCTAAGTTGTTGTTGTTTTGTTTGTTGTAATTGGATGAACTTGTTCCTTCTTTGAAAAAATTTAATGTTCCTTTCTTGACACATGCTTCTTCTACTTTAATGCCATTTTCAATCAATTTCATAAAAGATGGTATGCATTGAAGTTTGAGTATGTAACTCATCTCACTATTCAAGTTGTCAATGAAAACCTCCATCTTTTCCTTTTTAGGCACATCTCGAGGATATCTCGAAACCATACACCGCCAACATTGAAGGAATACCATGAATTTTTCATTGTTTTTCTATTTGGTGTTATAGACATCTAACATGGTGATAGCGTGCTGGATGTTATAGGAATATTGAGTTATGAATTTATTGACTAGTTCATCAAATGATTTGATGGAGGGTGTGATTTTGGATAACCATTCCATTGTTTTCCCTCCTAAGCTTCTTCGGAATAACCTCATCAAATAGGTGTCATCATGGGTGAATTCAAAACTCATGGTACAAAATTCCCGAACATGATCACAGGGATTGCTTTTCCCATCATATTTGTCAAATTTAGGAATATCTAAGTTTGGGGGAAAAGGCACCATGTTTAATCGTCTGTCAAAAGGATAAGGACAAATTTTAGTTAAGGAGTACTGTATTGTTGTCCCTTGTTGCATGTCTTGCATTTGTCTTTGTAACATTTACATTTGTTGAGTGAGAGCAATCAAAGGTGCATTATTTTTCCAAGGGAAGGGTTCTTCCCTTATATTAGTTTTAAGCTGAAATGGTGTGTGGAATGGTATGTTTGGCTCGGAGATGTTTTTCTCAGGGATATCTTGCTCGAGCAAGTTCTATTCTGGTAAATTTTTCTCATGTATGTTTTGTTCAGGGTCACGAGCTTCTTCCTCTCTTTGTCGTTCTTGATAATCATAATGTTGAGATCTTGTTCTAAAAATGTCGGTGTCAAAGTCTTTAGGAAGTTTATCTCCTTTGCTTGTGAGCATGAGTAGATATTTTTCCTTGTCGCTTTCTATTGGGACTCATTAAATTTGACTCAAGTTTCGAGCCCCATTTCAAAAATTTTGCTATTAATGTAGCTAGGAATTTGGAAACCATCAAAGCAAGTAGCAAATTAGCCTAGTTCAATCACGAAAACTCAATTGCAATGAAAAATCCTAAAAACACTCAATAAAGACATGAAAACAAGACATCAATTCAAATGCAAACCATTGCAAACTTGAATGTCTCCTTCATGTGGCTCCATTGTCCTTCTTTCTCCTTCAAATTGCTTTGTTTTGTGGATCTCACCTACTAGTGCATAAGCATGATGTGGAAGCAAGTAGACAAGATGGCAGCGCAAGAATACTAGAAGCATGATTGATTCGACCAGGGATCAGGGACCTTGATTGAAGAAATTCATCCAATTTATAGACAAATTGGAGAAAAGATCAAATTAGCATGAGAGTGATTCGAATGGAAATTCAAATCAGGAATAGAAAAATTATGACAAGTGTATGACAAATTGCTATATAAGGATTCATGACAATTTATGACAAGATTTTGAAATAGAAATAGACATTTAGGAATTTAGGAGAAATTAGAAAATTAAGTTGGAAATAATGACTTGGAAATTAGGAAATTGATGCAAATTAGGTAAATTAATTAATAATTTCTCATTCATTAATTAATTTACAAAAATAGGAGGAATTAATTAGCCAATTAAATAAACATTTAATTGTGACAAGAAAACTTAGGATAAATAAATAAATCACTTATCCTAAAGAGAAAATGGAGAGAAAATGGCAAACAAGGTTAAATGAATAAATCATGAAACCCTAGAAGATAAATTAGAAATGCAAGGACGACAATTAGGTCTTGATGTAAGATTGATTTGATCATGATTCTGACTTGATAAATGATTTGATTGATAAATGCGCCAATTAACGAGGAACAATGACTAATTGATCCAAATTGACATGATTGAGAAGGACGACGATCGATGTCAAATCGATCGCAAAATGACAAAAATAACAACGATCGATGACAAAATAGATTGCAAAACGACAAGATTGAAAATGACCATGATCGATGACAAATCGATCGCAAGATGACAAGATTGAAAACAACAACGATCAATGACAAATCGATCGCAAGATGACAAGATTGATAAGAGGACAAAGATCGATGACAAATCGATCGCAAAACGACAAGATTGAAAAGAGGACAAAACCCTAATTAGGATTGACGATGTCCAAAATGATGACAAATGAGCACACACATTGATGCGACAAGATAAGATTGACCAAAATCATGACTGAAGATTGTTGTCGACAAGACCAAATTCGAAAGCGAGAAAAATGAGGAATGCAGAAGAAGGACTCGATGCTCGCAAATGATAAAGAGCAAGTGCACAACATGGAAGAAATGTTAATGCAACACAAAAACCCTAAAATAAGGCAATGCACAAATGTTAAAGTATGACTCCGCAAGCATTGACCATTTTTAGACGTCTACAATTTCATTTCCAGAAAGGCACCTAATCTCATTCAGGTGGCCTAGTTAGAGAGAGGGTAAATGGAGCCAATTGATTTTCAAAGGGTAAGGCTTGTGAAATGTGTCCTACACCTTTCATTTAGCTAATGAAGTGTTGTGAAACTTTTAGTTTTCAGTTTGGATCAGTTTGTCAGGTACCCATTTCAAGGGGTGAGATGAAAGTGCATTTTAGGCACATATATAGATTTTATTAAGTGGCCTACTTTGAGCTCCTATATCTTTTTCCCTATTGATCTTCATGAAGAATTTCAAATTGAATTGAATTCTATGCATAAATTTGAGTTATCATGTCAAATTTCAAGTCTCTAGCAATTCATTTGCTCAGTTTAGCAAGCTCAATCTGTTTGCAGTTTGTATGGTTTGACAAGTCCCTGTTTCGACAGCTAGTCAGAGCCCTGTTTTGCATAAGTGTAAAAGTTGCCTCAGTGAATTTCATGTCAGTGTATTTCTTTCAGGATATTTTTGGTGTAAATGATAATTTATGTTTCCAGTTTCAAGCTCCTGCCAATCCATTTAATCAGTTTTCAAAAGGGTTTCTTGAGCCATTTGTTTCAGTGTTTCGTACTTTCATTGTCGCATCAGTTAAAGTAGTCATTTTCATGAGCACAACATTTGCACCCAGTCGACCTTTTGGTCAAACTGAGCATTCTAAGATTTGATATGTACTTCAAGGTACCTATACCTCAGATTTGAGGGTCTACAGAGATCGTTTGATAGTTTTAAGAAAGGCATGATGAGTTGCCTATGCATTGACTTCATCAGGTCTGCAGTGCCAACAAAGCCAGTTGGTCATCTTTGACCATTAATATTTATTCACTCAAGATTTTTCTTGAGAACCCGTTTGGTATATTTCATCCTTGTATAACTGAGTACACACCTGGCAGATGGCAAGGTCCAGAAAGGTGTTTTGAATGGTTTGAAAATTACGTCTTCGTGATTAAATGCGAAAATGTGGTGCAAGTGCCTGAAAGTTGCAAAATTCAGTTTGATGATCCGAAAATGGTGTCGGTTGATTCTAGAGGTATGTTTAAGGTTCCTGAAGCATTTCAAACATTAGTTGCATGAAAATGATTTTTTTTTTAGTCGGACCCACTTTGGGGCCCGACCTAGCTCATGTCCATGCATTAATTTTAATGACGAAAGGGTAAAAAAGAAAAGCATGTATCTTCCAAAACCAAGAGGGAAATAAGTTTTGACATTGAGGTCCAGTGTCCTAATATTGAAGTTTCAAATAAAAAGAATCATTTAGGTAACTCAATTGGCAGGAAGATGTGGCTGCAGACAGAGGAGGCCATTAAAATTTCAAGCATATGCAATTGGTGCATGTTGAATCCTCCCTGCATGGAGTGAAATGGTTTTAGAAAAGGCATTAAAACTTTATTGAATTGTAGATTGGTATGTGCAGACCCAAATCCACATAGCTTTGCCAACGTCCCCTCTATTGTGGGAGTCAACAGTGAAAAGGCATTTTAATTTTTAAACAACAAATGCATTGGCTGGTGTAATGCCCAACCATTTGCTGAAAACTCAATGCCACAGTAACTCCAAGCAAATACAAAATGGGTAAAGAAAACTAATCCCCCCAATTTGGCATTGAAAAGGCCAAATAGACTTTTCAGCAAATGCAAATTTGGCAAGTATATTGCCCTCCCTTGCGTGGTTGTAGATTAAAAGCTTTTAACTCCAAACAACTTACTCTCTGTCGTGGCTGGTGAAAAGTCTGCAGGAGCTCTCAAGCAAGTGTGATTGGTGCAGAACCTTAAGCCTCCTCCTGCGTGATTTTTAAGAGCCTATAAACTTTATGCAAAAGCCAAATCCTCATGTGGTTGAAGAGGCTACAAAAGCTTTCAACTAAATGCAAACAATAGTCAAAGCCCCCCCACGTGTTGTAGCAATCAGAATAACAGCAGTTTAGTCTCCTGCGTGGAGAGTGGGAGAGTGAGGAGGTTTCAAAGCAAATGCCAATGCAGATTTGGTAAGTGTGAACCCAACAGTCCCCTACGTATTTTCTAGAAGGGGCACTTTTAAAATTCAAACAAATGCAATGATGTGGTAAAAGGCATTTCAAAACCTCCCAATGCAAAGTGCATTCTGCAATGTGTAAATGCCGAACATCCAAGCTGCCATGTGAGCAAGGTAAGTTGGAGAATCACGTGAGGAAGGCACATTTAAGTTTCAAAAGAAAATGCCATTAAAACTTAGGGGAAAAGCTCAGAAATTGCAGTCCCAGCCGAAATGTATTATCCCACATTCGTTGGGAGAAGGGATATTTTAGTATTTAAAAGTAACACTCCACACAAGTATAATGTCAAAGCTTAAAGGCTTTTGACACAAGGAGCCCATTGGACCTATGTGGACCCCACATGCATGGGCATGCTTCCTAAGGCAACCAAGGAGGCTGAGTGACGACCAAGTAGACCCCACGTAGGCATGATTCTTGAGGCAAATTTTGCAAAGAAAGAGCGACTTAACCAGTGAGCAGGTTGTAGGAGATTCGACGACCGACGCGATTTCACGGAGAGAAGATGCATGTCTGTTAGCCATCATGAAATGGCGAAAGATGACATGGCGTACATGTGGCAGATCCAGTGGCAAGTAAGCTGGCGGGTCCAAGTGAGGTGGCGGTGATGTGGCCGCTGAGGTGGAGATGACATGGCGACAAGTGGCAGTCCAGTGGCAGTGACGAGGCAGACAAGTGGCGATAGATGATGTGTCATCCCATGTGGCACCGAGTGGACCCCATCAGCGAATCACAAGTTGCCACGTGGCAGGGCATCAGGCAAAAAAATTGGTTGAAAAATCAAAATTAAATATATAGTGCAGACTATAGGAAATATTTAAAAAATTTAAATGATGGTCTGCATTTCAAGTTTAATTCGCCTGAGAGGTTATTTTTGCCCGAAATATCAAGTATTATATATCACCGAAAAGCTCTTGGAATGTGGAATTCAGTTCTGTAATTAGTTTCAATAGATCTCAGATATTTTGAGATAAGTTACCATAGGAAAGAGAAAGGAAATGAAATTCAGTTGGAAAAAGAAACACTTGACAATTTCGGTTGCAAACCTAATCTTTTCCCTCTTCTTCTTAGTCTCTATTCTTCTCATTTGAGAGATGATCATAATAATTTTGTAAGAAAACTCTGGCAAAATATATTTAGGGCTTTTTTATAGTTTTGAAGGATTATTCTGAGTTATGTAAAGATTTTGATGAAGGATATCAATATACAGATCAATGCATTTTGAGCCTAGATTCATGTTGTCTTCTTGTATGTATGATTGATTTACTAGTTTAGTTAGATAATCTAGGATTATTTGATTGAATGAGTTGCAAGGCAATTTTACAAAGATGTTTTAGGTTTTTCTCTCAAGGAGGGGGATTAAATATACTTAAGCTCTTTCTGATAGTAAATCAGTAATTCTACTTGAATCTGATAACTGGGTTTAGCATAAAGGTAAAATTTATATATGTTAGGCATATATAAATTTGGTGAAGTCAGAATGATGAAATGTAAGTGGATTTCCTACTTAGAATTCTTATTTAGTCTTAGGTGACTCTGAAGCCCGGGATAAGGCGCTGGTATAGTTTGCTAGGTTATATAACCTTCTTGGACATCAATGAAAATGATTACAAGTCTTTCTTTTATGTTCAGTTATGTTTAAAGTGATAGGGTTTGCAGAGGTTGGCATTGGTCTTCTCTGTAAGTCTTTAATTGCATCTGTGAAAGAGTGATCACAAAGGGTAAACCCGCCTAAGCTAAGTGAAAGCTTGAAGTGTAGAAGGTTTTGGTATAAACCTTGTTATATGTTGTCTTTTGTTTCTGTTTCCTGTTGTTTCTCTCCATAAGCGACAGAGAGTTAAGATTCGAGTAGGGAACACAAAGCAATCAGAATTTGAGACCACCACTTTCCATGACGACTCTGCTGGGGAAGCTGAATAGAAATTGCCTAATTTCATCCTATTAGTCAGTCCATTGTATATGCATAGAGTTGAAAGTGATTTTATGGTGAAGAAAATGTTAATTGTTTTGGATCTTTAGAATGATATGTTATTTCATGTCATATTTTATGGAGTAATAGTAAATTCATGTTGCTAAGTTTGGAGCAAGTCCTCATAGTTGTATGCAAACTTTTCCCCAATTCCTTATTTGGGTGATGACTCCATGATTCATACGAGTGTTGAATGTCTATGCAATTAGTATTGCATAAGGTTTTATGGTTCTATGTATAGTGCAGAGATATGAGTTATCAATGCTAATGTAGATTTACACATGAATTCTTAATCATAAAAGCTTGATAAGAAAGTGCAGAAAGATACACATAGATTTGGTGTTATTTTCCCAAATCCATATGTTTGTGGCCTGGAAGAGTGTTTATCGCAGTGAGATTGAAGGAGACAATAAAGAATTTAATATGTGTTGAATAGCATCCTACTCTTCAAAATGTCCTCTATGCAAGAGGTGGCGACTCTGTGATAAAAGACCGTGCTAAAAGTGGAAGATAATCTTCAGATCTACAAGTCTTACAACTGCAAACACCCAGGTATTTTCAGAAGTTTCAATGTAAGACATTTGTTCTGAAAATTTGAATGAGTATAATTGTTTTCCCATTAAGTGAACAACACTAGTAAAGAGGGAAATAGAGGAATCACAAATTTATTTGCATATCTATTTTGGCTGAAATATCCAACATATATGTTCTTCTGTAGTATGAAAATTTGAAGAAAGCTTCATGTCAAGCAATGTTATGAATAGATTTGAATGATGATATGTGCTTGAAGTGTTTTTTTGTTTCATCTAAGGTTGTGCAATCATTTGTGGGAGTAAGAAGAAATGTGTAGTGAAGTTTTTCAGCCTTGTGTATTTCAACATATGACCATGTCTAGTAAATTAGAACAACCATTTAATAGGAAAAGTTTCATCATGAACCATTATGTTACTCTGAGCTTTGAAGGTATTCCGAGTTACCCAAATCCCATACCCACATAAATTAGAAAGTATTTGCCAATATTCAGTGGGAAGAAATCAGAATCAGTATGTCAACATGTGAAAAGATTTTTAGATTTGATGGGAGAGTTTAAAATTTATCAAGAAGATGGGTGCATGAAGTTATTTGTTCAGTCATTGAAGGAGGGTGCAAGGGATTGGTTCTCTTTTTTGCTTGCAGATTGTGTTTCCTCATGGGAAGAATTAATTTTAGATTTCATAGACCAATTTGCTAAAAAGGTGACTAATTATGATTTGCTGAAAGAATTCATGTACATACAAACTAGGGAAGATGAATTGGTACCAACATTTAATATCAGGTTTTCACAAACATTGTCTAAAATTTCTAGAAAGTATAAGTTTGATGATAAAGTATGTCTAGATATTTATATGAGTGCATTTGACGAGAAGATGGGTTTCTTATTGAGAAACAAAGAACCCAAAACTTTGTATGAAGCTTTTAATACAGCTAGGGACATTGAAAATAATTTGAAATTTGGGATCTCGAAGAGATTTGTATCTGTTGTTGTTTCTTGCCAAAACACCTTCAATGGTGAAATACCATGTGAAGCTGATCAAATCATTCCTTATCAAAATGTGTCAAGCTCTGTTGTTCCAAATGGTTTTGTTGATGCATGAGATTCAAATTTAAATGAGAGTCAAGAATCTCTGCTATCAATGTCGGTTGTCTCTCATAGTAATGATGGAATGATCAGTGGGAAACTTTGTGATAATGTTGATACAAAGATATATATATATATATATAAATGATATGTACCATTTGATTTGTATGTTGGTTATGCTGATTATGTGGCTGCAAATAATCAAGTAAATCATGCATCTCCCAAGGTTAATAATAATGAAATTAATGATGATGATGACCATCGATCTTTACATGTTTCTGATGTATTTGATGTTGAAGTACCAAATACTAAGGGATCACTAAGTGTTGTTGATTATGCAAGTGAGGATGTGCAATATGATGTAAATCAAGATTTGATTAAGTCTGATAAAACTGGAAATGAAACTATGGAAGATGTTGATGGTGTGTTCAATGCAAGTATACTCAGTGATGAATGTGTTTCAGAATGGAGTGGTGGTGCTGATTACGAGGACACTAAGTTCAATTTTCAGCACCTTGAAGATATACAAATGAACAATGAAGAGCAATTTCAGAATAGGAATGATCTTGACACAAGTTATTCACTTTCTTTTGATCAGCAAGAGGATACCTATGAGAGTTCTTATTATTCATCTTGTGAAGGTGATATAAGAGGAGACCAAGTTACATATCTCAGCAATGAATTTGAAAATGAAAGTATTTTTGAAGATAAAAACATATGTGAAAGTACTGATAATATTTTATTTTCAGATTTAAATGAACCTATATTTGAATGTTTCCAAAGTTTAAATACCATGAAGAGGATGTGAATTTTGATAGCATGCTTGAACCGGATATGGAGTTCTTTTCCTTTGATATAAATGTTCATGGTGCTGATTTCATTGATGAAAATACTAAAGTTTCCCCTTGTGTTGAATTTTTTTTGAATGCTGATGAAATTCTGAACAACAGTAGCATGTGTTGTAAAATTTTACTTCATGATGAAGATAAGAGGCATGGGTTGTGTGATGACTACTTCAAACCACAAATGGAAGTTTTTCAGGTGGATGTAAGTTTGAATGAGAAAGATTTAGCTGAGGATTTGCTTCAGCCAGAGGTATGCATTCTTTTCCATGAATGGGATATTGAGGATGTGGATGTATTGAGTTTGATGAACAAGGATAGTATAGAGTGTGATCAACATAGTGAAGTATCACATCTGGATCAAAATATTCATGTTCCTTGTTTGCATCAATTGGTTGTTAATGTCCCTCATTCTATGAATGTAAATGATAACAAGGTGAGTGCTGATGAGAACTACAATGTTGAGAATGAATGCTTTATTTTTGAAATTTAGCATGATGATGCCCTTGCAAATGATAGAGTTGATTGGGATAGTGAAATGTATTGCAACTTGTGGGAAGGCCTCTATAGTGTGGTGTCTTGTGATTTTAATTACTTTTATTGAAGTAGTGTGTGACCATAAAGTTCAAAATCAGAAAAGAGGTGTGTACATCAGTTGTTACAGTAGTATGATGGAAGGGTTTGATTATAAGGATTATGCATAGTTGTTATTGAAAGGTACCTTTGTTTGGATCATGATGTCAGGCGATGAGAATCAAATTTTTGATAGAGGTAAATGCTGAGGAAAGTGGAGTAGTTTATATTCAGTTGTCAGTATGTTTGTATATCTTGTACTATTGCTTTGCTTCAATTGTGTGGTTTTCAATAAAGTGCCCTTTTGTTTGGGTAGAATAAGGAGCCCTTTGTTTTTGAGAAGAGAAGAGAGAGAAGTATTCCATTTTTTGGTTAGTCTCCTTAACCATAGATTCTGAATTCTTGTGTTGATCTCGCAATCAACCATCCCCAGTCAGAGCCACTGTTGGGACTCATTAAATTTAAGTCAAGTTTCGAGCCCCATTTCAAAAAAAATTCTATTTCATTTCTAGAAAGGCACCTAATCTCATTCAGGTGGCCTAGTTAGAGAGGGGGTAAATGGAGCTAGTTGATTTTCAAAGCGTAAGGCTTGGGAAATGTGTCCTAAAACTTTCATTTAGCTAATGAAGTGTTGTGCAACTTTAAGTTTTCAGTTTGGATCAGTTTGTCAGGTACCCATTTCAAGGGGTGAGTTGAAAGTGCATTTTAGGCACATATGCAGATTTTATTAAGTGGCCTACTTTGAGCTCCTATATCTTTTACCCTATTGATCGTCATGAATAATTTCAAAGTGCATTAAATTATATGCATAAGTTTGAGTTAGAATGTCAAATTTCAAGTCTCTAGCAATTCATTTGCTTAGTTTAGCAAGCTCAATCTGTTTGCAATTTGTATAGTTTGACAAGTCCCTGTTTCGACAGCTAGTCGGAGCCTTGTTTTGCATAAGTGTAAAAGTTGCCTTAGTGAATTTCATGTCAGAGTATTTCTTCTAGGCTACTATTGGTGTAAATGAAAAGTTATGTTTCCAGTTTCAAGATCCTGCCAATCCGTTTAATCGGTTTTCAAAAGGGTTTCTCGAGCCATCTGTTTCAATGTTTCGTACTTTCATTGATGCATCAGTTAAAGTAGCCATTTTCATGAGCGCACCATTTGCACCCAATCAAAATTTTGGTCTAATTGAGCATTCTAAGATTTGATATGTAATTCAAGGTACCTATACCTCAGATTTGAGGGTCTACGAAGATCATTTGATATTTGTTAGAAAGGCATCATGAGTTGCCTATGCATTGACTTCATCAGGTCTGCAATGCCGACAAAGCTAGTTGGTCATCTTTGACCATTAATATTTCTTCACTTGGGATTCATCTCAAGAAACCATTTGGTGGATTTCATGCTTGTATATCAGACTACACGCTTGTCAGATTGTTAGGTCCAGAAAGGTGTTTTGAATGGTTTGAAAATTACGTCTTCACGATTAAAAGCAAAAATGTGGTGCAAGTGCCCGAAAGTTGCAAAATTTAGTTTGATGATCCAAAAATGGTGTCAATCAATTCTAGAGGTATTTTTAAGGTTCCTGAAACATTTTGAACATCAGTTGCATGAAAACAAATTTTTTTTAGGAAGATCCACTTTGGAGCCTGACCTGGCTCATGCCCGTGCATTAATTTTAATTGCGAAATGGTAAAAAAGAAAAGCATGTATCTTCCAAAACCAAGAGCGAAATAAGCTTTGACATTGAGGTCCAGTGTCTTAATATTGAGGTTTCAAATAAAAATAATCCTTTAGGTAACTCAATTGGCAAGAAGATGTGGTTGTAGACAGAGGAGGCCATTAAAATTTCAAGCATATCCAATTGGTGCATGTTGAATCCTCCCTACATGGAGTGAAATGATTTTAGAAAAGGCATTAAAACATCAATGAATTGCAGATTGGTATGTGTAGACCCAAATCCACGTAACTTTGCCAACATCCCCTCTGCAGTGGGAGTCAACAATGAAAAGGCATTTTAATTTTTAAACAACAAATGCATTGGCTAGTGTAATGCCTAATCATTTGTTGAAAACTCAATGCCACAATAACTCTAGGAAAATAAAAAATGGGTAAAGCAACTAGACCCCCCAATTTGGCATTGAAAAGGACAAACAGACTTTTCAGCAAATGCAAATTTGGCAAGTATATTTCCCTCCCTTGTGTGGTTGTAGATTAAAAGCTTTTAACTCCAAACAAATTACTCTCTGTCGTGGTTGGTGAAAAGTTTGCAGGAGCTCTCAAGCAAGTGTGATTGGTGTAGAACCTTAAGCCTCCTCCTTCGTGGTTTTTAAGAGCCTATAAAGTTTATGCAAAGGCCAAATCCTCATGTGGTTGAAGAGACTACAGAAGCTTTCAACTAAATGCAAATAGTAGTCAAAGCCCCCCCCATATGTTGCAGCAATTAGAATAACAACAATTTAGTCTCCTGCATGGATAGTGGGAGAGTGGGGAGGTTTCAAAGCAAATGCCAATGCAGATTTGGTAAGTGTGAACCTAGCAGTCCCCTACGTATTTTCTAGAAGGGGCACTTTTAAAATTCAAACAAATGCAATGATGTGGTAAAAGGTGTTTCAAAACCTCCCAATGCAAAGTGCATTCTACAAGGTGTAAATACCAAACATCCAGGCTGCCACGTGAGCAAGGTAAGTTGGAGAATCACATGAGGAAGGCACATTCAAGTTTTAGAAGAAAACGCCATTAAAACTCAGGGGAAAAGCTCAGAAATTGCAGTCCCAGGCAAAATGTATTATCCCACATTCGCTGGGCGAAGGGATATTTTAGTATTTAAAAGTAACACTCCACACAAGTATAATGTCAAGGCTTAAAGGCTTTTGACACAAGGAGCCGGTTGGACCCAGGTGGACCCCACGTGCATGGATGCGCTTCCTGAGGTGACCAAGGAGGCTAAGTGACGACCAAGTGGACCCCACGTAGGCATGATTCCCAAGGCAAATTTTGTAGAGAAAGAGCGACTTAACCGGTGAGCATGTTGTAGGAGATCCAATGGCCGATGCGATTTCACAGAGAGAAGATGCATGTCCATTAGCCATCACGAAATGGTGAAAGATGACATGGCGTACAGGTGGTAGATCTAGTGGCAAGTAAGCTGGCGGGTCTGAGTGAGGTGGCAGTGATGTGGCCGCTGAGGTGGAGATGACATGGCAACAAGTGTAGTCCAGTGGCAGTGATGAGGCGGACAAGTGGTGATAGATGATGTGTCATCCTAGGTGGTGCCTAGTTGACCACATCAGTGAATCACAAGCTACCATGTGGTAGGGCGTCAGGCCAAAAAATTGGTTGAAAAATCAAAATTAAATATATAGTGTAGACTATAGGAAATATTCAAAAAATTTAAATGATGGTCTGCATTTCAAGTTTAATTTGCCTGAGAGGTTATTTTTTCCCAAAATATCAAGTATTATATATCACCGGAAAGCTCGTAGAATGAGGAATTCATTTCTGCAATTAGTTTCAATAGATCTCAAATATTATGAGAGAAGTTTGCATGGGAAGGAGAAAGGAAATGAAATTCAATTTGAAAAAGAGACACTTGGCAATTTCGGTTGCAAACCTAATCTTTTCCTCTTCTTCTTAGTCTCTATTCTTCTCATTTGAGAGATGATCACAAGAATTTTGTAAGAAAACTCTGGCAAAATATATTTATGGCTTTTTTCTGGTTTTGAAGGATTATTCTGAGTTATGTAAAGATTTTGATTAAGGATATCAATATACAGATCAAAGTATTTTGAGCCTAGATTCCTGTTGTCTTCTTGGATGTATGATTGATTTACTAGTTTGGTTAGATAATCTAGGATTGTTTGATTGAATGAGTTGCAATGCAATTTTACAGAGATGTTTTAGGTTTTTGTCTCAAGGAGGGGGATTAAATATACTTAAGATCTTTCTAATAGTAAACTAGTAATTCTGCTTGAATCTGATAACTAGGTTTAGCATAAAGGTAAAATTTATATATGTCAAGCATATATAAATTTGGTGAAGTCGGAATGATGAAATGTACGTGGATTTCTTACTTGGAATTCTTATTTAGTCTTAGGTGACTTTGAAGCCTGGGATAAGGCATTGGTATAGTTTGCTAGGTTATATAACCTTCTTGGACATCAATGAAAATGATTACAAGTCTTTCTTTTATGTTCAGTTGTGTTTAAAGTGATAGGGTTTGCAGAGGTTGGCATTGGTCTTCTCTGTAAGTCTTTAATTTCATCTATGAAAGAGTGATCACAAAGGGTAAACCCACCTAAGGTAAGTGAAAGCTTGAAGTGTAGAAGGTTTTGGTATAAACCTTGTTATATGTCATCTTTTGTTTCTGTTTCATGTTGTTTCTCTCCACAAGCGACAGAGATTTAAGATTTGATTAGGGAAAACAAAGCAATCAGAATTTGAGACCAACGCTTTCCATGAGTCTTTCCACAAGTTTTTGAAATGAAGCGCTTTCTTGACATTCTTGGAGGTGTTCCTCTGAAATTTTGGTGTCCTCTAGATTCAAACATTTGAAAGGATTTGATAATATTCGATTCATGCTGGACTCTGGTTGCATTTTGCTTTGTTTGTTTTGTTGAGAGTGAGTAACAACAAGGATCTAATAAAAGCTTTATGTGACAAAAGGAACGAACTCCTCTTCGATGTTTTGTTCAAGGGTTGGTGGTTCAAATCGGGGTATGTTGTAAGTGACCCACTCTTTGGGAAAGATGGCTTGATTGATCTTGATGCCCTCCTAAATGGCACAAATGTTAGTTCTAGATCAAACAACACAAAACACACAAGATGTTAGAGTTAATCAATCTAAAAACCAAACACAATGAAGGCATTCCAAAGGAGACACTAAAAACATGCTAAATATATCTAACTAAAAAAAGTAAGACAATGAGATATCTCCAACTATCTCTTAACATGATATTAGTTCTTTCTCCCTTGTTCCTCTCCTCTCCAAGTTCCAAAATAGTGTAGCTCTCAGCAGCTTTTTGCACTATGGATGCTTATGGAGGATTGAGATTGTAGAATAGCTCTAAACATGAAATGAAAAGCTATTTTAATGCTAAAATGATGTATTTTACCAAAAGACAAGATTTAGTTTGTTTATGCTAAAATGCTCTCTAAAATGGCTATAGTCTAAATGCATACAAGTTTTCAGGATCTGGATTATGAAGGAATGGGCTCTATTTATAGGGAAAATGGAGCAATGGATGGCCAGGATTGAAAGGTTTAATCAAGGGTCAAGCTTGAAAGTTGGGGATCCATGTGCACAATTGGCACCAATAAAATAGTGACAAGTGTCAACACAGGATTGGGTTGAAAGAAAGGGGTTGGAGGCATTGAATGCCTGAGAAGACTTCATGGTTATCTAAAGGCTAAGTGTCAAGCCTAAATTAGGATTACCCACTGGATTAGGAGTTAATCCAAGGATAAACCTTTGTGCAAATGATTAAGAGATAATCATGGTCAAAGCATTAATGACCTGATGAGACCCTTGGGTTGGGTAGAGGTTGAGTCAAAACAAATGTTTTAACCATGTGGGAGAGTTGAATTAACCATTAATGGTTATTGGAGACTTTGGGGATTAAGTGGTTGAAAGTTGGAAGCCTTTAATGGTTTTCAAAGACTTTGGGGTTTTTGGTGGTTGAAGGTTGAAAACCTTCAATGGTTATCCAAGACTTTGGGCCATTTGAGAAGTGACTCCATTTTGCTTAGGAATGTGACAATAATTAGGGGATGGATTAGGCTAATTAGGAAGGGGTTAGAAGAATCTAGAAGGGGATTAGATTTTGCAAGTGGATTTGGTGGGTGAGGGAAAATAGGATTTTATTAAAATAAAAATTCATTTATTTCAATATGTGTGCAAGTTGCATTTGTAGGAAAATGCAAGTGGGGTGGAGATAATGATTTAAATAAATGTTTTATTTAATTTATTTAAAAGAGGAATAGGGGGATTTAATTAAATAAATAGATTTTATTTATTTAATTGATGGGAATTTGATTTAATGAATTAATTAAAATAAATTGAATAATTTATTTAATTAATAGAAGAATGTTTGGGGATGAATTAATTAAATATTAATTTAATTAATTGGTGGCTAGTGGATTTTTAATCAAATAAATATGAAATATTCGTTTAATTTAAAATGGACAGATTTATGTGACTACAGATCTTTCCTCCTTGATTCAAGCGTTGACTGAATGCTGACTTTTGATAGAATGCTCTACTCCTCAATGGTTCCTTGTCAAATTCATTTTTTTTGTCTTGAAGATACAAGCGCATATGATGAAGGAATGTGCGATGAGATTTGAAGAGTTGGTGATTGATATACAAAAATTTATTCCATTTGGCAAACTTCAGAGAACTGGGTTGTTGTTTCCTCAACTTAGTGTTATGATAAATGTTCATTCTTCTCAGAATATGAGGATTAGCCATGCACAAGTGATCAATGGTTTCCTTTGATTTGTTTTGGATTTAGTTTAGCTTGTTTTGGAAACTCAAGTTTTACTTTATCAAAATGAAGGTTTAGATGCTCCCTCATGACAAAGTGTGCCAAATGATATGGAATACGAGCTTTCTCGATAAGGAAACTCAATTTGACAACTTGGAGTTTTAAAACAAGTGTGCTTTGGGATAGAAATCTATTTGATTGAAGGACCTGTTTGATACTTGTGATGATGTTTCCTGATTTTGATAGGAGAGATGTGCTATCTTGCGACTAGTTTTTAGATTTTGGACAACTTTGTTCGATAGAAAACTTGTTTTGAGAATAGTTTTGGGTACTCTGTTTTGGTTTTCTGTTTGATGAACTTCAGGCTAAGGAAGGAAAGCTACTAAAATTGTTTTCAAATTTTTCAAAAATGACCTTTGTTTTGCCCCCTATTTTCTTGGTTTTGGCTACACGCTAAGACAAAGACACAATGCGCTAGAGAAAAGACCCCATGTGCTACGCTGTCCCCTATGACACGCTAACTAGATTTCTTTAATTTTGTCTTGGTTCAAAAGGTTATGCGCTAATATGGGCCGCCAATGCGCTAACTGTTGATCTCTACGCACTAAAGTTTGATCTCCACGTGCTAAGTTGATGCTTCAATGCGCCTGACTGTTTTCAAAAGGCTCTACCTTTAACTGCTAGTTTTGGATTTTTATGAAGCGCTAACGTTAAGACCTAATGCGCTAAGGAAAAGGTCAAATGCGCTAAAAGATGGTCTGCATGTGCTAAGAGGTTGTTCTTACATGCTAAACTGCCTTGATATTTTGACTTGGTTGCTTTTCTGCAATTTTTGGAATTTTATTTTGAGTTTTTAGTGATGATAGATGATTTTCTAAAGTAACAAATGAAGACACAACACCAAAGAGACAACCATTTTGCTTAATCTAAACAATGAGTGTATGTTCAGTGAGGATGTGTTCAAATCCTCAATATTTTGACAGGTTTAGATACAACATGCACTTCAGTCAGACTCTTTATTCAACGGTCATAAGCAATATCATAGCCCACTAGTCTCGATACTCCATAAGCTCAAACAACTATGTCACCCCCTAGGGGGCACCTGTTATTTTGCCTTTTGCCAGAAATTAACCCAAAGTGAATTGCTTCACAATTGAGTAGTTATCTTGGAAGATATATGGTGAGCGATCTTGGGGGCGGATTCTTCCCCACCCTTGCACTATGACATTATAAATGTCTGGATACTGACTCGGTTCAAAGTTTCTATGCTAAAGTTCATAATCAAGCTTACAGTTCAGTCGTCAGTGATAAACTCCCTCAGGACGCTTGCCAACCTTTAGAACAAAGGATTTACATATCTCAAGGATACTGGGGGAAGGCTAATCATTGCGCGCAACTGTCGAAAAGGACTTTCGTCACTTTCCATTTTTTATTATAGTGGGTTGGAACACTTGGCTTCAAAGTTGTTTCCCACTTAGGTCGTTCCCTTCACACCGGCCAAAAATGGCTTTAAGAGTTTTTCAGCCCCTCGGGAAGGCAGGCCTGCTAAAGGATTTAATGCAATATGACTGAAAGCGTAAGAGTGGTCTAGCTTTTTGATCACCCAGTTAAGGGGAGAGCATATTCCTTCCACTTTCGAGACAAGGCAAACAAGGTTCTTTTTATCTTTCAAGGTAATGATTTGCTAAAATCTATATGGAGATGTTGCTCCATGAAAACATGATGTTTATTTTATCCTTTTAAGGCAATGATTTTGTGATCTATGAAAAAGAACTGGTCAACAAAGTAAATTCGATGTTTGGTCAACAAAAGAAATCGATCGAAAGGGCAAGATCTTCCCTCTTTAGTTGCAAATGATTTTGGACATGTGTGATTCTTTTACTTTGAAAAAACTTGAAGTGGATCCTTTTATGCACCAAAGGATGGTGAAGTTCTTTTTAAATACCTTTGTTTGCAAAAATGGAAAAATTGCTTTGTTCTTTTTAGAGCCCAATTGAAAATTTCTCTCCTAGAAAAGCAAGAAAAGATTGTTTTTGTGGTTCTTTTTATTTCCCAAATAAGGTGAGTTCAATTTTATTTAACAAGAATTAAAAAGACTTTAAATTCTAACTAACTTAAATAGGTTAGTAAAAATTAAACTATTTATAATTCTAAAAATAACACTAAGCTCCTCCCTACAATAAGATGTTAGAAATCCTGTAAAATACCCACAAAAGTAGTTAGAAAAATACAGGCTTTTGTGGACTTCAACAAGTCAAAATTTAAACTAGGTTACAATTTTAATTTTTGCCTTTTGTCTGTGATGTGCTACAGAAAGGACTGTACGCACTACAGAATAACTAGGATGCGCTATTGGACAGACCCAATGCACTGAACTATTTTTGAAATGCGCTCCTCTATTGTTTTTCAGCGTCGAGACCTACAAGAAAATGTTAGTAAAGTTTATGCGCTAAGTGATGGTCTACATGCACTAGGGAATGAGTCCCACGTGCTAAACAGTGAGTCGGATGCGTTGGAAGATTAACCAAATGCACTAAGGGATGTTCCCCACATGCCGATTTTTGTTTCTCATGTACCTACAAAAGTGATTATATTCAAAAATCAATTTGCTTAATGGGGTAGTGCCCCATGGTGGGCACCAGAAATGTGTGCGGGAAAAGCAGGTCAATGAAACTAAAAATGTGAAAAATGTGTTCAAAGAGACTTGTCTACACACCCAAAGGACTTCTTGGTGCAAGTTATGGAATCATGAAGAATGACTCAACTTCCCAAGGTAGGTTCCATGGTTCTCTATCTCACAAGGTCCCTCAAGCCAATGACTTTTCTCTCAGATCACTGAGCAAAAGTGACTTAGGGATGACGAATGCAAGAATGAGGGATGCGTTAGATTGATTTTAGCATGAAATGCATCCTATCTATGCATGATTTTACAAATTAAGTAAACTAGATTATAAGATGACAAGGTTAGTAGCAATACTATCCTAACATGATATACTAGTTAATGATTTAAGCTAATGATAAAGGAAATAGTCTAAAATGCTTATTAGATTAATTCCTATTACAAAGAGAAGCTAGATGTATTGATAAATTTGAGCATAAATGAGATACTAAAAGCTTGCATGGATCCTTAAAATGGAGGAATGAAAGCTCTATTTATAGTGAAAATAGGGCAATAGATGGTCAAGATTGAAGGAGTTAATCAAGGGTTAGGATTGAAAGTTATCAATCCATGTTTACAATTTTCACCAATGAAATGGTGAGAATTGTCAACATAAGACTGCTTGAGAGGAGATGGAAGAAGCATTAAATGCTTGAGAAGACCTCATGGTTACCTTAGGAGGTAAGGGTTAAGGTTAGGTTAGGGTTATCCAATGGATAAAGCTTTTACCCCAAAGGGTAAACTCTTATGCAAAGGTTAAAGGGATAATCATGGTCAAAGCAATAAATGCTTGATGAGACCCCTGGGTTAGATGAAGGTTGAGTTAGGCAAAAAGTCTCTAACCATGCCACTAAGGGTTAGTTAACCATTAATGGTTTGAAGACTTTGGGGAATAATTTGTAAGAGTCCTTCCAAATTTGGGGGTATTCAACAAGTTAGCTTGTTGAAGGCATAAAGGCTTTAATACCTTTGGAAGACTTTACTCTAAATTTGAGAAGTGACCTCCTCAAATTTAGGGAAAAGGGATAATGGATGGGTTTAGGTTAATTGATTAGGATTAGATGGATTCTAGAAGAAATTAGGAATAGGGTTAGGATGCAAGTGGGAGATATAGGAAAATGCAAGTGGATGAGGGATAATAGGATTAATTAAAATAAATTGCTTTATTTCAATTTGGTTGCAAGTTGGGAAATTAAATAAATTAGATTTATTCAATTTGGGGTAAACTATTAATTAAATGTAAATTTAATTAAAAAGTAAGGAGAAGGGATTTAGTTAAATAAAATGATTTATTCAATTAAATGACATAAAGGGTTTAAGTGAATTTAACTAAATAAATTGAATAATTTATTTAATTAAATAGAAGAATGTGGGTGATTTAATTAAATTAGATTTAACTAAATAGATGAATGAGAATAAAATGAACATTGAATATTCATTTAGGAATATGGTCATTTTTATACGTCTACAATATATATAGGTGATATATTCATGTAATTTAGATATAGAAGGTTGTGTTTGCATTATCAGAGAGTGGTTTACATGTGAAAAAGGATTTATCCTTTGATATTGTGATTGAGCAGAGATTGGTGTTGCAGGGCAAACATTTGTGCTTAACTAGAACTATCATCAGGCATTTGGATATGTTATTCTTGCAGTTCATTTCTTCTGGATTATAGTTTGAATCTTGTTGTAAGTGAGTGAGACTTCCTTGAGGGTTGTAGCCTTCTAGGTCATTATCTTTTGAGCAGTGAGCTCTAGGTGTTCCTGAATGCATGTGTATTCCCCATTGTAATATTTTCACATACTACTATAGAGTATCATCTTGCTGTGGGTAGCTTCCCACCATGGTTTTTCTCTTAACCAGGTTTTCCACATTAAAAATCTTGGTGTTGTGTGTTGTGGTTTCAATTTGTCTATGTTTTTTATTGTTGTAGTTTATTAGATTTGTATTTGTGATTAAGTTTGTAGATCCAGTGAAGATGGATTCACCCCCCCTCTGAGTCTTCCTTCATTATTGTTGCCAACAGTTATATGGTGTCCTATGACCCCTTAGGACACCATATGACCCCTTACTACATCATATTGTATCGTTATGGGTCGTATGGTGTCCTAAGGGGTCATATGGTGTTTTATGACCCCTTAAGACACCATATGGTATCATTACGGGCCTTATGGTATGAGAACGGGTCATATGGTGTCCTGTGAGCCCTTAAAATACCATATGATCCCTTAGGTGTCATTAGGGGTCATATTGTGTCGTAAGGGGTCATATGGTGTCCTATGACCCCTTAAGACACCATATGACCCATTAGGACACCATATGGTGTCATTAGGGGTCATATGGTGTCCTAAAGGGTCATATGGTGTTAGGACACCATATGATCCCTTAGACCCCTTAGGTGTTGTTAGGGGTCATATTGTGTCCTAAGGGGTCATATGGTGTTCTATGACCCCTTAGTACACCATACGGTATTGTTAGGGGTTGTATGGTGTCCTAAGGGGTCATATGGTGTCCTATGACCCCTTAGTGGTCGTTAGGGGTTATGTGGTGTCCTAAGGGGTCATATAACACCATATGACCCCTCAAAACACCATATGGTGTCGTTATGGGTTGTATGGTGTCATATGGTGTTCTATGACCCCTTAGAACCCCATATGACCCCTTAAGACACCATATGGTGTCGTTAGGGGTCGTATGGTGTGTTAAGGTGTCATATGGTGTCCTATGAGACCTTAAAATGCCATATGACCTATTAGGTATCGATTGATGGTATGATGAAAGAATAAGTATCTGGTAGATTACTAAGAGGGGGGCATGAATCAGTAAATAGAAAAACCGATACAAACTTTCCCAATCTCAATCTCAATTACACAAAGTAAACTTATCAAATGAAATACCACTCTCAAGATCAATACTCATAAGAAAACCGGTTGACTATTACAACAACTTAACAGTAAACAATATTAAGCTTGTAAACATCCAAATGCTTGATCATATGTCAACATACTTCATTTCTTAATGCTTCCGGTTATCATGCCTTATCAAAAATAGTTAAGTAGTTAATCAAATCAACCATAAGATCACAACCACAAAAACATTCACCACATGACACAAGTATTTTTGACATGGACACCCAAATAGGTAAAAACCACAGTGAGATGAGACTCACAAGATAATATCTGAACTCTTTTGAAGTTCACCCTATTAGGAGCCAAGCCTGTTAAAGCTTTTACAAAAGTCCTGTTAAGAACTGATCTTGTTAGGAATCACCCGGTTAAGGGATTGTCTATAAACACCTTGTTAGAAGCAAGTACCCTGTAAGGAGTAACCATGGTAGAGGATTTGAAAATCCAATCTAATGGATCACCTTGTTAGAGGATTTAATAAGTAACCAACCTTGTTAGAGCTTACCTAGTTAGGGGATTTTAGTTCTATTGTAATTCTTAGAAAACAATAGGAGTTTGCTTGATCAGTCTGAATATCACTACACTTGCTTGATCAGATCCATTTCATGCTCCTATTTTCCTTTACTCAAACTACAGACTCATTATCCAGTTTGGCAACCACACACTCAACTAATTTTTGCCAGCTCTTTCCAACTCTAAATAAAACAACTTCATCGACCTTAAATGCAAATCAATTAGGTCGATAACATAACAAAAACCTAATTCTCTCATTGAGATTACAAACAAGTCAGTTCAAGTATGACCGTTGGATTACATATCAATATCTACAGATCAATCAAGAAAACCTCAACCACTCCTTGATTACCGCTTCATCAAGCTCAATAACTCATCACACGCTTTGCATTAGATGCAATACACTTTGCTCATTCCCTAGATAAACAAATGTGCCAAAACATTTTGAACTTGTCTTCATATAATGACCATACGTGTCACCATCATTACCACTCAACATCTGATCATAAAATACTATAACAAATTCAACAACCTTAATCGGTTAGGGTTTAACAAAACTAACTAGTAGGGGTTACCAATTACATTACATAGCCAGGGTTTAACCTTTTTATACTAGTTATCAGTTCTCCTCACAAGTTCTTCCTACCGATTATAGTAACAATATTACAACAATATCATTACCGATTCAATTGACATCAATGATAACATAACATATCATTAATGCAATCTTCATGCAAATGCCAACAATATCCCCCTTTGGCATTGATGACAATACAAATATCAACACCATTGATTGTTGCGTGATTGTGAATAGGAATCCTGGTTTACATTACCAAGTATTCACCATGCGCTCTCTGCCTTCAGCCTATCACTGGTTTTCTTTCCCATAATCACATAATTCTTCTCCCTCTTTGACAACAATGCCAAATTGAAAGTAAAACATGTAATGTAACATTTTCACTGTGCATAAACAACATACTACAACTTGATGCTCCCCCTATGGAATACATCCACTACTACACCAATCCTTGTAAAATTATCCAAGTAGTTCAAGGACTGATGCAATCAACAACATTCTCAACTAACCTCATGAAGGGGTACTGATGGTATGATGAAATAATAAGTATCTCATAGAATACTGAGAGGGGGGGTGAATTAGTATATTGAAAAACTGATAATAAGTTCCCAAACTCAAACTCAATCAAACAAAGTAAACATATCTCAGTCAAGATCAATATTCATAAGAATACTTGACATCAACCGGTTTAACTGTTATGACAACTTTAATAGTAAAAAACTTCAATCTTGTAAACATCAACAATGCTTCTACTTAACATGCCTTACCGGAAATTAACCACATCAAACAAATAAGATCACAACCATAAAAAAATTCACCACTCGACACAAATGTTTATACGTGGAATACCCAAATAGGTAAAAGTAACAGTGAGATGTGACTCACAAGGATAGCTATCTGAACTCTTCAGAAGTTTGCCCTATTAGGAGCCAAGCCTATTAAAGCTTTACAATAAGTAATGTTAAGAACTAATTCTGATTAGGAATCACCCTGTTAAGGTATTTACGAATATACCTTGATGAAAAGCATAATACTCTGTTAGGAGTAACCTCACTAGAGGATTTAATAATCCAAGCTAATGGACCACCTTGTTAGAGGATTTAATGAGTAACCAAGCTTATTAGAGCTTACTCAGTTAAGGGATTTTACTTCTGGTGTAATTGTTAAAAAATAACAGGTTTTCTTGATCTGTCTAAGTAGCACTACATTTGCTTGATCAAATCCTTCTATGCTTCAATCTGCCTTCACTCAAAGTGTAGATCCATTCACTGATTGGGCAACTGCACACTCAACAGGTTTTCTACCAATCTTGCCAACAGCCTTTACAACAACTTCATCGACCTTAAATAGAAATCAGTTAGGTCGGTAACACAGCAAAAACCTAATTCTCATCATTGAGATTACAAACAAGTCGGTACAATCTTGACCATTAGAAATCATGACAATCTCTTCACATTCTTCAAGAAAATTCTAATTGCTCCATGATCACCGCTTCATAGGACTTTGTAACTCATCACATGTTGTGCATTAAATGCAATCCACTTTTCTCCTTCTCTAGACAATAACAAATGCACCAAAACAATTTGAACACCATCCTCATTCAATGATCACATGTGTCTTCATCATTACCGCTCATCAGATAATAAACCAACAAACTTGATTGGTTGGGGTTTAATAGCTGATAGGGTTTACCAATTACATTACATAGAAAGGTTTAACCCTTTACATGTTTACACAGGTTCAACTCACAAACTTTACATGTAGGTTAACAACATCTTCCATAAAGCTCTTCTTACTGTTTACTAGCCAATATAAAAAACAACAATAGCAGCAATAATATAAATACCATTACTAGTTCAATTGACATCAATGACAACATATCATTAATGCAATCTCTATGCAAAATACCAACAAACTCAAAATGCCAACAATCTCCCACTTTGGCATTGATGGCAATACAAATATCAACGCCTCTGATTGTTGCTAAGATTGGTGAATAGGAATCGTGGTTTGCATTACTAAGTATTCACCTTGCTTTGTCCTGTATTCAGCCTGTCATTGGTTCACCTAATCAAACACATAATTCTTCTCCTCAATCACATTATTCTTCTCCCCCTTTGACAACAATGCCAAAGTGAAATTAAAACATGTAATTCTGCTCTCATTGTGATGTTGATGGTCTCCCTCTAGAATACATCCACTTCTTCATCAATCCATGTAAAATTCTGCAAGTATTTCAGGGATTGATGCAATCAGCATCATGCTCAACTAACTTCATGAAGAGGGACAACCCTCAATCGACTTCTAAGATATTCAAAAGTGGTCTTAGGTGGAGGTTTGGTAAAGATATCTGCAAGCTGCTCCTTAGTAGAAACATGCTCCAAGATAACATCTTTACTTTGAACTTTTTCCCTCAAGAAGTGATATTTCAATTCAATGTGCTTAGTCCTTGTGTGCAAAACCAAATTTTTTGAAATTTTTATTGCACTTGTATTATCAAACAAAATCTTTATTGGTTCTGAGATTTCCATCTTCAAACCTTCCAAAATGTGCCTCATCCACATAGCTTGTGTGCAATTCATATAAGCTGCTACATACTCAGCTTTAGCAGTAGATTGTGTAGTGCAACTCTGCTTTTTACTACTCCAAGAGACTAGCCTTCCTCCTAGACAGAATGCTCCACCGGTAGTACTCTTTCTGTCATCAATATTTCTGGCCCAATCATCATCTATGTATGATTTCAAATCAAAATTTCCACCATATGGATACCATAACCCATAGTCAACAATACCTTTCAGATATCTAAAAATCCTCTGGGTTGCCATTAGATGTGCCTCCTTTGGATTCTTCTGAAATATAGCAACAATAGCAACAACATGGGCAATATCCAGTCAACTGTAAACAACATATTATAATTTGCCAATCATTGACCTATATTCATTTTCATCTATAGACTTAGATGCATCTTCCTTGGACCATTTACAACTTGTAACCACTAGGGTTCCAACTAGTTTACAGTCACTCATACCGAAAGTCTTCAAAACATGTTTCACATACTTGGATTGAGTAATGAAAATACCATTCTTCATCTGTTGTATTTGTAAGCCTATGAAAATTTTTATTTCCCCTACTAATGACATCTCAAATTCATTCTTCATTTCATCTGCAAAGCAATTACTCATGTCATCATTACCTCCAAATATAATGTCATCTATAAATACTTCACTGACTAGTATATCATCTTCTTCAGACTTGAGATAAATGTTTCTATCATCACTGGTTCTAGTAAATCCTATCTTCATCAGATGAGTATGAGGCCATTCATACCATGCTTTGGGTGCCTGCTTTAATCCATACAAGGCTTTATGCAATTTTCATACCATGACTTCCTTATCTGTCAATGCATAACCATCAGGCTGCTCTATAAAAACCTCTTCTTCCAATATTCCATTCAAGAATGCAGACTTAACATCCATCTGGTATACCTTAAACTTCTCATGAACTACAAATGAAAGTAGTGTTCTGACACCTTCTAGTCTTGCTACTGGTGCAGAAGTTTCTCCATAATCATCTCCTTCTTCTTGCGCATAACCTTTGCATACTAAGCTTTCCTTATTGTGAATTACAACACCATATTCATTTAATTTGTTTTTGAACACCCATTTTGTACCTATAAAATTCTTGTTTGCCGGTCGAGGTACTAGGATCCAAGTGTTGTTCTTCTCAATTTCATCTAACTCCTCCTCCATATCTTTCACCCAATGATCATCACCAAATGTCTCCTTAGCACTTCTAGGTTCAAAGGTGGATATCATGCAAGAGTTCTCTCTTATTCGGCTTCTAGTTAGTACTCTAACATCCTTATCCCCAATTATTTGTTCAGGACTATGATTTAGTCTCACATACCTAGGAATAACATGATCATTCTCTTTAGGTTCAACTTCTTCATTATCATCTTCCTTTGAATTTATTTGTTTTGATTGAACAAGTACATCAAGATTTTCTTTACCGGTTTCTGATTTAATAGTTTCAGGTTCCAAAATAAAAATGAAAGGATCTTCATCCTTATTCTCAGAATTGGTTCCTTCTAAAATTTTAGGACATTCATCTATATGAACATCAACACTTTCAACAATTTTCCATGTCCAGTTGTTGGAGCATTGCGGAATCGTATTTTAACATTTGCGCATTGCCTCATTTTAGGTTTTTGCGTTGCATTAACATTTCTCCTATGTCACGCACTTGGTCTTTATCATTTGCGAGCATCGAGTCATTCTTCTACATTTTTCATTCATCTCGCCTTCGAATTTGGTCTTGTCGACAACACTCTCCAGTCATGATTTTGATCGATCTTATCCTGTCGCATCAATATGCATGCTAATTTGTCATCATTTTGGACATCGTCAATCCTAATTAGGGTTTTGTCCTCCTGTCAATCTTTTGATCGATTTGTCATCGATCGTTGTATTCTTATCAATCTTGTCGATTTATCATCAATCCTTCAATCTTGTCGTTTAACGATCGATTTGTCATCGGTCATTGTCATGTTCGATCTTGTCATTTTGCGATTGATTTGTCATCGATCGTGGTCATTTTTAATCTTGTCATCTTGCAATCTATTTTGTCATCGATACTTGTCCTTTTGTCAAATTTGTCATTTTGCAATTAATTTGCCATCGAACATTGTCTGTCTCAATTATGTCAATTTGGATCAATTTGTCATTGTTCCTCATCAATTGGCATATTTATCAATCAAATCATTTACTACATTGGTCCTTTGTTAATCAGAATCATGACCAAGTCAATTATCTTTCATCAAGACCTAATTCATCTTCTAGGGTTTCGTGATTTAATCATTTAACCTTGTTTGTCATTAGGATTAAATAATTTATTTATTTATCCTAAGTCTTCTTGTCACAATTAAATGTTCATTTAATTGGCTAATTATTCCTCTTTGTGAATTAATTAATAAATGAAAAATTATTAATTAATTCACCTAATTTCTAATTTTCATCAATTTCTTAATTCCTAAATTTCTTAATTCCTCTTTTTCTAATTTTCTAATTTTCTAAATTCTTAATTTCAATTTCCTCCTATTTTTCTCCTAAATTCATGGGAATGACATAGAAATTTGTCATAGTTTGTCATAATTGACAATCAATCAATTCTTGACATAGAAATTTGTCATAAATTGTCATAAATTCTTGACATAGAATTTGTCATAAATTGTCATAAATCCTTGCATAGCAATTTGTCATAGATATGTCATAATTTTGCTATTCTTGATTTGAATTTCTATTCGAATCACTATCATGCTAATTTTTTCATCTCTCCAATTTGTCTATAAATTGGATGAATTTCTTCAATCAAACCCCTAATCATCCCTAATAAATCCCTAATCAAACTATCGAATTTACGCTTCGAGTATTCTTGTGTCAATGTCAATCTTGCTTTCACAATTAGGTTTATGCACTTGAAGGTGAGTTCCACAACCAAAAAAATTGGAGAAGAAAGAAGAACAATGGAGCCGCATGAAGGAGCATTCAAATCATACATTTGGTTTGCTTAATCTTTAGTATTGAATGTTTTTATTTCATGTCTCTATTGAATGTGTTTAGGATAGATCATTGCAATCTGCTTTTGTGATTGGGCTAATGATTAGTATGTTTATCTTGCTTGTGATGATTTCCTATTTCCTATGCTACATTAATTGGTGAACCCGATGTGATCACTAACCATCTAACCCCTTTATGGTGTTTTTGAGTGCTTTCAAGTTGATTTTGCAGGCCAAAAACCCAAAAATAGGGTCGTGCAGGGTTTTCTGGAGACTTATGTGCCTGTGAGAGACAACCTGCGCCTGTGTCAAGCAACTTGTGCCTGTGTTGAAGACATTCTATGCCTATGTCATGACTTCTGTGCCTGTGTCATGACTTCTACACCTGTGTAAAGTCCAGAACAGAGGTAAAAATGCAGTGTTTTACTTGAAATTTGTTTTGTGTTTGCATTCTGTTTTCTGTTTTTTGGTCTTTGGTACTAATTATCTATGCAGAATCTTGGCATATGCATGGCAAAGACAACAAATCAAATTACTAACATGTTTTATGCAGAATCGATAGTCAAAGACAACAAATCAAACTTCTAACTTGGGTTTTGCAGGTTGCCTTGGAGAAACAACCAAACTTTGTGTTTGTGATTTTTAATTAGGCACTTAGTGATTTCTAAATAGGTTGGAATGAACGTGTTTGTGCTTTGATTGTTGAGTGTGACATTGGAGTAGGAGAGTATGCTCTCATCCTTTTAGGGTGATCAGAAATCCAGATCTTCGATACCATGCTCGTGTCTTTGATTGAGTATCACCTTTAGAGGGCCTGCCTTCCCGACCACTTTGCTTTTGCAAGCAAGTGATAATCGTGAGAAGGGGATGACCCAAAGTGATTATGGCTAGAATTCCTTGGCATTCTAACTCACTATAAACAAATACCCGATGAGCGAAAGCTTTGAAGGAAGTGTTACATGGGAATTGCAAATTACTTGGGAAGTGATGACCCTTGAACTCTTTCTCATATCAACATCTAAGTAGGGCCTCTTGGTCTAAATTATGCTTGCACGACTACGTTTGTTTGGTATCTTGATGGGCTTAATGTCTCAATCACACTTGCGTGACATCAAGGAGTAACGCTTAACATAAATCCTTACTAAACACCATGTTTTTAGAGGCCAAAAACCCTTCTAGTTGCTTGAGAAGGACAAGTTCGGATACTTGGAAGAGATACTAAGTTCGCCATGGGGAGATTTCCATGAGGACTGATGCTTGGCTGCCCTGAGAAGTGAGTGCCATGGAGGGGAGCCCGTGGGGTCAAGCATCTATGTATTCTCCTTGAATCCCATAATGAGTCTACCTCTCAAGTACCTAATGTCCTTTCCTACCATAAGAAATGTGTGAATGAGCATGATTGTCTTGAGTCTATGTTAAAATATCTTGTCTTCTTTACTTGTCAAAAGTTGAATTGCATCTCATTTCAAGAACAAGACAAATTGATTCAAAACAAGGCTAAACACAAGAGCATTTCATCCAACAAAGTTTAAAACACCTTCAAACATGGTTGTCAAACATTTTTCAAAGTCTTGTCTCAATATTCATGTCACTTAGATCTAGGTTCATCTTAGGTTTGCATTTTGCAAAGTCATTGTCAACTACCAAGGTTAGGTTTCACCTAGGTCATACTCCTTTGCATATCAATAAGGGTCATCCATTTTGCATATGTCCTCTTGCATTAAAGTCATACCATTGTCATACATTCATATTTGCATACCCTAGGTTTCTTCATTAAGCTTAGGTCATTATCATATCATATTAGGGTCATTTGCATATTAATTTTCCTTTTGCATATAGTATCAAAAATAGGTTTTGTCATACTTGAGTAATCCAAATCTTTGATAAACCCTAAGTCATTGTTAAGAAGTCTAGACCTCATCAAACCTTTTGTCCTTTTGTCATCAATGTCATTTCGTCAAACCTAGCTTAGTATCCAAGCATATAGGGGAGACATTGTCATCTTGTCCTTTGTCACTTAGTCCTTTTGTCCTTTGAGGTCTAGACATCATTTCAGTTTCCTAAGGGTCTCTTTTTAGATTTGCATTTCAAAAGTTTGTCAAAATCTCCAAAAACAACCAAAAACATACATTGCATTTTCATCTATCTAGTTTACATTTAGTTGCATATCATATATTGTCTTTGAAAAATTCCAAAAACATTACATTTTGCATAAGTGACATGCTTGTTGAGACAAGATCAAAATCTAAAAAGATGGGCGAACCAACGTATCAACCCATGGACAACATAGCAAACTCGCATTTTCAAACTAGTCAAACAGTGCAAATCGAAGGTTCATCAAACACATCTCTACCACCATATGGAATGGTTCAACTTGGACCACCTCCATTATATGAACCAGTGTTTGTACCTATGAAACCAGGACATGGGAGTGTTCCACCTACTCCTAGAGGAAGTGCACCTTTCAATTGGAATCAACCAAACTTGCAACATGACATTCAAACTCAAACATTATATGAAGAACAAACCCTTTCGCAAGGATTTGGTTCAGATCAAGGCATCCAACAAGAAACGAATCCAAATGTCCAACCAGATTCCTCATCCGATTCCGATGCTTTTGATGATGTTGACATGTTCCTTCAAGATCCAAAGATAAAAAAAAAGATGGATAAGTTCTTGAACAAGGTCTTTAAGATGTTTCCACAAAAGTATCTTAACATGATGAGTAATGTGACCTCTTCAAGTGAACAAATCAATGTGCAAGAACAACAAGGCGTTGAGTTGTTAAGTTTCTCTCCGCATCCAAATGAAGAAAATACACAACAAGCAACTCAACCTACCTTGATGAGCAAACGTGCTTCAAAGGCATTGACAGTGACTATTCCTCAAAAGTCACCATTTGAGACGATAAATAATCCATTATTCAACACAACACCTGTAACACAAGATCAAATGAAGAACATGCAAGTATTTACAGCTGTCTCTCAACAAGAAGTGGTTCCTTACATGCATAAAGTTGGATCAAAATCTAAGATGCAGGAAAGCTTCACAACTGGAATGCCTAATGTCACTAATTTCCAAGGTAATTCCATGATGCAACAAAGTTCTTATGTCCCGTTGAGTTCAATATTTGTGCCAAAAACTATTGCGACAAATCCTTCGATAATGGTGACACACAGAGCTATGGATAGTGGTTTGCACCAACAACAATTATTGCAACAATTGAATAATACACAAAAGGTGCAATCGAATGTGCAAACTAGCAATGTGCAACAACAACAATTTCGCATTCGACAACAAATTACAGCGCCTTCGGCACCATCACAAGTTAATGCAAACTTGCAACCATCACAATGGATTGGACAAACAACACAGCAAGTTAATGCAAGTGCCATACCCCATCCTAAGGAGAAGCAACAAAAACCACCTAAACAAAGTTTTTTACAAATGATGGGATATACACCACGACAACAATTGGCACAAAGTCAACAAATTCCGATTTGTCAACATCAACAACATGTGCCTCAATATGTGCCAAGGCAAACAAGCTATCCTACTTCATAACCGCAATTGGCACCTGTGCAATATCAACAACATACTCAATTGCAATATCAGCCTAGGCTGCAAGAAGCACAACAACAAGAACGATATCAAGGCATAGCACAACCGCAACAACAAGAAATGTACCAAGAAGTTTATATGCCGGAGACACCAAAAATGACCATTTCAGAATACCAACAATTGATTGGAAACACGATGTATCGACAAAGAATACCCACTCGGATTAATGATGGACCTCTAAAATCTGATACAATTGCGCAACAACTTGAGCACTTGCAACGAAAAGTTGACACATTAGAAACTAAAGGAACAAAGAAGTTGTATACAGATCAAGATTTATGTCCTAATCCATTTGACAAGAGTGTATACATGCCTCCATTCCCTAAACATTTTGAAGCACCTAATTTTGAGAAATATAAAGGGAATGGCAATCCAAAAGATCACATTCGAGCATTTCTTGTGGCATGTACTGAAGTAAGCTATGAGGAGACATATCTAATGCGATTATTTGCCCAAAGTCTCACGGGACAAGCCATGGATTGGTATTCACATCTGCCAGGAAATATAAAGACTTGGTCAGAATTGGCTCAAAAGTTTTTATCTCATTTCGCGTTCAACATCGATAGTGACATGACTATGTTGGATTTATGAAATACCAAGCAAAAGCAAGGTGAACCATTAGTGACTTTTTTGCAATGATGGCAAAGCTTGTATAGTCGTTCTTCTCTCAATATACCTGAAGAAGAACAAGTGAATTTGTTTATCCAAAATCTGGTCCCAGAAATGATGTATGAGTTAAAATTAAAAAGTCCCAGTACTATAGAGAAACTCATTAAGAAAGGAATGAGCATTGAAACGGCTCTGGTAGCTAAAGGAATTATAAAGCTCAATAAAGACAATGACAACACCAATTATTCGGGGGATAGAAACAGATTTTGGTATAAGAACAAGAATGTCACTAATGATGGAGTTGTTGATGCAAGAGCAGTGAATGCAAATCAACCCCCATTCACGATCAAGAAATTGAGTGTTCCTAATATGTCAACTATGGAACAAAATCAAGCGCCAACAAGCAATGTTACTCAATAGCCGCAATACCAACAACATGCTCAACAACAACATACTCAACAATATAATCAACAACAAGGCCAACAACAAAACCAACAACGCAAACCCTTCCGATCGCGAGATGGGCCTCCTCGACAATTTATGCCATTGGGAGAGCCTATTGAATCAGTAATGAGACAATTGATACAAGCAAAATTTATTAAGCTACCATATATCGAGGCAGAACCAGCGGTAAAACCGCATTGGTGGAATGATAATGCGTACTATGAGTATCATCAATCCAAAGGACATAAAACTGCATCATGTTTTCATGTTTTCAATTAAAACATATGATTCAAGATTTATTAGAGAAAGGAGTAATTGAGGTAGATCCACCCCATCCAACCTATAACACTGATCATACCATTTTCAAAACTCCTTTGCTTGATCATGACAAGGGTAAAGCATCTTCTTCCAACTTTGCTCAAATGGCCAATTATGCAAATACCGGTTATAACAATGTCATTAATTGTTTTCATGCGTCAAATGATTATGTTTCCACCCTAAAAATAAAGGAACAAGATCCTTCTTGCGCGGTCACCACTCGTCGATCCAAAATAGTCTTGAAAGGAGCTCCTACAGCTCCTTCCAAACCAACTCCGGTAAGTCAGTATAATCTTTTGGATCATCTAGGAAAAAAACCTACACAAATATCAATCCTTGAGTTGTTGAAAATGTCTCCCATGCATCATGCAATCCTGGATAAAGCTTTAGTTGAGTCCACTGTCCCAACAGATATTGATGTTGACCAGTTTCAAGCTCGGATTGGACATCTAGCTGTTTCCCAAAATGTTGCATTTTCTGATAATGATATCTCACCTGATAAGCTCCCTCATAACGATCCTTTACACCTTGAAGTCTTTGTCCATAATTGCAAAATCCGACAAGTCCTGATTGATGGTAGAGTGGGTCTTAATATTTGTACTTTGAGAGTGGTCATTGGCCTTGGATATACAGAAAACGACATTGATGCTTCCAAAAGAATAACAATTAAAGCATATGATGATGCTGAGCGCCCATCCAAAGGGATAATTACATTGCCTATCAGAGTCGGTCCAGTGACAGAAAACACTTTCCTGCAAGTCCTAGACCTTGATCTCCCTTATAATATGATTCTTGGCCATCCATGGATACCTGAAATGAAAGCAGTTCCATCCACCTATCATCAATGTTTAAAATATCCTTACAATGGAACTGAGATAACAATTCTAGGAGATCCTAATCCATTTCAATTTTGTGCTACTCTAAAGGATGCCCCTCAACAGCAAGTCCTAGTTAATAGAGAGGCCAAGTCACATAGCTATGTGGATCCTAATGAATTGTTAGATGTTGTTAAAGGAAAATTGAAGATACAGGATCAAGGGTGTGGAGAATATTCAATGGATCAAACATTCCTCATCAGGAATCTACCAATATCTCCAAAATCATATGGCAAACCGCATTTATTGCAAAAAGAACCTAAGGTCAATTTTCAATATCAGCCTCCCACTACATTTACAAGATGGGGAGAACTTGACAAAGAAACTGTAGATGATGATGTCATAGATTGGCTTTACAAAGATCCAACTGAGACCCCACCTATTAGGTTGCCAGTGGAACATTACGACAAAGGATTTACTATGCTGCAAAAGAAAGGATACGATGGCTACAGTGGCTTAGGTTTGAATAACAATGGAAGGCTAGAACATGTTATAACCAAGAGGTGACCTCCAACTTTAGGGTTAGGTTTTGTACCGTTACGAATTGGATCTACATCTACCAAAGTGCCCACATGTCGAAAAGGGCATGATTCTAATGATGAAATAACACCTGAGGATACCTAATCCGAAACTAATTCTAATGAATGGGAGTGGAGTTCTTTTTCTTCTAGCTCCTATGCCCTCGATAATATCTTCATTGACCTTGATAATTTGCCTATGGAAGATAAACATGAAATAACTCCTCTTCCTAAAACATGTCCTCATGCTTGGATAGAGTCATTCTGGGATCCAAGCTCCGAATCTGATACAAGCAGTTCGGATAGTGATACCACAGATGTTAATATCTTTACCCTATCAGCCTTCTCTCCCCTTACAACCGATGATGACATGCCCCTCATCTATCCCCAGCTTATCCAATATGACCAACAAGAACCGCCCACATTGGACAGTTTTCAAAATGACGAAGCAATTGCAGAATTCTTTGGACTACGGGAAGGCATACCACAAGGTGATCATAAGGCCAAATTTTCTATTGACCTAGATTCCACGACATATTTTGGGGATTCAACTCCCTCTTCCAGTCATCAAAATGAAAAAAGAAAAGAAACGGTAAAAAATGAAAAGAATAGATCTTTGAGTGAAAACCGTAAGGCACTCTCTGATCATACAAAAGTGAAAATAAAAGACGTACCTGCGGGTGAAAACCTCTCTGAGGTGCCCAAAGGTGGAAGAGTGGACATACCCCTATCAAGTCAGGACAAATCAACATTGCTTGTGGAAATGACTGAGGAAATCAATTTGGGTACACCTGACAACCCTAAGGTCATTCATTTTGCTGCTTCTTTATCACAACAGGAAAAAATAGATTTTGTCAATTTCTTTCTTGAGAAGAAGATCAGCTTTGCATGGTCCTATGCAGATATGCCTGGCCTCGATCCTGAATTAGTCCTTCATCATTTGCCATTGAAAGCAGATGCCAAACCGGTCAAACAAAAACTTAGAAAGATGCATCCTCAGGTGGCTCTTTTGGTCAAAGTGGAATTAAAAAAATTACTAGATGTGGGCTTCATCAGACCCATTGATTATGCAGACTAGATTTCAAATTTAGTACCAGTTAGCAAAGTAACTGGGGGCATCAGAATCTGCACAGATTTTAGGGATCTCAATAAAGCATGCCCTAAAGATGATTTTCCATTGCCAAACATAGACATCATAGTGGACATGATGGCTGGATATGAGATGCTTTCATTGATGGATGGTTTCTCCGGCTATAACAAAATTCGCATTGCTCCTGAAGATCAGCATAAGACAACATTCACCTGTGCTTGGGGTACCTACTGTTGGAATGTGATGCCCTTCAGTCTTAAAAATGTAGGTGCAACATATCAAAGAGCAATGACGACAATTTTTCATGATTTCATGCATACTTTGATGGAGGACTATGTTGATGACTTGTTATGCAAATCTGTCACTCGAGATAGTCATCTAGCCATCTTGGGCCCAATCTTTGACCGAATGGAGACCTACAAACTCAGGCTCAATCCAAAGAAGTGTGTCTTTGGTGTTACAGTGGGCAAATTACTAGGATACATTGTTTCTCATCGAGGCATTGAGGTTGACCCTGCCAAAGCCAAAGCAATAATGGATATGCCTCCACCTTCAAACCTCCCGCAATTAAGAAGTCTGCAAGGAAAGCTCCAGTCAATTTGCCGCTTCATAGCTCAGTTAGCCGATAAATGTCATCCATTCCAACATCTACTACACAAAGGTGTCGCTTTCAAATGGACTGAGCAATGTCAATCAGCCTTTCAAGCTCTCAAAGAATATTTGTTGTTGCCACCTATCCTAATGCCTCCTATAGAAGGAAAGCCATTTTTATTGTATATTTCTGCAACTGAAATGGCATTAGGAGTTCTATTTGCCCAACAAGATGAGAACGGCAAAGAGCGAGCCATTTACTATATCAGCCGGACCCTGGTAGGCTATGAGCTAAATTATTCAACTATTGAAAGGGCATGCTTAGCAGTGGTATTTGCAACGTAGAAACTCTGACATTATATGCTAAGCCACCAAACATTGTTGGTTGCAAAAATTGATCCCTTAAAATACTTGCTTAGTTGAGCAGCTTTGACGGGCCGCCTAGCAAAGTGGGTCATGATTCTCAGTGAATTTGACATTGAGTATATGGAGTGAAAGGTGATAAAAGGACAAGTCATAGCAGATCAACTTGCAGAGGCTCCTATTTCTGATAATCATCCCATGTTGACTGATTTTCCCAATGAATCAGTCTTTACTCTCACATCTTCTAATGAATGGAAGTTATACTTTGATGGATCCCATACCAAGTTCAGGTCCGGAGCAGGCATCTTGTTTGTCACCCCTCAAGGTGATGCTATTCCAAAGTCCTACAGAATAACTTTCCACTATACCAATAACATTGCAGAGTATGAAGCACTGGTTACAGGACTCCGAGTAGCAGTCCACTGGAACATCATGCATTTGCAAGTCTATGGAGATTCTCAATTAGTCATCCGACAAGTGAATGATGACTATGAAACAAAAGATGAAAAGCTTATTCCCTATAAGCACATGGTGGATTTCTTCAAGACCAAGTTTATGGCTATCCATTTTAGTCAAATTCCAAGAATGCAAAATAAGTCGGCAGATGCAATGGCTACGATTGCCTCCATGTTGAATATGCCAAACAATATGGACAAATGTGAATTTTTAGTTGAACAATTGTTGGTTCCTTCTTTTGACATTCCGACAGCAGATGTGATGTGCATTCTTGTTGGTCCCAACTCCCCATGGTACAATGACATATATCAATATTTGAAATCCAAAACCTTACCACCCAACCTTTTCGCTAACCAACGCCGAGCCTTTATCCGACAAACAGCTAAATATGTCATCATCACTGACACTCTTTACTGCCGTTCCTTTGACCATACCCTCCTCAGGTGTTTGGATTCTGACGAAGCACAAATGGCTTTACACGAGGTTCACAATGGTATATGTGGGGGCCATTTCAATGGTCTAAGCTTAGCCAAAAAGTTGATTCGTGCTGGGTATTATTGGCCTACTCTGGAAAAGGATGTTCACAACTTTGTTAAGAAGTGCTACAAATGCCAGATCCATGGAAATTATATTCATGCACTAGCTCAAGAGCTTCATTCTGTCATATCTTCGTGGCCCTTTTCTCAATGGGGATTGGATCTTATTGGCAAGATTCACCCGACATCTACAAATGGACACAAGTTCATCATTACAGCTACAGAGTATTTCACAAAATGGATCGAGGCTATCCCCATGACCTATATCACTGGTATCCAAATTTCAAAATTCTTTCTAAATTATATCATCTGCCAGTATGGGGTTCCTCTTTCCATAGTCACAGATAATGGTCATCCCTTCAAGAATAAAGATGTTAAAGAGCTTTGTGAAAAATTTCATATTCAACACCGTTTCTCCAGTCCATATTATCAACAGGGGAATGGTCAAGCTGAAGCGTCAAATAAAACCATTATCAAGATCCTAAAGAAGGTTGTCAATGATGCTGGTCGAGATTAGCATGTGCAGTTAAATCCAGCACTATGGGCCTATCGCACTTCTATCCGCACCCCTACTGGCGCAACACCTTCTCAAGAGCTTCATTCTGTCATATCTTCGTGGCCCTTTTCTCAATGGGGATTGGATCTTATTGGCAAGATTCACCCGACATCTACAAATGGACACAAGTTCATCATTACAGCTACAGAGTATTTTACAAAATGGATCGAGACTATCCCCATGACCTATATCACTGGTATCCAAATTTCAAAATTCTTGCTAAATTATATCATCTGCCGGTATGGGGTTCCTCTTTCCATAGTCACAGATAATGGTCGTCCCTTCAAGAAAAGAAGATGTTAAAGAGCTTTGTGAAAAATTTCATATTCAACACCATTTCTCTAGTCCATATTATCCATAGGGGAATGGTCAAGCTGAAGTGTCAAATAAAACCATTATCAAGATCCTAAAGAAGGTTGTCAATGATGCTGGTCTAGATTGGCATGTGCAGTTGAATCTAGCACTATGGGCCTATCGCACTTCTATCCGCACCCCTACTGGCGCAACACCTTATTCCTTGGTGTATGGTGTGGAAGCTATTTTACCTCTGGAGGTGGAGATTCCTTCCTTGCGAGTCTCCTTGCAACATCTAATTGATGATGAGACACACAGAGTCTCTCGGTTGCACCAGCTTGAGATGTTAGATGAGAAACGTCAGGCAGCCTTGACACATTTCCAAGCATATCAAAACCGTCTTCGACGCTCTTATAATAAAAAGGTCAAAGGGCGACACTTCGAAGTGGGAGACCTGGTTTTAAAGGCAAACCCTAAGAATGCACAGTCTACTGACATCATCAAAGGTAAGTTTGAACCTAATTGGGTTGGGCCTTTCATAGTAACTGCAGCATATGGCTCGGGGGCATATCAGCTTGCTACCCTAGAAGGTGAACCTCTATCTGACCCTATAAACAGCAAGCATCTTCGCAAGTACTGGGCATAATTTTCTATCAACATTTCTTCAAATATCATCCTGAAAAAATACAAAAAAAAAAATTGAAAAAAAATCAAAAAGCAAAAAAAAAAAAGAGCAAAAGAGCAAAAAAAATAAAAATAAAGAAAAGACTGATTCTCCCTCTGTTGAAAACCTGGTAAACAGATGCTTGGGGCAAGTACCTTGGTGAAAACCTGGCAAACAGGTGCCATGTGTAAAATGAGATCGTTGCTTCGTCATCTGTCATGACCTCTAAGCTATGCTTTCTCTCGGCCGGTTTATCATGTCTATCTTAGTCTTAACCCAATGTTCTATTCCAGGTCTATTATTGGTCAACATCATTGTCTTGCATACCCCGGTTTCTTGTACATATGTTTTGGTCCCGGTTTATGTATGTCTTTCAGATACGCATTGGGTGTGTTCCCCTTGTCATGATCGATCACTGGAAATTTTGTATTGAAAAATGTCCTAAAAAAATTCAAACAAAAAATTGAAAAATGTCCTGAAAAAAAGATCATAAAAATTGAAAAATGTCCTGAAAAAATTAAAAAAATCATATAATGTCTTGAAGAAACTCCCTAAAAAGTCAAATAAAGTCTTGAAAAAATGAACAAAAAAATTTCAAAACATTAAAATCCAAAAACAAGCATTTTTGCAATAAATAATCCCTCTGTGCATAGACAGCTCACTAAGTATACATCCAACGATTTGCAATCACACACTGTGCTTTAATGAAATCACGCTTAAACAGATGAACTCTTTCAATCAAACCAGACATTCAAACTGCTCAAAATTGTCATATCAATCGAACATCAACATCAATATCATTTGTCCTTGGATCTACTATCATGGGTCTTATACAGGGTGTGGTATACTCGAAACCAGACTGTGTATTGTCTTAGACGGGGTACCGCATGTCCTAAAACCAGACAGCATGATCATCCTATCAACACTTTCAACTTTTGACAACGAAGATCAAGGTGTTTGTTTGATTTGTTGGAACTTGTGCATCTTATCTTTTTATTGATTTATCTGTGGCTTCGATCATGTTCCTATGTTACTCGATGATGTCACTGAGTGATTTAGAGTGATCGGGATGGATCCTGATCCTTTTCTTTTTTGATTGTGATTGTTGTTTGTCTATGATATGTTTGTCTTTCGCAAAAAGGGTTGCATTTCAGCTCTAGCCTTCCATGCCATGATGCTACACATCCATTTTTCTACATAAAAATAAAGGTTCTCACCTACAAAGTGCATTACTGAAAGCAAGTTTTTCTTCGTCTCTAATTGTCCTCTATTTCATTTTCTTCTTACTAACACTTCTTCCATCTGGTCGGATAGTCAGTTCGGTCTAGTGCTCCAATATCCAAACATACACACTGCATCCTGCATCCATTTGGTTAGTACATTTGCATTATATCAAGCATCATATCAAGCATTTTATCCATTTCATATTATAAATGCATCAAAAACACAAAAAAAATGCATCCACACATGTTCCACAATGGTACATAAATAGTACATAAGTCATCCATACATGAAAAATAACATAAGTCATAACATATTGCATCCCATCATATCGATGCATATCATATCATCTATCACAAAAATATCGGAGTACAAAATTGGACTATCTGTCCTCAGTATGGCCCGCAGGCTAACTACAAAATGTCAAAACTACATCATGTCCACTGTCTATCATAAGGAGCACATGCCTCTATCACTGGGTGCTCCCTCTATCCTCCTCATCCCTTCCATGTCTCGCAAATGATGTCCCTCCTGGTCCTGGCTGTGGTGGCCTCATAGGTCCACTCACCCCCATGCTGCTCAATGACCTTTGAGAGCATACCCTGCTCTCTATCCTTGATCGTGCTCAATATGAAGGTGCTCTTTGCTCTAGTGGAACTGCACTCTCATATAGTGTCCTCCAATGGCGTATCTCCTCTCCGGTCTCTACCAGCATCTGTCCTAGCTCCCGTACACTGGCATCCTGAATCGACCCAATATACTCAGTGACTCTTGTCCTTCTCGCTGTGCCTGAGCTACTACTGTGTCTCGAGCCGCTGTGAGTCTGGCTATCTCTGCTCTAAACTACTCATGCTCTCTCTCTAAAGTCGCAATGTGATCCTGCTGACTCGCTATGATAGCCCTGCACATCTCCATCTCCTTTGTCCTAGCTGTCTCCGGCTCTATGGGTATGTCCTGTAATGCCTCCTGCTCCCCATCCTCATCTCCGTCCTCGTCATCATCCTCATCTCCGTCCTCCTCATCCCCACCATCCTGCTCCCCGTCCTCATCATCCCCACCATCATCATCTCCATCCTCATCATCTCCATCAACCTCGTCCCCACCCTCATCCTCCTCGTCCTCATCATCTCTCTCCTCCTCTCCTATGAGTGGGAAGTCCTGCTGTCACCTCGGTACTGGAATGTCCGGATCTATCAATGGCACTGGCCGTCATTATGCAAACCACCTCTCATACTCATCTGTTGTCCCAGCGTCCACCACATCTGATCTCCAATCCCACTGTCTTTGTTGTAGCTATGAGAAGTCAGCATATACTATGTGTGGCTAAATCATACTCCCCCACTGACTCATCTCTCTGTGCGATCGGGCAAAGTGTGCAGTCCTCCTAGGTACATCCTACCTCTCTCTGAACTATTGTCTGACTCTCTCTGGTAGGTACAACTCAATCACTCTCTGGCGATTCACTGGTCGCCCAATCAAGTACCTCTCCTGTCTACAATATGGTAGCTCATCACTATCATCTGACCATCCCGAGCAATCACGATATGGCCTCCATATGAACTCTCTCAGTCTGTCTAGTTCATGTCACCAATATAATATGTATCCAAAAGGACCTTGTCTCAGTGCTCCACCATAGCAATACACATATGGTCGGTGTGGTACTACCTGTCTCTCTGTCATTGATCGACATATAGCTATGTGCTCAAATGCCCATACTTGTAGCAATGTGACTCCATAGCTCAACGTCTGAACTCCCTGATATGCTATCTGATGTAGTTGAAAATATAGCATAGCTAGTAGACATGGTCCCCATGCATACACTGTCCCCTCTATCACCATCCGCTCTGGCACTCTTCCCCATCCAATAGGGAATTCATGTCCTCGTCTATCCCCTGCTAGTAGGCATGCTATCACCACTGCTATCACCACATATCATCGATCATACTCTGATGCCATGGTCTCCCAGCCAATCTCCCTCTCAACGATATCCAGATCCTCTACGTCGCACTCAAATAATCTGCACAATGCATCTCTCCCTGTCACTGGGTCATACTCTACCATCTCTCCCTGAATCAGAATGTGGAGGATACGCCATACATCCTCTAGTGTCACCGTCACCTCTCCAGTCGCCAGATGGAAGGAGGAAGTCTCCGAATGCCATCGCTCTGCCAATGCGGTAAGCAGTCCTGTGTTTGCCCTAATCTCGGGCATGAATGTGACATAGTATATCCCAAGTCCTGCTAATGTATCTCTGTCCGTGCTCCTGAGTCTATGTCGTAGCATGAAGCAGTCAGGTCGGTTCTCCCGCGTGATCAATGGATACTGTTGACTCTGCATCACAATTGGGGCACATTTTGTCAGTATTAGGGTTTGCTCCTATGAGCTGCATTTTCATTTCATGGCCAAATCAGGGTGTTCTTTATCTATTTTGACCTATCCTACCCTTATCCCCCCTTTTCGGATCATTTGCATGCAGTTTTGAACCAAATTTGAGTTCCCAATGCACAATTGCGCCTGTGTCAAGGAACCTATGCCTGTGTCATGTAACCTACACCTGTGTCTCCCTACACAAGTGCAGAAGACCTCACACAAGCACAGGATTCACCCTACACAAGCGCAGAAGTCAGTTTCTGCATTTTCTATGGGCCCCGCAATGTCCTGCAAGCAATCAAAAGTCATGAAATTGCAAACATGGGTTTTTGAGATCCATACCGCTGCTCCTGCGTCGTCTGGTCATCTGAATGTGTGTACACATTCCCCAAGGTGATCCACCATTGGAATGTTCGCCATCTCTCTGCACGTGTCCTTGTCCAGAGCAACAAATCCTCCTCTTTGTCTAGTGCAAATGAGCAATTTTCACTCTCTTGGTCCCATTTATAGATCTTTGTCAGTGCCTAGATGGACGTGCATCCTCTCCATCTTATGTTGGTCGTGGTCTTTTGTACCATACATTATTTGTCCTTTGTGCATCCGGTATCTGATTGTCAGTCCGTTCGATCCTCTCATTTTTATCGATCAATTAGCCTCTTTTCTTCATGTTTCCAGCCAATTCCTTGAGGGGGCATGCATATGTCATTGTTATTGTCTAGGGCATTTTCATATGTCATTGTTAGTGTCCGGGGCATTTTCATTATTGTTCTTTGAAACAACACTTAAAATCGCATTGTCTCAAAGAGGGGCAAAATGTAGACACCTAAAAATGGTCAACGCTTGCGGAATCGTATTTTAACATTTGCACATTGCCTCATTTTAGGTTTTTGCGTCGCATTAACATTTATCCTATGTCACGCACTTGGTCTTTATCATTTGCGAGCATCAAGTCATTCTTCTACATTTTTCATTCATCTCGCCTTCGAATTTGGTCTTGTCGACAACACTCTCCAGTCATGATTTTGATCGATCTTATCCTGTCGCATCAATATGCGTGCTAATTTGTCATCATTTTGGACATCATCAATCCTAATTAGGGTTTTTTCCTCCTGTCAATCTTGCGATCGATTTGTCATCAATCATTGTATTCTTATCAATCTTGTTGATTTATCATCAATCCTTCAATCTTGTCGTTTAACGATCGATTTGTCATCGGTCATTGTCATGTTCGATCTTGTCATTTTGCGATTGATTTGTCATCGATCATGGTCATTTTTAATCTTGTCATCTTGCAATCTATTTTGTCATCGATACTTGTCCTTTTGTCAAATTTGTCATTTTGCGATTAATTTGCCATCGAACGTTGTCTGTCTCAATTATGTCAATTTGGATCAATTTGTCATTGTTCCTCGTCAATTGGCGTATTTATCAATCAAATCATTTATTACATTGGTCCTTTGTTAATCAGAATCATGACCAAGTCAATTATCTTTCATCAAGACCTAATTCATCTTCTAGGGTTTCGTGATTTAATCATTTAACCTTGTTTGTCATTAGGATTAAATAATTTATTTATTTATCCTAAGTCTTCTTGTCACAATTAAATGTTCATTTAATTGGCTAATTATTCCTCTTTGTGAATTAATTAATAAATGAAAAATTATTAATTAATTCACCTAATTTCTAATTTTCATCAATTTCTTAATTCCTAAATTTCTTAATTCCTCTTTTTCTAATTTTCTAATTTTCTAAATTCTTAATTTCAATTTCCTCCTATTTTTCTCCTAAATTCATGGGAATGACATAGAAATTTGTCATAGTTTGTCATAATTGACAATCAATCAATTCTTGACATAGAAATTTGTCATAAATTGTCATAAATTCTTGACATAGAATTTGTCATAAATTGTCATAAATCCTTGCATAGCAATTTGTCATAGACATGTCATAATTTTGCTATTCTTGATTTGAATTTCTATTCGAATCACTATCATGCTAATTTTTTCATCTCTCCAATTTGTCTATAAATTGGATGAATTTCTTCAATCAAACCCCTAATCATCCCTAATAAATCCCTAATCAGACTATCGAATTTACGCTTCGAGTATTCTTGTGTCAATGTCAATCTTGCTTTCACAATTAGGTTTATGCACTTGAAGGTGAGATCCACAACCAAACAATTTGGAGAAGAAAGAAGAACAATGGAGCCGCATGAAGGAGCATTCAAATCATACATTTGGTTTGCTTAATCTTTAGTATTGAATGTTTTTATTTCATGTCTCTATTGAATGTGTTTAGGATAGATCATTGCAATCTGCTTTTGTGATTGGGCTAATGATTAGTATGTTTATCTTGCTTGTGATGATTTCCTATTTCCTATGCTACAATCATCTTCCTCTGAATTTATTTGTTTTGATTGAACAAGTACATCAGGATTTTCTTTACCGGTTTCTGATTTAACAGTTTCAAGTTCCAAAAGAAAAATGAAAGGATCTTCATCATTATTCTCAGAATTGGTTCCTTCTAAAATTTTAGGACATTCATCTATATGAACATCAGCACTTTCAACAATTTTCCATATCCAGTTGTTGGAGCATTTGTAGGCCTTACTCTTGGTGGAATAGCCAAGAAATATGCCTTCATCACTCTTAGCTTCAAACTTGCTTATGTAATCACCTCTTTTAATAAAACATTTTCTTCCAAATATCTTAAAATAGCTAACATCAAGTGATCTTTGATACCAGTAGTAATATGGGGTCTTGTCCTTACCTCTTTTTACCAGAACTCAGTTCATTGTGTACATAGTTGTACTTACAACTTGTTTCCAGAATGTTTCTGATACACCTCCTTGTATCAACATAGTTATATCCGCTTCAACCACTTACCGGTTGTTCCTCTCTACTATACCATTTTGTTATGGTGTCCTTGATGCAAAAAGCTGCCACTTGATACCATTATCATCACAATATTTAGTGAGCTCTGTAGAAGTGAATTCATCGCCTTGATCTATTCTTAGACATTTTATCTTTTTGCCACTCTCTTTCTCAACTAAGGCTTTGAATGCCTTGAATTTACCAAAAGCTTCATTCTTATCCTTGAAGAATGTGACCCACATCATCCTTGAGCAATCATCAGTGAAGATCATGAAGTATCTTTCACCTTGAATGCTTCTTGTTCTTATTGGTCCACATAGATCTATATCAACCAAATCTAACAAGTGCTCTGCTGAGAAGGACTTGCTCTTAAAAGTTGAAGAAGTCATCTTTCCTAGTTGACATTCTTTACAAAGAGCATTAACTGGTTTGTCTAGCTGAGGCAAACCTCTTACTATCTTAGACTTGCTTATTTTAACAATATTGTCAAAATTTATATGACAAAATCTTCTATGCCAAAGTCAACTATCATCTATTTTTGCAATCAAACAGTTGCTAACTTTAGGATTGATTACCTCTGGTATGTTTCCTAGTTGCAATCAATTCACCTTTGTTGTCAAAGATTTTGCACATTCTATTTCTAAACTCTAGTGGGTATCCTTTGTCATTAAGTTGTGCCACACTTAACAGATTGTACTTTAGGCCTTCAACCCACTAGACATCAACATCACTGCTCTTCCCATTAAGAGAAATAAATCCCTTACCTTTAACCATATAGGGTTAGTCATTGCCAAATCTGACAACACTGCCATCAAATTCTTTTAGGTAAAGAAATTTTCTCTGATCAATGGTCATATGATGTGAACAACCACTATCAATGATCCAATCATCAGAGTTATCCATTCTGGATACTAGTGCCTTCTGATCTGATATTTCTTCCTTAATAGCTACAAACACAATATCTTCACTAGCTTCATCAACACATTCTTCATCAGTAATACCACTGTCAATAGCTACAAGACAATCTCTCTTGCCTTTACCCGTATATTTCTTAAATTTGTCTCTCTTGTATTCATTTTCACCATTAGGGCAGTTTGTTGCTATATGACCAATCTTGTTGCATGCAAAAATTTTTAAAGGTAACTTACCTCTATATTAACCAGTGCCTCTAGGCAGTTGTTTTGCCAACAATGCTTCAAGTTCCACTAAGTTGTCTTCATCTTCAGCATCTCTACTGGATGTAGATTCATAGTTATGTTTGGTATCTCTACTTCTTCTCACAGATGGGTTAGAGATAGAAGCTCTAAATGCATATTTTGATTTCTGTACACTACCATCATAGACATTTAGTTTAAAAGCAGTAAGTTTGCCAATAATAGAGTCAAGAGTTACCTTTGTCTTGTCAATGGATTTCAGCTCCTGAATAGCTATAACTCAGATAGCATAGACTGGTAGCAGGGTTCTCAGTACCTTAATGATTACTATGGCATCTTCCAATTTTCCTCCTGCACTATTTATCTCACCAACTATCTCTTTAATCCTTTGAACATACTATTGGATATTCTCACCTTCAGACATTCTCATGTTGTTAAACTTTCCTCTTAAACTCTCCTCTTTGGAAATCTTAACATGTTCATCACCGCTATAAATCTCTTCTAATTTCTTCTATAGTACATATGCAATTTCAAGACCATGAACATCTACATATTAAACATCAAACAAGGAACTGATCATAGCTTCTAATGCCTAGCGATTTTCTTGTTGTTCTTTCTTCTAGTCATCAATCAGGGGTCTAGTAGGTGTAGTATACTTATTTTCTATATGATCCCAATACTGACTACCAAGACTCTTAATGTAAATATTCATTTTGTCACTGCATATTCTATAGTTATCTTTGTTGAACTTCAGACCTTCTTTCTTCATCATGATCTATAAGATCTTTTCCTCAAGTTGTTAGGCTTTTAGATTAAGAGGACCTGAGTCACTTTGATACCAATTGATGGTATGGTGAAAGAATAAGTATCCTATAGAATACGAAGAGGGGGAGGGGTGAATCAGTATATTGAAAAATTGATAATAAGTTCCCAAACTCAAACTCAATCAAACAAAGTAAACATATCTCAGTCAAGATCAATATTCATAAGAATACTTGACATCAACCGGTTTAACTATTATGGCAACTTTAATAGTAAACAACTTCAATCTTGTAAACATCAACAATGATTAATCATAACTCAACATAATCATCTCTTGATGCTTCTACTTAACATGCCTTATCATAAATTTGATGAATAATGATGAACAACGGATACCCCAACCAGTACTAAGAGGGGGGGGTGAATCAGTACATATAAAAACTCTCCCAACAACTTATCTAGCTAAAGCAAAACCAACTGGTTATCACCATTACTAAACTTAAACATGGCAATACAGGTTAAACATAGTAAGACATTATATACCATAAACATATGCATGTGGTATACTAGAAATACCATAACCTATTAACCATATACTTCATAAACATCTCATGAAAAATGCATAACACATAACACACAAAATTTTCACGTGGAAATCCAAATGGGAAAAACCACGGTGGGGATGAATACCCACAAGCTTGTTTTGAACTCTTTTGAAGCTCGCTCTGTTAGGAGCCTAGTCTAGTTAAAGACTTTACAATAAGGCTTTGATAGGAACCGATCCTATTAGAGATCACCTGGTTAAGGGATGGCTATATGCCTGGTTAAAGGTTGAAACCCTGTTAAAGGTTACCTTGCTAGAGGATTTGAAGAACTCAATGATCTTGAGTCACTTGGTTACAGGTTTTACAATAAGCCTGTTAAAGCTACCCAGTAAAGGGATTTCCAGCTATTGAAATAATTACAAGACAATAGGTAGAACTCTGATCTGATAACAACACTACATGCCAAGGTAGATCCTTTTCATATCCTCTACTCTACAATCACACTCTGTAGTTTCCCTCTTACTGGTCTGGCAAGTATCAAGTATCTCATCACTTGGATACACACACACACAACATTTACCAATAAATTTACAATAACAAACATCATCTACCTTATAGGCAATAGTTAGGTCAGTAACATAAACCTAAACCTTAAGCATCTTAGGTTTACAACATAGGTGGTCCAATCCTGACCATCCAAACATTTTGCATAGAGATTTATAATTTCAAATAGATCACAAGGCAATCTGCATCATTCATTCTTCACCACACATGGGAATCAATAACCCATCACACTCTCTTCCCATTCCATTAAGAAGAATGATCATTCCAGAGGTAGACTCCAAATGCGGTCGATCTTCTCCTGCAAGATCCTCAAGAAAATCCTTCAAGTGCACAAGGCTGACATGGCACCTCGATCTCATTCACATATCTTACCTAACTCATCATAGAGTATCATCGGTTGCATCGCACAATCTGGATCGCCAAACCGATAACCCTAGAGCTAAGACTATCAACCGATAGTCACACTTAGTGAAACCTTGACACCGATTCACTACATCTCTTCATACCTCTTCATATCAGTTCACCAACTTCTTGACATCAATGAAAAAATACATTATCATCATATCAATATGTTGGTTCATCATATGCCAATGATAGCCAACAATATCCCCCTTTGGCGTTGATGACAATACTCAGTGTAGCATTGCAACTGAAAACCTCATAGACTAGTGTATTTGCATTATGATATATCTTCTCCCCCATACATTAGATATCTTCTCCCCCTTTGAAAACAATGCCAAAATGGAGGCACAAGCTTCCAAAATCTATTATGTTGCTCCCCCTAAGGAGTAGCATCCTTCAACACATCAATCTTGAAAGATTTAACACTGTAGTACTTTGACTGATGTAGAGCACACAACTTTAATTGACTTCATGAAGGGGCACAACCCCTAATTTACCTCTCAAATAGGTAAATGTAGCCTTTGGTAAGGGCTTAGTAAATATATCTGCTAGCTGCTCCTTACTGGAAACATGTTGTAGTACAACCTCGTTATTCTAAACTTTCTCTCTCAAAAAGTGATATTTATGCTCAATATGCTTAGTTCTAGCATGCAATACCAGATTCTTGGAAATATTTATTGCACTTGTGTTATCACAAAATATATTCACCAGTTCAGATATAGGTACTTTGAAACCTTCCAATACATGCTTCATCCAAATTGCGTGAGTGCAGTTCATAAATGCTGCCACATATTCTTCTTTAGCTGTAGATTGAGAAGTACAACTCTGCTTCTTACTTGTCCATGATACTAATCTTCCATTGAGAAAGAACGCTCCATCGGTTGTGCTTTTCTAGTCATCCACATTACCTCCCCAATCGGCATCAGTATATACCTTGAGATTATAGTCACCATTATATGGATACCACAATCCATAATCAACTGTTCCTTTCAGATATCTAAGAATCCTTTTAACACCTACCAAGTGGGATTCTCTTGGACATTTCTGAAAAATGGGCTACTATGCCCACTACATGAGCAATATCTAGTTTGTTGTGCACCACATAGTGCATTTTATTGATCATTTACTGATACTCTTTTTCATTCACTAGTGCTGAGTCATCTTCCTTGGTCACTTTACAGCCAGTCACCATCGGTGTACCAATCGATTTGCTTTCCTCCATGCCAAAAGTCTTCAATACCTCTTTGACATACTTTGACTGGGTAATAAAGATACCCTCTTTCATTTTTTGAATCTATAAACCAATGAAGAACTTTATTTCTCCTATCAAAGACATCTCAAACTCTTTCTTCATTTCATCTGCAAACGCATGACTCATTTTATCATCTCCTCCAAAGATTATGTCATCCACAAACACTTCACAAATCAGAATCTGATCACCTTCTGATTTCAAGTAGATGTTGCTATCTTCACTTGTTCTCTGAAATCCAATATTCACCAAATGAGAGTGTGGTCTTTCATACCACACCTTGGGTGCTTGTTTCACTCCATACAGGGCTTTGTATAATCTACACACCATGTCACTATCTTCTAATAAGGCAAACCCTCCTGGTTGCTCTATATACACTTCTTCTTCTAGGATTCCATTCAGAAAAGCAGACTTCACATCCATCTGATAAACCTTAAATCCCTTAACTGTTGCAAATGCAAGTAGCATTCGAACACCGTCTAGTATAACCATAGGAGCAAAGGTTTCTCCATAGTCTTCTCCCTCCTCCTAAGCATATCCCTTGCATACAAGCCTAGCCTTGTTCCTTACAATTGTGCCTTCTTCATTTAGCTTATTCCCAAAGACCCATTTGATACCTATGACATTTTTATGTTCTAGTCTGGGCACCAAAGACCATGTTGCATTTTTTTCTATCTGATCTAGCTCCTCTTTCATTGCTTTAATCCAGTCTTCATCTGTAAGAGCTTCTCTAGAAGTCTTGGGTTCAAATTCAAAAATCATGCAAGAGTTTTCTTTCACTTTTCTTCTTGTGAGTATCCATGCATCTTTATCTCCTATGATTTTCTTTGGATCATGATGTAGCTTCACATATCTAGGAATGATTCTCACCTGATCTGCTATCTTTTCTTCTTCTTCTCCACTAACTTCTTCTTCTTCTCTCATTGTAGCTTCTATTGATACAGGAACACTAAGATCTTTACAAGTTTCTTTCTTAACTGGTTCCTAGAAGGCTATACCCGGTTCATCTTCTAGTTCTTTGTTGCATGTTTCCTCAAGTTCCTCAGGGGATTCATCAACCCTAACATTGATACTTTCAACAATAATTTGTGTTCTATTGTTGTAGTACTTGAGATCTTTTCTCTTAGTGGAATATCCCAAAAATATTCCTTCATCACATTTAGCATCAAATTTTCTCAAATGGTCACCTCTCTTGATATAGCACTTACTACCAAACACTTTAAAGTAACTCACAGTGGGAGTTTTCCCAGTCTAATACTCATAAGGAGTTTTATCTTTGCCTTTCTTGATGAGTACCCAGTTCATAGTATAGGCTGCAATGCTCACCGCTTCTCTCCAAAAGGTGTGAGCAACTTTTCCTTGGATCAGCATTGTTCTAGCCGCTTCAACTACAGTCTTGTTATTTCTTTCTGCTATGCCATTCTATTGAGGTGTCCTTGGGGCAGACAACTGCCTCTTGATAATGTTATCTTCATAGTACTCATTGAATTCATTAGAAGTGAATTCTCCTCCTTGATCAGTTCTCAGGCATTTTATCTTTTTACCACTTTCTTTCTCTACTAATGCTCTAAAAGCTTTGAATTTTCCAAATGCTTTAGACTTGTCTTTTAAGAATGTGACCCACATCATTCTTGAGTAGTCATCAGTAAGAATCATAAAATACCTATCTCCCTGAATACTTCTAGTTTTCATAGGACCACACAAATCAATATACACAAGATCAAGTAAATTATCTGCTGAGAAAGACTTACCTTTAAAAGTTGAGGAAGACATCTTCCCAAGTTGACATTCTTTGCACAAATAATTCTCAGGTTTGTTCAACAAAGGTAATCCTCTTACCACCTTGATCTTTCCAGCTTTAACAATATTGTCAAAGTTCATATGATAGAGTCTCCTATGCCATATCCAACTATCATCAAACTTAGCCATTAGACACCGACTTATCTTGGCATTCAACTAAAATAGGTTACCTCTGTTTTGCTTACCAATCCCAATTACTTCACCGCTCTTCCCAATTATACTGCAAATTCCACCTTTGAATTCCAAAACTAGTCCTTTGTCATTCAACTGAGCAAGACTCAACAAGTTATGCTTAAGACCTTCTACCCAGTAGACATCATCTACACTGCTCTTTCCATTCATTGAGATGGATCCTTTACCTTTCACCAAGCATGGTGCATCATTGCCAAATATGACAACACCTCCATCATATTCCCCCAGAGATAGAAACTTTCTCTAGTCACCAGTCATGTGGTGAGAACAACCACTATCAATTATCCATGCATTAGAGTTGTCAATGCGAGAGACAAGTTCTTTCTTGTTTGACACTTCTTCCTTTACTGCTACAAACACTATGTCTTCATTTTCTTCATCCTTTGATTCTTCATCAGTGACACCTTCATCCATAGCAACTAGACAATTTCTTCTATTTCCTCCTTTATATTTTCTAGACCTCTATGATTTATCCTTATTGTCATTGTTAGGACAATTAACAGCTAAATGTCCTATCTTGTTGTAGGAAAAACATTTCAAAGGAATTTTACCTCTATATTTTCTAGTTCCCTTCGGAAGTCTTTTAGCAAGAAGAGCTTCAAACTCCATTAGAATGTCTTCATCATCCATATTTCTACATTTTCTGGACTCATAACTAGTACTAGTTTCTTTTCCTTTTCTGGATGGTATAGTAGATGCTTTAAAGGTTGACTCAGTCTTCTGAACACTGCCATTATAGCTATTCAACTCATATGCAGTTAACTTTGCAATGATAAAATCTAAGGATACCTTGGTCTTATCAATAGACCTTAGTTTCTAGATAGCAGTAACTTTGATTGCATAGATAGGTAACAATGATCTAAGAACTCTAATAACAACAGTGGTATCATCAATAGTTCCACCAGCACTTTTCATATCTCCAACCATAGTCTTAATCCTAATACCATACTTCTAAATGGTTTCACCTTCAACCATCCTCCTATCCTCAAATTTACCTCTAAGGCTTTCTTCCTTAGCTTTCTTTACATGCTCATCACCACCATAGATGTTTTCTATTGCATCCCATACATCCTTAGGTGTATCCTTGTCTTGTACATCAATAAAATCAATATTTGACAGGTTGCTAATAAGGGCTTCCATGACTTGCCCACTTTCCTGGATCTCTCTATTCTGATCATCAGTCAGAGTCCCAATGGGAATAACATAGGCATTCCCAACATAGCTCCAGTGTTGAGCACCCATACTCTTGATGTAACTATTCATTCTATCCTTCCATTTCTTAAAGTTATCTCTATTGAACTTAGGACCTTCCCTCTTCATCATTACATTAGGATCTTTTACCTCAAGCGGTTAAGCTTATATCACCGAGGACCTGGAGTTGCTCTGATACCAATTGATGAATAATGATGAACAATAGATACCCCAAATGGTACTGAGAGAGGGGGGGGGTGAATCAGTACATATAAAAACTCTCCCAACAACTTAGCTAGCTAAAGAAAAACCAATTGGTTATCACCATTACTGAACTTAACCATAGCAATACAGGTTAAACTTAGTAGGACATCAGATACCATAAACATATGCATGTGGTATACTAGAAATACTATAACCTATTAACCATAGACTTCATAAAAATGTCATGAAAAATGCATAACACATAACATAGATTTTCACATGGAAACCCAAATGGGAAAAACCATGGTGGGGATGAATACTCACAAGTTTGTTTACAACTCTTTTGAAGCTCACCCTGTTAGGATCCTATTCCGGTTAAAGACTTTACAATAAGGTTCTGCTAGGAACCGATCCTGTTAGAGATCACCTGGTTAAGGGATGGCTATATACCCTATTAAAGGTTGAAAACCTGTTAAAGGTTACCTTGCTAGAGGATTTGAAGAACTCAATGATCTTGAGTCACCTAGTTATAGGTTTTACAATAAGCCTGTTAAAGCTACCCGGTAAAGGGATTTCCAACTATTGAAATGATTATGAGACAAAAGGTAAAACTCTAATCTGATAACAACACTACATGCCAAGGCAGATCCTTTTCATATCCTCTACTCTGCAATGACACTCTATAGTTTCCCTCTTACTGTTCTAGCAAGTATCAAGTATCTCTATAAATTTAAATAGACTATTATAGATTTATTGAGAAATCTGATTTGTTGTGACGTGAAGTTTAGAATGGTAGTATATGAATGAAGGAATGTAAAACCGATTTATGTCTTTTATCGATTTGCCTCTGTAGATACGAAAAGTAATTGAATATATCTACCATTGATCGTTGTGTATCTTCCACCATGTTCATCAGGGAGGGTGGCGTATATATATCGTTTATTTTCCATGGGATCGTGCCTCCATAGGGGGTCGCGATCCTATGTGGAACCATGTGGTTCCACATAGGGTTGTGACCCCTGTGTGGAGCCATGATCCTTCTACACCGGCTATTACCTTAATCAGCTAAAGACGTTGCTTAACAAATTTGTTAGTTTAATTCTTAACTAAACTCCAATCTTAATTAAATCGCAAATAACAAAATTATTATTCTATGTGCTGAGACAATTAGAGAACAGAATTAGTTTTCTGTGTGTTATGACTGAGACTATATTTTAACACTCCCTCTTAGTCTTAGGAGTATAGACCTAAAACTTAACTGAGCTCATGAGAATCACATCACCTAGGTGAAACTAAGGATATACTCACTTTGATATCCAAGTTTAAGTATCAACCTATGATACTAAGGATATACTCACTTTGATATCCAAGTTTAAGTATCAGCCTGTGATACTAAGGATATACTCACTTTGATATCCAAGTCTAAGTATCAGCTTGTGATACTAAGGATATACTCACTTTGATATCCAATTTTATGTATCAGCCTATGATACTAAGGATATACTCACTTTGATATCCAAGTTTAAGTATCAACCTGTGATACTAAGGATATACTCACTTTGATATCCAAGTTTAAGTATCAGCCAGTGATACTAAGGATATACTCACTTTGATATCCCTATTATAGTATGTGCACTAACATTAATTAGCTTATATAATGTCTACTATAACTTATCATATTACTAATATTCAAGTTGTCTGATTTTCAGTTTATATGATCTTCCAAACATTTATAAGATCATCACCTTACAATGTTAAAATACAAGTGTTCATTAACTAAAGAATTGTCATCCTTTAGGAGTGAACATGGGGAAAGGTTACATACTTCATATACTCAAATATACTACTAAGAAGTTTACATAAATTTTAGACATGAATTACATTTTAACCATACCAAGATACCTCCTGAAGTGATCAATTTTCACTCTTGCTAGGGGTTTGGTGAGAATGTCAGCTATCTGATCTCCTATATTGACATATTCTAGTCTTATTACCTTTCTCTCTGTCATGTCTCTTACATAGTGATATGGGATCTCAATGTTCTTGGATCTATCATGAAAAAATGGATTCACTGAAAGTTTAATGCAGCTCTTATTGTCACAATGAATGATAGTAGGCTTCAGACTTTCACCAAACAGTCCTACTATCAATTTCCTCAACCATACTACTTCCTTAGTTGCCATGGATGTAGCTATATATTCAGCCTCTGTGGAGCTCTGAGCTATAGAAGATTTTTTTTTGCAGATCCAAGATACCATAGCTGACCCTAAGTTGAAACAACATCCTGAAGTTCTCTTCTTGTCTATCACGCTTCCAGCCCAGTCTGAATCAGAGTATCCATGTAGGTTCAATGTAGTGTGTTCATAATGCAGTCCATAGTCCAAGGTACCTTGTAGATATCTCAATATATGCTTTACTGCAACCAAATGTATTTCTTTGGGTTCAACCATGTGTTGGCTGAGTGCATTTACTGCATAACATATATCAAGTCTGGTATTGACTAGGTACATTAATGATCCAATAATCTGTCTGTATAATGTTGGGTCTGCAAATTTGGAATCTGCTATAGCTTCTTTTAGTTTATGTAGGTTTGTTTCCATAGGAGATGACATTGGCTTACAATTCATCATTCCAAATCTCTTTAGAATGTCAATGGTGTATTTACCTTGATTTAGATAAATTCCATCTAGTTTTTGCAATACTTCTAATCCAAGGAAATAATGGAGTAGACCTAAATCCTTCATCTCAAACTCCGAAGCTAGTTCCTGTTTGCATTTTGCAATGAGATGATCTTCACCTATAATTAATAAGTCATCTACATATAATATGAGTATCAACATTTCACCTTTGATTATTTTGAAATACAGATTTGGATCAACAATGTTTTTAGAGAAACCTATCTCTAATAAGTAACTGTCAATTCTTTCGTACCATGCTCTGGGAGCTTGTTTTAATCCATATAGTGCTTTCTCTAACTTGCATACATGTGTTTTAGCATTATTTACCTCAAATCCCTCATGTTTCTCTAGATATACTTCTTCTTCAATTGTTCCATTCAAAAATGCAGTTTTTACATCCATTTGATGAACTTTCCATCCTTTAGATGTTGCTATAGCCAGGATTGTTCTGACAGAAGTGTATCGTGCAACAGGTGAAAATGTTTCTTCATAGTCAATTCCTTCCTTTTGAGTGAAGCCTTGAGCAACAAATCTTGCCTTATGTTTTTCTATACTGCCATCAGTAGCATGCTTAATTTTAAAGAGCCATTTAGAAGATACAACTGATTTTCCTTTAGGTCTAGGCACAATTTTTGACACATCATTCTTTAAGATAGATTGATATTCCTCTATCATGGCATCCTTCCATACTTTCTATTTAAGAGCCTCTCTGGCACTTGAAGGTTCAACATTTATGAGGTCCATCATTAGAGTAACATAGCTAGAAAACTTTGAAGGTCTTTTTCTTTCTCTAACTGTTCCTCTAGGTGTTGCAAAGGATTCTACTTCCTGTACTATTTTAGTGGCCCATAGTGGTCTCTTCTTGGGATTCTCTATTGTAGTGTTCTCAAGTTCCAAGGTGTTATCCTCAGGATGCTCCCTTTGAGTTTCAGAAAGAGAATCTTCTTCCAAATTAATGGAATTGGTTGGGATTTCAAGTGTGATGGAACTCCTTGTTTTGTTAATAGCTATATCTTCCTCAAATATGACATCTCTGCTTAATTCTATTTGTCTTTGACCAGGGATGAATATTCAGTAGGCTTTAGATGTTTCACTATATCCTACAAAAATCCCTTTCTATCCAGTAGGTTCTAATTTAGTTCTTTTCTCCTTAGGTATATGAATATAAATAGGACATCCAAATATTTTGAGATGGCTAATATCAGGTTTAATTCTAGTAAAGAATTCTTTAGGAGTTTTGTCACCAATATGAGAGTGAGGACATCTATTTTGAATGTATACAATGGTCTCAGTGGCTTCTCCCCAAAGTGCAGTTTCTAGGTTTTGATCTAACAACATAGCTCTTGCAGCTTCTACTATTGTTCTATTTTTTCTTTTAGCAACCCCATTTTGTTGAGGATTGTAGGGTACAATGAACTCCCTCTTAATCCCAGCATCTTTACAAAACTCTTTAAATAATTCTGATGTGTATTCCCTACCATTATCAGTCCTAAGAGTTTTGATTTTCCTACCAGAGTGATTTTCTATAATAGATTTGAACTCTTTAAATTTCCTAAGAATATCTTCAGATTCTTTACTTTTAAGGAAATAATTCCAAGTTTTCCTAGAAAAATCGTCTACAAAGATTACATAGTATAATGTGTTTCCTAGTGATGGTTCAGACATAGGCCCACATAAGTCAGAGTGAACTAGTTCTAGTACTCCTCTAGTTTTGCTAGAACTGCAGGGAAAAGAGCTTTTAGTGTTTTCCCTAGTGCACATCCTTTACAAACATCTGAATGAATTGGCTTTAGTTTAGGTAGTCTTGTGACTAATTTCTCCATAGATGGTAGAGCACAAAAATGTAAGTGCCCTAGTCTTCTATGCCAAATTTCTGCTTGATCTATGACTTCATGAAGTAAGGTTTGATTTGGCTCATTACACAATTCATATAGGTGCCCTTGTCTATAACCAATCACTTGTGCTCTTTTGAAGGTGGCTATTTTTGGCCATGTCATTACCTTTCCTTCTATGAATGAGACTCTATATCCGTCGTCCTCAAGTGCAGAGATAGAGACTAAGTTCCTTTTTATGCCTGGTACAAATAGTACCCTAGTGAGTTGGATTGAGATTCTAGACTTCAGTCTGATTGTACATGTCCTGACACCTTTTACAGGATGTGTAGAGTCATCCCCTATTGTTACTTCTTCATTTGATCCCTTTTTCATTGAGTCTAGAAATTCTCTAAATCTAGTGACATGTCTTGACGATCCACTATCTATCACCCAAGTGTTAGACTTGTTTGAAGCTTGACTTGATAGTGCTGAATATAATACAAACTTCTTAGATTCAAGTTCTATGTTCCTCTCTACTTTGGCAAATGATGCCTGCTATTTTACTTTGTCAAGACAATTAAATGACATATGTCTGTATTGATCACATCTATGACATTGGATTTTTGAAATGTCTTTCTTATGAAAGCTTTTCCCATGATGGGATTTTCTCTTCTTGAAGTTTCTCTTCTTGCCTTTCTTATGGGAGTCGATATTCAGAATGTGGAGGTCCTCATCTTTAGTTTTGTGATTTCCCCCTTTCATTTGCCTTGATTCTTCAAGGAGACAGTCATCCATTAGTCGATCAAATTCTATGAATTTATCCCTTGCATTTATGCCTTGTTTGAATGATTCCCAGGATTCAGGAAATTCGTCTAGGGTAATCATTGATAGTTCTTGCTTCTTGACATGATAATCAATTTTTTGCAGTTGATCTTTGAGTGAACCTATCCTCAAGAAGTATGAGTTTATTGTTTCACCTTTATTTATACTTATGTGGTTCAACTGTCTTTTTAGAGCTAGGGTTTTGCTTGGATTGTTTATTTCATACATCCTTTCAAGGGTTTTGATCATTTCATATGTGTTGTCATATTTTAATATAAGTGGTATTATGTGATCCCTTACTGCATCTATCATGATTTTTACAGCTTTATCATTTCCCTCATTCCATACAGTTTTCTCAGGTTCGTCTTCAGGTTCGGGCTTGTCTTCTTTTATGAATTTGATTACTTTGTTCTCTTTTAACACTATCATAATTCTGACTTTCCAAGCCACAAAATTTGTTGCTCCTTCGAGTCTGTCCTTGAATCTGATTGTGTTTGCTATTTTAGAACTCTTCAATTTTGTAAACTTCGCTTTCAGTCTATTCAGATCTTAAGTAGTTAGGCTCTAATACCATGTAAATATAAATAGACTATTATATATTTACTGAGCAATCTGATTTGCTATGACATCAAGTTTAGAATGTTAGCATATGATTGAAGGAATGTAAAACCAATTTGTGTCTTTTATCGATTTGCCTCTGTAGATATGAAAAGTAACTGAATATATCTACCACTGATTGCTATGTATCTTCCACCATGTTCATCAGGGAGGGTGGCGTATATATATCGTTTATTTTCCATGGGATCGTGCCTCCATAGGGGGTCACGATCCTATGTGGAACCACATGGTTCCACATAGGGTCGTGACCCTTGTGTGGAGCCACGATCCTTCTACACCCGCTATTACCTTAATCAGCTAAATACATTGCATAACAAATTTGTTAGTTTAATTCTTAACTAAATTCCAATCTTAATTAAATCGCAAATAACAGAATTATTATTCTGTGTGCTAAGACAATTAGAGAATAGAATTAGTTTTATGTGTGTTATGACTGAGACTATATTTTAACAATCTCATCACTCAGATACAAACATACAACATTTGCCAACAACTTTACAATAACAAACATCATCAACCTTATAGGAAACAGTTAGGTCAGTAACATAAACCCTAAACCCTAAGCATCTTAGGTTTACAACACAGGCGGTCCAATCCTGACCGTCCAAACATTTTGCATAGAGCTTTACAATTTCAAATAGATCACAAGATAATCTGCATCATTCATTCTTCACCACACATGGGAATCAGTAACCCATCACGCTCTCTTCTCATTCCATTAAGAAGAATGATCATTCCCGAGGTAGACTCCAAATGCAGTCGATCTTCTCATGCAAGATCCTCAAGATAATCCTTCAAGTGCACAAGGCTGACATGGTACCTTGATCTCATTCACATTTGTTAGCTAACGCATCATAGAGTATTGTCGATTGCATCGCACAAGCTGGATCACCAAACCAATAACCCTAGAGATGAGACTATCAACCAGTAGTCACACTTAGTGAAACCCTGACACTGGCTCACTACATCTCTTCATACCTCTTCATACCGGTTCACCAACTTCTTGACATCAATGACAATATACATTATCATCATATCAACATGTGGTTTCATCATATGCCAATGGTAGCCAACAAAATTAACCACATCAAAGAAATAAGATCACAACCATAAAAGCATTCACCACTTGACACAAATGCTTATACGTGGAAAACCCAAATAGGTAAAAACCACGGTGAGATGGGAATCACAAGGATAGCTATCTAAACTCTTCTAAAGTTTGCCCTATTAGGAGCCAAGCATGATAATGATTTACAATAAGTCCTGTTAAGAACTAATTCTGGTTAGGAATCACCCGATTAAGGGATTTACAAATATGCCTTGATGAAAATCTCAATACCCTATTAGGAGTAACATCACTGGAGGATTTAAGAATCCAAGCTAATGGACCACCTTGTCAGAGGATTTAATGAGTAACCAAGCTTGTTAGAGCTTACCTGGTTAAGGGATTTTACTTTTGCTATAATTGTTAGAAAACAATAGGTTTTCTTGATCTATCTGAGTAGTACTACATTTGCTTGATCAGATCCTTCTATGCTTCAATCTACCTTCACTCAAAGTGTAGATCCATTCAGTGGTTGGGAAACTACACATTCAACATGTTTTCTACCAATCTTGTCAATAACCTTTACAACAACTTCATCGACCTTAAATAGAAATCAATTAGGTCGGTAACATAGCAAAAACCTAATTCTCATCATCTAGATTACAAACAAGTTAGTACAATCTTGACTATTAGAAATCATGACAATCTCTTCACATTCTTCAAGAAAATTACAACCGCTCCATGATCACCACTTCATAGGATGTTGTAACTCATCACATGTTGTGCATTAAATGCAATCCACTTTTCTCCTTCCCTAGACAATAAAAAATGCTCCAAAATAATTTGAACATCATCCTCATTCAATGATCACATGTGTCTTCATCATTATTGCTCATCAGATAATAAACCAACAAACTTGATTGGTTAGGGTTTAACAACTGATAGGGTTTACCGGTTACATTACATAGAAAGGTTTAACCCTTTACACCTTTACACTGGTAAAAACTCACAAACTTTACATACAGGTTAACAACATCTTCCACAAAGCTCTTCTTACTGGTTACTAGCCAATATAAAACACAACAATATAAACAATAACATAAATACCATTACCAGTTCAATTGACATCAATGACAACATATCATTAATGCAATCTCTATGCAAAATACCAACAAAATCAAATGCCAACAGGTACAACCCCTAGTTGACTTCTAAGATACTCAAATGTAGTCTTAGGTAGAGGTTTGGTAAAAATATCTACAAGTTGCTCCTTGGTATAAACATGCTCTAGGATAACATCTTTGCTCTGAACTTTTTCCCTTAAGAAATGATACTTCAATTCAACGTGTTTTGTTTGTGCATGCAAAATAGGATTCTTGGAAATATTTATGGCACTTGTATTATAACTTAAAATATTTATAGGTTTTGAAATCTTCATCTTAAAACCTTCCAAAACGTGCCTCATCCACATAGCCTGTGTGCAATTCATATAAGCTGCAACATACTCAACTTCAGTAATAGATTGTAAAGTACAACTCTGTTTTTTACTACTCCATGAAACAAGCCTTCCTCCAAGAAAAAATGCTCCACTGGTTGTGCTTTTCTGGTCATCAACATTTCCCACCCAATCAACATCTATGTAAACCTTCAAATCAAAGTTTCCTCCATATGGATACCATAATCCATAGTCAACAGTACCTTTTTGGTATCTAAAAATTCTCTTGGTTGCTATCACATGTGTTTCCTTAGGATTCTTCTGGAATCTAGCAACTATGGCAACCACATGAGCTATGTCTGGTCTATTGTGAACAACATAGTGCAATTTGCCAATCATGGACATGTATTCCTTCTCATCAACAGACTTAGATTCATCTTCCTTAGACAACTTACAACCTATAACCATTGGTGTCCCAACTGGTTTACAGTCACTCATGCCAAATATCTTCAAAACCTCGTTAACATACTTAGATTGTGTAATGAAAATACCATTCTTCATTTGTTGTATCTGCAAGCCTATGAAATTTTTTATTTCCCCTACTAAAGACATTTCAAACTCATTTTTCATTTCATCTGGAAAACTGTTGCTCATGACATCATTACCTCCAAATATGATATCATCAACAAATACTTCACTGGCCAGTATTTTATCTCCTTCAGACTTGAGATATATGTTACTATCATCACTAGTTCTCAGAAATCCTATCTTCATCAGATGTGTATGAGGTCTTTCATACCATGCTCTAGGTGCCTTCTTTAATCCATATAAAGCCTTATGCAATCTGCAAACCATGTCTTTCTCATCAGTCAAAGCATAACCATTTGGCTGCTCTATGTATACTTCTTCTTCCAATATCCCATTCAAAAATGAAGACTTAATATCCATCTGATATACCTTGAACTTCTTATGGGCTGCAAATGCAAGTAAAGTTCTAACACCTTCTAGTCTTGCTACTGGTGCAAATTTTTTTCCATAATCTTCTCCTTCTTCTTGCGCATAACCCTTGCAAACCAATCTTTCCTTGTTGCGAACTACAACACCATCTTCATTCAACTTGTTCATGTATACCCATTTAGTACCTATAACATTCTTATTTACCGGTCAGGGTACTAGGGTCCAAGTGTTGTTCTTCTCAATTTGATCCAATTTCTCCTCCATAGCTTTAACCCAATGATCATCACCAAATGCTTCCTTAGCAGTTCTTGGTTCAATAGTGGAGATCATGTTTGAATTATCTCTGATTCTTGTTCTGGTTAGTAATCCAACATCCTTATCTCCAATAATTTATTCAAGATTGTGATTTAGTCTCACATATCTAGGAATAACATGATCATTATCTTCAGGTTCATCTTCTTCATTATCATCATCTTCTTCTAAATTTATCTATTCTGATTGAACAAGTACATCAAAATTTACTTTGCCAGTTTCAGATTTCACAGTTTCTTGTTCCAAAAACAAAATGCAAGGATCTTCATCTTTTTTCTCTGAACTGGTTCCTTTTGAGACTTCAAGAAATTCATCTACTTGAACATCATCACTCTCAACAATTATTTGTTTTCAGTTGTTAAAACATTTGTAGGCCTTACTCTTGGTGGAATAGCCAAGAAATATACCTTCATCACTTTTAGCCTCAAATTTTCTAATGTAATCACCTCTCTTCATAAAAAAATTGCTTCCAAATATCTTAAAATAGCTAACATCAGGTGATCTTCCATACCAATATTCATAAGGAGCCTTTTCCTTACCCCTCTTAACCAAAACCTGATTCATAGTGTAGACAGTTGTGTTGACAACTTCTCTCCAAAAGGTTTTCGCTACACCTCCTTGTATCAACAATGTCCTAGCAGCTTCAACAAGTGACTGGTTGTTTCTCTCTACGATACTATTCTACTATGGTGTCCTTGGTGCAAAAATTTGTCATTGGATACCATTATCTTCATAATACCTAGTGAATTCCTCAGGAGTAAATTCACTGCCTTTATCTGTCCTCATACATTTTATCTTCTTACCACTCTCTTTCTCAGCTAAGGCCTTGAATGCCTTGAACTTACCAAAAGCTTTAGCCTTATCCTTAAGAATGTGACCCACATCATCCTTGAGAAATCATCAGTGAGGATCATACAATACCTCTAGGCAACTGCTTTGCCAACAATGCTTCAAGCTCCACTAAACTATCTTCATCATCAACATCTCTACTGGATCTGGATTCATAACCATGACTAGTATCTCTACTTTTTCTCACAGATGGGTTAGAAACATTAGCTCTAAATGCAGACTTGGATTTCTATACACTACCATCATAACTGTTTAATTCAAAAGCAGTAAGCTTGCCAATGATGGAGTCAAGAGTTGCCTTAGTTTTGTCAATGGACTTCAGCTCCTGAATAGCTACAACTCGAATAACATAGACCGGTAGCAAGGTTCTCAATACCTTACTAATCACTATGGCATCTTCCACTATCCCTCTTTCACTCTTAATTTCACCAACTATCTCTTTTATCCTTTGAACATACTGCTAGATATTCTCACCTTCAGTCATCCTCATGTCATCAAAATTTCCTCTTAGACTCTCCTCTTTAGAAATCTTAACATGTTCATCACCACTATAAATCTCTTCAACTTTTTTCCATACCTCATATGCGGTTTGAAGACCATGAACATCTACATATTTAGCATCAGACAGGGAATTGATAATACCTTCCAATGCTTGATGATTTTCTTGTTGTTCTTTCTTTTATTCATTAGTCAAAATCTCGATTGGTGCAATATACTTAGTATCTACATGATCCCAATACTGACTTCCTAGACTCTTGATGTAAATCTTCATTTTGTCAATCCATATCCTATAGTTTTCTCTATTGAACTTCAGACCTTCCTTCTTCATAATGATCTAGCAGATATTTTCCTCAAGTTGTTAGGCTTAGATCTTAGAGGACCTAAGATGCTTTGATACCAATTGATGGTATGATGAAATAATAAGTATCTAGTAGATTACTGAGAGGGGGGAGTGAATCAGTAAATAGAAAAATTGATAAAAAATTTCCCAATCACAATCTCAATCACACAAAGTAAACTTATCAAATGAAATACCACTATCAAGATCAATACTCATAAGAAAACCAGTTGACTATTACAACAACTTAACAGTAAACAACATTAAAGCTGTAAACATCCAAATGCTCTATGATATGTCAACATACTTCATTTCTCAATGCTTTCAGTTATCATGCCTTATCAAAAATAGTTAAGTAGTTAATCAAATCAACCATAAGATCATAACCACAAAAACATTCACCACATGACACAAGTATTTTTGACATGGAAAACCAAATAGGTAAAAACCATGGTGAGATGAGACTCACAAGATAATATCTGAACTCTTCTGAAGTTCACCCTATTAGGAGCCAAGCCTGTTAAATCTTTTACAAAAGTCCTGTTAAGAACTGATCCTGTTAGGAATAACCTAGTTAAGGGATTGACTACAAATTCCTTGTTAGAAGCAAGTACCCTGTAAGGAGTATAGAGGATTTGAAAATCCAATCTAAAGGATCACCTTGTTAGAGGATTTAATAAGTAACCAAGCTTGTTAGAGCTTACCCGGTTAGGGGATTTCAATTCTACTGTAATTGTTAGAAAACAATAGGAGTTTGTTTGATCTGTCTGAATAGCACTATACTTGCTTGATCAAATCCATTTCATGCTCCTATATGCCTTTACTCAAATTACAGACTCATTATCTAGTTTGGCAACCACAAACTCAACTGATTTCTGCCAACTCTTGCCAACTCTAAACAAAACAACTTCATTGACCTTAAATACAAATCAATTAGGTTGGTAACACAACAAAAACCTAATTATCTCATCGAGATTAAAAACAAGTCACTTCAAGTATGACTGTTGGATTATATAGAAATCTCTACACATCAATCAAGAAAACCTCAACTTCTCCTTGATTACCACTTCATCGAGCTCAGTAACTCAGCACGCACTTTGCATTAGATGTAATACACTTTGCTCATTCCCTAGAAAACAAACGTGCCAAAATATTTTGAACTTGTCTTCATATAATGACCATACATGTCACCATCATTACTGCTCAACATCATATCATAAACCACCATAACCAATTCAACAACCTTAATCAGTTAGGGTTTAACAAAAACAACTAGTAGGGTTTACCGGTTCCATTATATAGACAAGGTTTAACCTTTTTACACCAGTTATCGGTTCTCCTCACAAGTTCTTCCTACCAGTTACAGTAACAATATCATAGCAATATCATTACTGGTTCAATTGACATCAATGACAACATAATATATCATTAATGCAATCTTCATGCAAATGCCAACATCTTTAGGGGTCATATTGAATCCTAAGGGGTCATATGGTGTCCTATGACCCCGTAGGACACCATATTACTCCTTAGGACACCATATGTTGTCATTACAGGTTGTATGGTTTCGTAAGAGGGCATATGGTTTCATTTGACCCCTTAAGACATCATATGACCCTTTATACCCCTTAGGTGTTGTTAGGGGTCATATTATGTCCTAAGGGGTCATATGATGTTATATGACCCCTTAGGACACCATATGACCCTTTATGACACCATACAATGTCCTTAGGGTTCATATGGTATTCTAAGGGGTCATATGGTGTCACATGACCCCTTACGACACCATATGACCCCTTAAGTGTCCTTAGGTGTCATATTGTGTCCTAAGGGGTCATATGGTGTTATATGACCCCTTAGAACACCATGCAGTGTTTTTTAGGAGTCGTATGATCTCTTAAGGTGTCATATGGTGTCCTATGACCACTTAGAACATTATATGGTGTCGTTATGGGTTGTATGGTGTGCTAAGGGGTCATATGGTGTTATATGACCTCTTAGAACACCATATGACCCCTTAAAACACCATATGGTGTCATTAGGGGTTTTATGGTGTGCTAAGGGGTCATATGGTGTCCTATGACTCTTTAAAACACTATATGACCCCTTAGGTATCATTAGGGACAATATTGTGTCCTAAGGGGTCATATGGTGTCCTATGACCCCTTAGGACACCATATGATGTCGTTTGGGGTCATATGGTGTCCTATGACCCCTTAAGAAACTAGACCCCTTAGGTTTCATTAGGGGTCATATTGTGTCCTAAGGGGTCATATGGTGTTCTCTAACCCCTTAGGACACCATATCTATCCTTAAGACACCATACAGTGTCGTTAAGGGTCGTATGGTGTCTTAAGGGGTCATATGGTGTTCGATGACCCCTTAGGATAATATATGGTGTCGTTATGGGTTGTATGGTGTCCTAAGGGGTCATATGGTGTTCTATGACCCCTTAGGACACAATATAACCCCTTAGGGCTCCATATGGTATCATTAGGGGTTGTATAGTGTGCTAAGGAGTCATATGGTGTCTTATGACCCATTAAAACACAATATGACCCCTTAGGTGTCGTTAGGGGTCATATTGTGTCCTAAGGGGTCATATGGTGTCCTATGAGCCCTTAGAACACCATATGAGCCCTTAGGATACCATATGGTGTTGTTAGGGGTTGGATGGTGTCCTATGACCCCTTAGAATACCATTTGACCCCTTATTCTGTCATTAGTGGTCATATTGTGTCCTAAGGGGTCATATAGTGTTCTATGACCCCTTAGGACACCATATGATGTCATTAGGGGTCGTATGTATGGTGTTGTTAGGGGTCGTATGGTGTCATATGGTACCCCTTAAGACACAATATGACCCCTAACCTAAGGGTTCATATAGTGTTCTATGACCCCTTAAGACACCATGCAGTGTTCTTAGGGGTCGTATGGTGTCCTAAGGGGTCATACGATGTTCTAAGACCCCTTAGGACACCATATGACCCCTGAGGATACCATATGGTGTTGTCATGGTTCTTATGGTGTCCTAAGGAGTCATATGGTGTTTTATGACCCCTTAAGACACCATATGACACCTTAAGACACCATATGGTGTTGTTAGGGGTTGTATGGTGTACTAAGGGGTCATATGGTGTCCTATGACTCCTTAAAACACCATATGACCCCTTAGGTGTTGTTAGAGGCCATATTGTGTCCTAAGAGGTCATATAGTATCCTATGACCCTATAGGACACCATACGGTATTGTTAAGGCTCATATGGTGTCTTATGGGGTCATATTGTGTCCTATGACCTCTTAGGACACCATATGACCCCTTATGTATCATTAGGGTTCATATTGTGCCTAATGGGTCATATGGTGTCGTTAGGGGCCGTATGGTCTTCTAAGGGGTCATATTGTGTCCTAAGGGGTCATAGGACATCATATGACCCTTATGACGCGATATGACCAGTTAGGTGTCGTTAGGGGTCATATTGTGTCCTAAGGGGTCATATGATGTCCCATGACCCTTTAGGACACCATATGGTTTTCTATGATCCCTAAGACACCATATGACCCCTTAAGACACTGTATTGTGTCGTTGGGGGTTATATGGTGTCCTAAGGGATCATATGGTGTCTTATGACCCCTTAGGATGCCATCTGACCCCTTAAGAAACCATATGGTGTCGTTAGGGGTCTTATTGTGTCATAAAGGGGTCATATGGTGTTTTATGGCCCCTTAGGACACCTTATGACCCCTTAAGACACCATATGATGTCCTTAGGGGTCATATGGTATTCTATGACCCCTTAGGACACCATATGGTGTTCTTAGGTGTCTGATGGTGTCCTAAGGGACCATATGGTGTGCGATGACCCCTCAAGACACCATACGACCCCTTTTAATATCCTAGAGCACGACATGATCCTTTAGGACTATAGGATGTCCATATGGTGTCCTAAGGGATCATATGCTATTCTAACACATGTGTCACCCCTTACGACCCCTCAAAATACCATATGACCCCTTACAACACTATATGACCACTAGCAAAAATATTAATAATATATTTTAATATATACATTTATATATTATAGTATTAATATATAACATTTTTATTATATATTAATATAATAATATTCAATATATTAATATCATAACTTATTAAAATTGGATATCCGATTTCTCTGACATAAATTTCAAAATTTGAAATTTGGCTCAGGTATGATTTGGGATTTGACTTGGAAATGACAAGCCTGGAAAGTCAATAGAAAAAATGTGTTTTTGAGTATTCTTTGATTTTCCAAACTTCACACTAGTGATTGACGACTTTGTTTTAGCCAAAATTTATAAAACAAAAAGGGTTTTTTAAGGGCGTTCTCAGCTTTCCAGCAATATAAGGTTTGCCTTATTTTGACTTTAATAAGTAATTATTATTTTTTTTGTAATTGAATTCTAAATAAAGTCCTGATTGATAGGTTGATTGAAAAACACCCATAAATTTCAAGAAGTATCACATTTTTTGAATCCAAAACATTGTTACATTCTATGCTTCGTCTACTATAGGGAAAAAAAATTGAATTTCATAAAGTTTAGACCAAGTTAAGGTGGTCAAACGTAGGAGTTTTTGAATTTCTGAAAATTGTAGTAAAAAATTCATAATTAATTATTTACTTCATAAAAAATTACAAAAAAATATGTGTCACATATAGACATGAGTCTACTACTTATATTATAAATCTTATAAAAAAATATTATGATTTGATTGTGATTAGGATGGTTAGACATACACCTACTTTTTATCTTTTTCCTGAAATTTTAGTACCACTGCATTGAAATTTTAAATTTTCATCAAATAGATTTTTTTTTTCAAAAAATAGCTAGTAGCTTAGAAACTACATTCAATTTTCTAGAGATTCTCTTCTTACATACTTTTAAAATAATGCTCATAACTTATTAAAATTTTCATGTCAAGCTGCATAACTCTGATTTTCTAAAATTTCATTGCCACTCAAGGGCTTGTTTTGGCCCACCATGATCCTGCACATACCCGTTATGCATCCACAAAATGTTGAAGTCCTTCCAAATTCTTGTCAAACTTCTTCAATTTTTTATTAGACACTTGAATTGTAGGATCATTCTAAGGAAAATCAGTTTCAAGTATAATAGTAAAGGTAAGTGTTGGATTAACATGTCATGACTCTCTTGAGTTTCTTAGTGGGAACAATTAAACATACAAATAAGGCTTAACACTAACACTAGTTAAAGCATATGAAGCCATTATTTGCTAACTTCTCGTAGGAACATTAGATTCATAACAATGGGTTATGAAACTCATAAAAAAGTATAAGATTTAAAAACACACCCATTCTTTTATAAAGAAATGAGAGAAAGCAAGGAGAAAAAGGAAATTTTTTAATTTTTAATTTTTTTGTTTAACTTACAAATTTTATTGCAAATGTAATTTGAAATAACCATGTTGAAATTAATTAAGCACCTAATTGAGTGCAAACACATAAGAAAAAAAATTCAAAAATTATGTAAGCATGATGAGAATCATAAGTAATATAGAAATTTGGGTTCACCAAAATGAAACAAAGGGGTTTTGATCCTCATGGTTAAATCAATGTAACTTAAAGATCTCAAAGGCCTCTTTGTATTATTGAAACATTAATAGGTCTAACTATTGTCCTAAATGGAGAGCTAGGGACTTAGATTTTGTCCATTGGTTACCAAAGAAATCAGATTGCGAAGTGTGTATATGTGATTTTGGCTAATGATAGTAAATTAGTAAATTTGATAGGAAATAGTAGGTACAGAAAGAATAAATGAAATAGAGTAAGCCATAATTGGAACAAAGAAGAAAAGAGAAACCTAGATCTAAAATGTAGAGAAAAATGTGTCAGATAGGAGTGCTAGGCACCCTAGTCAGAAGGTATTTGTGACTTTAAAAGTGAAAAAAAAATGTAGTTAGGATTATCTCAAAATAGCAATATAGGGGAATTAGGAAAATTAGTCCAATTGTTTCCATTCATTCAAATATTTTGGCAATCTTTATATGTCTTCAATACACTCATGTAGCTTTTTTAATGTTAGATTTGAATCTTTAGAATAGAAAATAGGGAAAATGGTTGTTCCACATAGAGGCTTGCCTAAGTCAAACTTTGTATTGGTGTTCCCACTTCCACAATAGCAGGGATGAGTGATAGAGTGTGTGCCAAAACAAAAGAGGCTAAACAACCAATGAAATATTGAATTGACAAGATATTACCTCAAGTATGAAACCCTTTCATGGGTTCTCACACATGGCTTAATATGATGGAGTGAAATTATGAAACATGTTAGTGTATGCTTTCAACTTGAAGCAAGACAATTTAGTTGATCATGATTTCTATAAAATACTTAAATGCTTGAATTATCCTTGAATGCATATTTTGTTGGTCATTTGGAGGAATTGATTATGTGTTGCATTGATGTTTTGTCATTGATGTCAACACTAGTTGTTTTGGATGCTTTACCGACACCCTTCTAGTCTCAGTAGGCTGTGTGGTTTCTGGCTGGTTTGGATCCAGCATGATCCGGTATGATCCGGTATGTTTGGGTTATGGAATTGGCTTATTCATGCTACTCATGCTCATGTTCAATCAATTGGTTTTTTTTCTAGTGATCTGATGCTATCATGTTTGCTAGAAATCTTGGTTTGTGGTTTTGGTGAGGGTTTCACTGACAGAGCTTTGATGAAGGTCTTTGATGATATGCATAAGTGGTGTTGGTGCAGCTTTTGGTGGAGATTTAAGATGCTGATGGTGATCATGTTCAAGACTTGGCGGATTGGGATCATTGCTCTAGCATGTATGGACCTAAATTGGGTCCTAGTGTTATCTAGGTTATGAACTAGCTTAACGTAACATGTGGATTGGACCTCTCGATGTGTTTTTGGGATGTCTTATGGGTTAGATATTCTTTGTTTGGTCTAAGGATGATATTTTTTGTAATTATGTAATTGGTTTATTGTCTAGTGGCCGACCTGATTGTTTATGGTTGAGGGTTTGTATATATATGATGTAAGATCTCATTGTAGATGATATCAGGATATAGGAAAGGTATATGGATATGTAATGTGTGAATAATGTAATATCATTTAGGCAGAGGATTTGGTAGATCATTGGAGATCAATTTGGGTTTATGTAAGAGGATTTATTCCTCTGGTATTGAGCTTAACCAGATCTGTACTCGGGCATAGGAGATGCTATCTTTGCAGTTCATTCATTCTTCTGGATTGTAGTTTGGATTTCTATGTAGTCAATGAGACTCCTTTTGTGATGAGAAGTGCACTCTAGGTTGTTGGCCTTCCTGCAAGTGCAGGCCCCTCAATTGTAATTCACATACTTACTGCAAAAGTATTATTTGACTATGGGTAGGCTTCCCGCCATGGTTTTTTCCCTTTAACGGGTTTTCCATGTATTAATCTTGGTGTCATGTGGATGGTATTTATTCTTTGATTATTGTTTATGCTTACTTGGTTTATCTGCTATTCTGGTATTTGGTTTAAGCATTCTAGTATTAATGTTTTGGTTTTTGGTATTACAGTTTTAATTGCTTAATGTTTTGAGAATCTGTGACAACTGATTCACCCCCCCTCTCTCAATTGTCTTCCAGTTATTTTGAATTGTCTAATCATTGGTATCAGAGCTTTGGTCCTCTCTGTAGAAAGCTTAACCACTTGAGGAAGATCTTATGGTGACTAACATTTCAAGTTGATCTAGTTCATATGGACCTATCTTTTGGAGAGATATTCTTGGGCTTGATGGAACAAATTACACAGTATGGAAGGTTCAGATGGAGACTCATCTGAGATGTCTCGGTAAGGAGATTTGGGAGATCACACAGAATGGTTTTACACCTCATAATCTGACATCTAGCAATCCTCCTCCAAAAAACTTGGATAAGGAGCTTGAGAATGATTGTAGAGAAAGAGAAGCCTTCTTGTGTGCACTTTCTGATCAACAAATAATGGAATTAACTGACAAATCATCTGCAAAGGTTATATGAGATAAGTTGGAGACTCTTAATTAAGGTTACCCTACTCTGAAGATTTTTAAACATGATGGTTATCAAGTTAGATATGAAAACCTGAAGATGGAAGAAGATGAAAGGATTACTACATTCATGGAAAGGGTAAATGAGATTGTTATGGGAATTCAATATTGTGGTGGAACTCTAAGTGAAGATGAAATAGTTTCTAAAGTTCTGAGAGCTTTACCACCATATTACAAGATGAAGGCTACTGAAATTAATGAATTGAGAACAATGGCTAATACTTCTATCAATAGAGATACCTTGGTTGGAAAATTATCTACTTTTGAGATTGAAGAATTTGGACCCTCTGGAGCTATGAAGTCTGAACTTGCTTTTCATGCATTTGCATCATCAACTGACAAGCAAGATTGGAGAGATTTATATGGAAAGGAATTGGATGATATGAAGAGAGAAGATGATGAGTTTGAGCAACTTAAAGCACTATTTGCTAGAAGAGTACCTAAAGGACCGATACAAATTAAGTATGAAGGAAAATCACCTTTTAAATGTTTTGCATGAACTAAGATTGGTCATTTTTCATATAGATGTCCTGAAAGGAATTCAAGATTTGAAGAAAGAGTTAAAAGATCATTTAAGCCTAACCCTGGATATTAAAACAAGTATACTTACAGGAAAAATAGAGATAAATCATGCTACATAACGGATGAGGAAGGTGTGACTGATTTTGATGATGAACCAACATAAGACTCTGCTAGTGGTTTAGGCAATGGGAAGGAATGAGTACTCTGGCTATCAAGGAAGATGTTTTGGCACTAAAAGAGAATGTACCTAGAGAGAAGACACTTGCTGCTAAAATTGAAGATAACGATGAATGGGTAATTAACAGTGGATGTTCACATCATATGATTGGAGACAAAAGGAAGTTTCTATCTTTGCAATAATTCAATGGTGGTCTGGTTAGATTTGGAGATGACAAATCTTGTATGATCAAAGGAAAAGGAACTATATCATTGGATGGTAAGCCCAACATTTATAATGTTTATTTTGTTGAAGGTTTGAAGCATAATATTTTGAGTGTAGGTCAATTGGTGGATAAGGGATTTCAATTACAGTTCCAGGATGGAAAATGCAAAATCATTAACATATGGTTTGGAGATTGCAACCAGTACACAGACAAAAGTTAATATATTTCATTTGCATTCCGGTGAGAAGACATGTTTGGTTGCACAAATTGACGAGAGTTGGCTATGGCATAAAAGGCTGAGTCATGTGAATTTTGATTGTAATGTAAAGATAAGTTCAACTAAGGCAGTTAGAGATATACCTAAGATTCTCAAGCCCTATAATATGGTATGTAAAAAATGTCAAATGGGAAAACAGGTCAGAACCTGTTTTAAGAGTATACAAGATAAATCTAATGATGTTCTTGATCTTATTCACACTGATTTGTGTGGCCCTGCTAGAGCTAAAAGTTTTCAAGGTGATAGATATTTGATGCTAATCATTGATGATTATTCTAGAATGATGTGGGTTACTCTTCTAAGGGAGAAATATGAGGCTTTTGACTTTAAGGCTAAAGTGGAAACTAAGACATAATTGAATATTAAGTATTTGAGGTAAGATCACGGTGGATAATTCACATTTGGTGGTTTAATAACTTTTGTGAGAAGCATGGTATAAGGAGACAATTTTCTACTCCCCGGACACCTCAGTAGAATGGAGTTGTGGAAAGGAAGAACATGATTATCTTGGATGTTGCTAGAACAATGATGATGGAATCTAGTCTACCTCATACCTATTGGAGAGAAGTAGTGAGTACAACAGTTTATACATTCGACAGAGTACATATCAAAGGAGAAACAGGTAAGACACCTTATGAATTATGGTTTGGCAATACACCTACAGTTAAATATTTTAGAATCTTTGGTAGTAAATGTTATATAAGGAGAGATGATATCATTGAAAAATTTGATCCTAGATGTGATGAAGGCATATTTCTTGGTTATTCTAATGAAAGCAAAGCATATAGATGTTATAACAAGGTATTGTAGAGAATTGTGGAGAGTGCTAATGTCAAGGTGGATGAGTTGAATAGAGGTCAAATCAGAGTTTATGAGCAAGAACCGGCAATGGAAATGATTATATCTAAACTGATAGCACCTTTACCGGAACAAAGTGTTGAATCAGTTACTCTAATAGTATCAAAAAATTCAACAATAACTGAAGAACCGAGAAGAGGAACATAGAGTCAGAAGAATCCTAGGTATGTGAGATTGAATCATTCAGAAAATCAGATCTTTGGGGATAAGAACAATGGAGTGAAGACAAGAAGAAGACTAGAAACTAATGAGGTATGCTTATTTTCTCAAGTTGAACCAGTATCAGTAATTGAAGCATGTAAAAATGAATGTTGGATGAAAGCTATGTAAGAAGAATTAGATTAGATTGAGAAAAATAATACATGGACTTTAGTTCCCCGGCCTAAAAATAAGAATGTTATTGGAACTAAATGGGTTTTTAGGAATAAATTGAATGAAGATGGACAAGTTGTAAGGAATAAATCTAGATTGGTTTGTAAAGGATATTCTTAGAAGGAAGGAATTGATTATGGTGAAAATTTTGCACCTGTAGCTAGGATTGAAGCTGTAAGATTATTTCTTGACTATGCAGCCCATAAGAACTACAAGGTTTATTAGATGGATGTCAAGTGTGCATTTTTGAATGGAGATCTTGATGAGGAAGTATATGTTGAGAAAACTGACGGTTTTTCACTTTCAGATGTTACAAACATGGTTTGCAGGTTAAGGAAACCTTTATATGGATTGAAACAGGCACCTAGAGCTTGGTATGCAAGGTTGGATAAATATCTTTTGAAGCTTGGTTTTACTAAGGGTAATGCTGACAGTAATTTATATTATAAGGTCATTGATGATGATATATTGATTATTGAAGTATTTGTTGATGACACCATTTTTGGAGGTGAAGATAAGTTGTGCATGGAATTTTCTAAAAATATGGAGAAAGAATTTGAAATGTCTATGATTGGAGATGAAATTTTTCTTAGGTTTACAGATTACTCAGATTGCCAAGGTATTTTCATCTGTCAAACTAAGTATGCTAGGGAATTGTTGAAGAAATTTGGTATGGGATATTCTAAACTGGTAAGTACTCTTATGATTGCAAGTGAGAAATTGTCAAGGAAAGATGTTTCTACACCGGTAAATCCTACAAGATACAAATCTATGATTGGAGGTCTTCTTTATTTGACTCAAACTAGGCCTGACATAATGAATGTTGTTTGTATTGCATCTGTTGGCACTACATGAAGATTGCATTAATGAACTACAATTCTTGTCATTAATGTCAATTGACACTGGTAATGGAGTTGTATTGCAACCGGTAGTGATGTGGTAATACAACTAGTAGTTGAGCAGTGAAGGAAACTGGTATTACTATTGAAGCAGAGAGATCAGTTGGTAACCCTTACCTGTTGATATGTTGAACCCTAACCGATGGAGCGTGATGAATCGATTGTGTTGATCTATGATCGAATGGTGATCAAAGATAATTATGCCACGTATGCATGATGCATGTGATGAGTTTCAAAGTGGTTTTGGTGCATAGAGATAACTATTTTATCTTGGGAATGAATGAGTATATCGCATGAAGTGGAAATTGCATGATCAATTATAGGATTCAATGTGCGGTGATCAAGGAGCAGTCGAGGTTGTCTAGGAGAATGTGCAGATGATTGATATGTAATCTAATAGTCATGTTTGAATTGATTTTTTTGTAATCTCTATGATCTTAGGTTTTGTGATGTGTTACCGACTTATTGTTTTACTTATAAGGTCGATGAGTTGTTTCATAATAGTGTTGGCAATTTTGGTTAAGTTTGTTAGTGTGATTGATTGCTAAACTAGAAGGAGTATCTACAGAATGTGTGAAGGTAGATAGGAGCATGAAAAAGATCTGATCAAGCAGAGTACTACTACTACTAGATCAAAAAAGACCCTGTTGTTCTCTAACAATTACAACAGTTAAATCCCTTAACCGGGTAAGATTTAACAGGTTTGGTGTTTTCTAAATCCTCTAACCAGGTGATCCATTATCTTGGATTTGAAATCCTCTATCGAGGTTACTCCTAATTGGGTATTGCCTTTAACAGGGTATTGTAGTCAATCCATTAACTGGATTTGTTCCTAACATGACATATTTGTAAAGCTTCTAACAAGGCTTGGTTCCTAATAGGGTGAACTTCAGAAGAGTTCAGAATACTTGTGGGTATTCATCCCCACCATGGTTTTTCCCATTTGGGTTTCCAAGTCAAAAATCATTGTGAAGTGGTGAATTATTTTATGGTTATATTTTGACTTGATTAATCTGTTTAACTGGTAAAGCCACTTAGATGTGTTTAGATGACCTGATGTGATCTGAAATGTTCTATTGCTAATTTTAGTAAAGTGGTTTGATATTTTGGTTAAATGGTATGTGATTTTTAGATCTGTTACATAGTTATATTGGTATTCTAGCCAATTGGTAAACTTGACAGTGCAGTTGCAATTTATAGTTCACTATTTTTACTAGTTAGTTCAGTGATTGATTTGTGAGTTGGGTTTGAGTTTGGTGATAGTTTAGTTTGTTTTCTATCTACTGATTCACCCTCCCCTCTCAATAGTTGATTGGGTCATTATTGATTCATCATATCATCAATTGGTATTAGAGAATTTTAGGTCCTCTTATGTTTAAGCCTAATAGCTTGAGGTAAAGATCTAGGAGAACATGATGAAGAAAGAAGGTTTGAAGTTCAATAGGGAAAACTATAGAATCTGGAGTGATAGGATGAAGATCTATATCAAGATCTTAGGAAGTCAGTATTGGGAACATGTTGTTACTAAATATAGCTTGCCTAGTGGGATTTTGTTAGATGATCAAAAGAAGGAGCAACAAGAGAATAATCAAGCTTTAGAGGTCATTATCAGTTCCTTGTCTGATTTAGAGTATGTTGATGTCCATGGATTGGAGACTACTTATGAAGTGTCGAAGAAACTTGAGGATATGTATAGTAGTGATGAGCATGTGAAGATTGACAAAGAGGAGAGTCTGAGAGATAAATTTGATGACATGCAAATGGCTGAAGGTGAGAATATTCAATAGTATGGTCAAATGATCAAGGAGATAGTCAGTGAGATCAAAATTGTTGGTGGAACAGTGGAGGATATCACAGTGGTTAGCAAGGTGTTGAGAACCCTTCTACTGGTCTATGCTATCTGAGTTTCAGCTATTCAAGAACTCAAGTCTATTGATAAAACAAAGGTAACTCTTGACTCCATTATTGGTAAATTAACTACATTTGAATTAAGTGGATATGATGGAAGTGTTCAAAAATTGGAATCTACATTTAGAGCTTCAGTTTCTAACCCACCGGTAAGGAAAAGCAGAGAAGCCAATCACAGTCATGAGTCCAAATCCAACAGAGAAGTTGATGATGAAGATAGTCTGATTGATCTTGAAGCATTATTGGCCAACCAGTTACCCAGAGGTACCGGTAAGTACAAAGGTAAATTACCTTTGAAGTGTTTTGGATGTAATCAGATTGGACATATTGCAGCTAACTATCCAAATGGACATAATGAGCAGAAATGTGAGAAGTATAAGAAGTACAAAGGCAAAGGTAAAAGAGATTGTCTCATTGCAGTCGATGGAGGAATTATAGATGAGGAATCTGAGGAAGATGCAAATGAGGACATTGTCTTTGTTGCCATTAGAGTGGAGACATCAGAGCAGAAGGCATTAGTCTCTCGCATGGATAGTTCTGATGATTGGATTATAGATAGTGGTTGTTCACACCACATGACCGGTGACTAGAGTAAGTTTCTTACTTTGAAGGAATTTGATGGAGGTATTGTGAGATTTGGAAATGACTCACCCTGCATGGTAAAAGGAAAGGGAACCATCTCTCTTAATGGAAAGAGAAGTGTAGATGATGTCTGCTAGGTTGAAGGATTGAAACACAATCTTTTGAGTGTTGCTCAACTCAATGACAAAGGTTATCCACTAGAATTCAAGAATGGAATGTGCAAAATCTATGGGAGAAAAGGTGAACTGATTGCAACCAGAAAGAAGACAACAGGTAACTTGTTTCACCTAAATTCAGAAGTCAACTATTGTTTAATTGCTAAAGTAGACGATAGTTGGATTTGTCATCGAATATTTTGTCATGTAAATTTTGATAACATTGTAAAAGTGAGTAAGTCCAAATCGGTAAGAGGTTTTCCTCAGTTGGACAAACCAATGAATGCTTTGTGTAAGGAATGTAAGTTAGGGAAGATGAGATCTTCAACTTTTAAGAGAAAATATTTCTTAGTAGAACATTTGCTAGATTTGGTTCATGCAGACCTTTGTAGACCAAAAAGGACTAGGAGTATTCAAGGTGATCGGTATTTTATGATCTTCATCGATGATTGCTCAAGAATGATGTGGGTCACATTCTTGAAGGACAAAATAGAAGCCTTCAACAAGTTTAAGGCATTTAGAGCCTTAGTTGAAAAAGAAAGTGGTAAGAAGATAAAGTTCTTAAGAACTGATCAAGGTGGTGAATTTACTTCAGAGGAATTCACTAAATACTGTGAAGACAATGGAATTAAGAGGCAACTTTCTGCACCTAGGCCACCATAGCAGAATGGTATTGTAGAGAGGAACAACCGGTCAGTTGTTGAAGCTGATAGAACTATGCTAATACAAGGAGGTGTTGCTAAGACTTTTTGGAGAGAAGTTGTCAGCACAACTGTCTACACAATGAACCAAATATTGGTTAAAAGAAGTAAGGATAAAACTCATTATGAATAATGGTATGGTAGATCACCTAATGTTAGTTACTTTAAGATTTTTGGCTGTAAATGTTTTATCAAGAGAGGTGACTATGTTGGTAAGTTTGATGCTAAGAGTGATGAAGACATATTTCTTGGTTACTCCACCAAGAGAAAAACCTACATATGTTAGAACAACCAGACAAATAAGATCATTGAAAGTGCTAATGTTTGAGTGGATGAATGTCCTAAAGATTTAGGAGAAACCAGAGAGGAGAAGAAGGAAGATGATCCTTAAATTATGATTTTGGAACCAGAACCGGTGAAGCCAGAAGTTGGTGAAATAAATATTGTAGCACCAGTTCAACCAGAATAGGTAGATTCTGTAGAAGATGAAGATAGTGAGGAAGAAGAACCTGAAGATCATGGTCATCTTATTCAAAGGTATGTTAGACTCAATCATAATCCCGATCAGATTATTAGAGATAAAGATGCTGGTGTGTTAACCAGAAGAAGAATAAGAGAGAATTCTTGTATGATCTCCACTATTGAGCCTAGAACAACAAAGGAAGCTTTTGGAGATGATCACTAGATCAAGGCTATGGAAGAAGAGCTTGACCAGATTGAGAAGAACAATACGTGGACCCTAGTACCCAGACCGGTGGACAAAAATGTAATAGGTACTAAATGGGTATTCATAAATAAACTGAATGAAGATGGAGTAGTAGCTAGAAACAAAGCCAGACTGGTATGCAAAGGATATGCACAAGAAGAAGGTGAAGAATATGGTGAGACATTTACACCAGTTGCTAGATTGGAAGGTGTTAGGAATCTACTTGCATTTGCAAAATATAGAGGATTCAAAGTATATTAGATGGATTTGAAGTCAGCATTTCTAAATGGAATACTAGAAGATGAAGTCTACATTGAACAACTAGATGGTTATGCTTTGACTGATGCAAAAGATATGGTGTGGAAACTACACAAGGCACTATATGGACTAAAGTAGGCACCAAGAGCATGGTATGAAAGACTAAATTCACACTTGGTGAAGATAGGTTTCTAGAGAACTAGTGAAGACAATAATATATCTCTCAAGACTAAAGGAGATAAGATACTGATTAATGAGGTATTTGTGGATGATATCATTTTTGGAGGCAATGATGACATGTGTGATGACTTTGCAAATGAGATGAAAAGTGTATTTGAGATGTCTCTTCTAGGAGAGATAAAACTCTTTATAGGTTTGCAAATTCAACAGATGAAGAATGGTATCTTTATCACACAGTCCAAATATGTGAAAGAGGCACTAAAGACATTTGGAATGGGAGACTGTAAACTAGTTGGAACACCAATGGTTACAGACTGTAAATTGTCTAAGGATGATGATTCTGCATCAGTGGATGAAAAGGAGTATAGGTCTATGATAGGGAAACTTTATTATGTTGTTCACAGTGGACTAGATATTGCTCATGCAATTGGATTAGTTGTCATATTTGAGAAGAACCCAAAGGAGACACACATGGTAGCAACTAAAAGGATATTCAGCTATCTAAAAGGTATTATTGATTATGGATTATGGTATCCATATGCAGGTAACTTTGATTTGAAAGTCTATACAAATGCAGGCTAGACAGGAAATGTTGATGATAGGAAGAGTACAACCAGAGGAGCTATCTTTCTTGGAGGAAGGCTAGTATCTTGAGCAGCAATAAACAAAGTTGCATATCACAATCAACTGTTGAAGCTGAGTATGTTGCAAGGTATATGAATTGTACCTAGGCAATCTGGATGAAACACATTTTGGAAGGTTTTAAGTTGAAAATATTAGAAATGGTAAGGATTTTCTTTGATAACACCAGTGCAATAAACATTTCAAAGAACCCGTTGTTGCATGCTAGAACCAAGCATATAGAGCTGAAATATAATTTCTTGAGAGAGAAAGTGCAGAGTAAAGATGTATTACTTGAGCATGTATCTACGAAGGAACAACTAGAGGATATCTTTACTAAACCTCTACCTAAGGCTACTTTTGAGTATCTTAGAGGTCAGCTAGTGGTTGTGCCCCTACATGAGGTCAATTAAGCCGATGTGGAAGATATCAGTCCTGAAGCTTATTGAAGATCTTGAAGCAGGAGTGGTGTGGAGCTACTCCATAGGGGGAGTGGCTAGTTCTAGAATAGTGAAGTATGACACTATGTTTTACTTTCACGTTGGCATTGTTGTCAAAGAGGGAGAAGATCTATATGATTGATACAGAGAGGAACTATATCTAGTTACCAGCTGAAGACATGGAGACTCAGTTGAAGGAGAGTACATGGAAAAATCTAAACCAAGATTCCTATACCTGTGTATGTGCATTACTCTCAATCATCACAATCAAAGGGTATTGATATTTGTATTGCCATCAATGCCAAAGGGGGAGACTGTTGGCATTGTCCAAAGATTGTATTAATGAAGTATAAGTATTTCTATCGATGTCAATTGTAACCGGCAATAGAGTTGTATTGCAATCGGTAGTGATGCAGTAATGCAATCGGTAGTTGAGCAGTAAAGCAAACCGGTATTACTATTGAAGTAGAGAGATCAACCGGTAACCCTTACCTATTGATATGCCAAACCCTAACCGATGGAGCTTTGTGAATCAATTCTGTTGGTCTATGATCGAATGGTGATCATAAATGAATATGGCACGTATGCATGATGCACGTGATGAGTTTCAAAGTGGTTTTGGCACAGAGAGATAACTGTTTTATCTTGGGAATGAGCAAGTACATTGCATGAAGTGGAAACCATGTGATGAGTTACAGGATTCAATGTGCGGTGATCAAGGAGTGGTCGAGGTTGTCTAGGACAATGTGCAAATGATTGCTATGTAATCTAACAGTCATGTTTGAACCGATTTGTTTGTAATCTCTATGAGATCTTAGGTTTTGTGATGTGTTACTAGCCTATTGTTTTTCTTATAAGGTTGATGAGTTGTTCTGTAATAGTGTTGGCAATTTTGGTTAAGTGTGTCAGTGTGATTGATTGTCGAACTAGAAGGAGTATCTGCAGAATGCGTGAAGGCAGATAGGAGCATGAAAAGGATCTGATCAAGCAGAGTAGTGCTATTTCTAGATCAACAAAGACCCCACTATTCTCTAACAATTATAACAGTTAAATCCCTTAACAGGGTAAGCTTTAATAGGCTTGGTGTTTTCTAAATCCTCTAACCAGGTGATCCATTAGCTTGGATTTGAAATCCTCTATCGAGGTTATTCCTAATAGGTTATTTCCTTTAACAAGGTATTGTAGTCAATCCCTTAACCGGGTGGTCCTTAACTGGATCTTTTCCTAACAGGACATTTTTTTAAAGCTTCTAACAAGACTTGGCTCCTAACAGGGTGAACTTCAAAATAGTTCAGAATACTTGTGGGTATTCATCCCCACCGTGGCTTTTCCCATTTGGGTTTCCACATCAAAAATCATTGTGTCAAGTGGTGAATGATTTTGTGGTTATGTTTTGATTTGATTAATCTATTTAACTGGTAAAGCCACTTAGATGTGTTTAGATGACCAGATGTGATCTGAAATATTATATTACTAATGTTAGTAAAGTGGTTTGATATTTTGGTTAAATGGTATGTGAGTTTCAGATTTGTTACATAGTTATATTGGTATTCTAGTCAACCAGTAAACTTGACAGTGCAGTTACAGTTTATAGTTTAGTGTTTAAACTAGTTAGTTTATTGATTGATTTGTGAGTTGCATTTGAGTTGGTGAAATTTTAGTTTGTTTTCTATGTACTGATTCACCCCCCCTCTCAGTAGTTGACCAGATCATTATTGATTCATCATGTCACTAGCATCTAGATTTCAGAGTGGTCCTAGAGAAAATCATGAGAGTGTGGTGAAAAGAATTTTTAGATACTTGCAAGGTACATATGAATATGGTTTGTGGTACCCTAAGAATGATGACTTTGCTTTATGTGCATAGGCAGATGCTGATTGGGCTGGAGATGTTGATGACCGGAAAAGTACTTTCGGTGGAGCTTTCTTTCTTGGAAAGAAGTTGGTTTCATGGATCAACAAGAAGCAATCATGTGCTTCTTTATCTACTGTTAAAGCTGAGTATGTTGTTGCTGCTACTAACTGCACATAGGTTCTATGGATGAAGCAAATGTTGAAGGATATCAAAGTGCATTGCACTGGACCAGTAGTTATTCACTGTGATAACTCTGATGCTATTGACATATCAAAGAATCCAGTATTTCACTCCAAGACAAAACACATATCTATCAAGTATAACTTTTTGAAGGAGAAGGTGGAAGAAATTGAAGTTATATTGGTTTATGTGAACACTAAAGAGAAGATTGCAAATATTTTCACTAAACCTTTTCCTAAAGAATCATTTGAGTACCTGAGAGATAGGTTAGGGGTTTTTGCCCCTCCGAGAGAAAACTGATTGATGTTTTTTGACATCAGTCCGATATGTATTATCATAGATATTATTCATTTTGACACTGATGTGGGGATGCTATTGCTCTCGGGGAGTAGTTAGCCTTGTGTTTCAGTGGTTTTTATTTTTTGCTTTGATATTTTTGTCAGATTTATGGCATTGATGTCAAAGGGGGATAGATATTGATGTGAAAAACTTAAGGAGTTGTATACATTAGAGGGAGAAATATATGTGTAATACAGAGCCTTATAGAGATATCATTCAGAGGGGGAGTTTGGTCTTTGTTTCATAACTTCATTGCTATATCTTTGTGTGGGAGATTGTTGGTTGTCTTCCATCGGGGGAGAATTGTTTGGCATTTCTTGGTACTTAGATGTTTTTCACATCTAGTGTTGCCATCAATTACAAAGGAGGAGATTGTTGGCCATTTGGAGGAATTGATTATGTGTTGCATTGATGTTTTGTCATTGATGTCAACACTAGCTATTTTGGATGCTTTACCAGCACCCTTCTGGTCTCGGTAGGTTGTGTGGTTTCTGGTTGATTGGAATCCGGTATGATCCAGTATGCTTTGGTGTGTTTGGGTTATGGAATTGGCTTATTCATGCTACTCATGTTCATGTTTAGTCAGTTGGTTTTTGTTCTGGTGATCGGATTCTATCATGTTCGCTAGAAAGCTTGGTTTGTGGTTCTGACGAGGGTTTCATCGGTAAAGCTTTGATGAAGATCTTTGATGATATGCATAAGTGGTGTTGGTGCGGCTTCTACTGGAGATTCAGGATGCTAATGGTGATCATGTTCGAGACTTGGCAGATTGGGATCATTTCTTTAGCATGTATGGACCTAAATTGGGTCCCGGTGTTATCTAGGTTATGGACCGGCTTAATGTAACATGTGGATTGGACCTCTCAATGTGTTTCTGAGATGTCTAATGGGTTGGATATTATTTGTTTGGTCTAAGGCTGACATGTTTTATAATTATGTAACTGGTTTATTGTCTGGTGGCCGACTTGATTATTTATGGTTGAGGGTTTGTATATATATGATGTAAGATCTCATTGTAGATGATATCAGGATATAGGAAAGGGATATGGATATGTAATGTGCAAATAATGTAATATCATTCAAGAAGAGGATTTGGTCGATCATTGGAGATCGAGTTGGGTTTATGTAAGAGGATTTAATCCTCCGTTACTGAGCTTAACCGGAATTGTACTCAGGCATAGGAGATGCTATCTTTGTAGTTCATTCATTCTTCTGGATTGTAGTCTAGATTTCTATGTAGTCAGTGAGACTCCTTTTGTGATGAGCAATGCACTCTAGGCTGTTGGCCTTCCTGCAAGTGCAAGCCCCTCAATTTTAATTCACATACTTACTACAGAAATATTATCTAATTGTGGGTAGGTTTCCCACCGTGGTTTTTCCCTTTACCGAGTTTTCCATGTATAAATTTTGGTGTCATGTGGATGGTATTTATTCTTTGATTATTGTTTATGCTTAATTGGTTTATCTACTATTTTGGTATTTGGTTTAAGCATTCTAGTATTAATGTTTTGGGTTTCGATATTAAATTTTTAATTTCTTAATGTTATAGTAATCTGTGATAACCGATTCACCGCCCCCCCTCTCAGTTGACTTCTGATTATTTGAACTGTCTAACATATTTGTGCTTGAATGATTTCTCGAGTGATAGGAATTTTTATTTGAACTTGCTAAGGTTTGAAATGAGAGAGAGAGAGAGAGAGAGAGAGAGAGAGAGAGAGAGAGAGAGAGAGAGAGAGAGAGAGATGTTCTGGTAATCTATGATAACCGATTCACCGCCCCCCCTTTCAGTTGTCTTTCGGTTATTTGAACTGTCTAACATATTTGTGCTTGAATGATTTCTCGAGTGATAGGAATTTTAATTTGAACTTGCTAAGGAGTGAAATGAGAGAGAGAGAGAGAGAGAGAGAGAGTTATATTTATATACAACTCACACCTTTTCTAGAGAAACTTTTGGGGAAGGCTAATAAAGCAATGTATATTCTTGCCATTTATAAAGCTTACTTTCATTCTTAAAAAGTTGAGCCTACTTTTCCTAAATAGGGGTGTCCAATGCCCTAGTCATTTTAAAATGAGACACGAAAAAGGTCGTGAATATTGCAATGAACCAAGTTGACAAAAATGATCCTAAAACTAGACACAATTAAGCCTAACTGATACACATCTACCAAAGTGGGTTCAAACCTATTTTGTTAAATTGTTAAGGTATAGAATTTATGATACATGTGTGTTTAGATTTGTTAAACATTTATTTAATTCCACATATATCTAATATTGAGTAGATATTTGATATGTATTGCACATGGAAAAAATATTTGATATTAGGAATTTAGTACCAAAAACTAAATGTGGGGTCAATGGTTTTTTGTATTTATTGTTTTGAGCCACATGGTTTTATCTTACCACTTGGTTGTTTTGTGAGAGCTTAATTCTATAAAAGCAAGGACATGTTTAATGGTTGAGGTTGGTTGTTTGACTGTATGGTTGTTAGTGATTTTGACTTCTTTTGCCATTTTATTGAGATTATTCTAAAGAGTGCATATGTGGAGCATGGCGAGATGTGTGGATGCATGCTTAGACACATGGAGGATACATTAGAGAAGATTGAAGTTTAAAAGTATTCATTAAGACTATGTAAATGTACTTCAATGTTTTTATTGATATCCCACTTGAAAGCTTTTTAAGGTATATTTTGTGTTATCTTGTTGTATGTCTTTGACTTTTGCATATGATTATTTGGTAAGCTTATATATATGTTTTTTTCTCATAAGATTATGTAAGAAATGAGTTCATCAACCTGAATAATTTTCCTAACAACATAAGACTTACAATCCAAATAATATTTCTATAAAAAGAATTACTATAAAAAATCTCTTTATTTTAAAATGACACCCACTTTACCAATTTTACAAAATAAATTACACTAATACAATTGTATAAAGTAATCAAAATGCTTGTGTAAGATGGCAATGATGATACAATACCTGATTTTTCTACTTGATAATGTGTTATAAGAAAGCGTTTGGACAGTCGCTGACAGAGGTAGTCGGTGAAGCTGATGAAACCACTTTATCAAGGTTGATTATGGACCTCAAGCTCGCGAAAGCATATTAAAACATATCCTAGAAGGGTATGCTCGTATCAAATAATTCAGGATGGTAGAGTTAGATATGTAGAAGGCTTCAAAGACTGTGGTCCCTGGTGTGGGTGCCTCTAGCTGGCCAGCTATTGCTGTCAGCCAATGGGCACCCACCTGGCAGAGAAAAAAAAAACATACTTTCAGTGATCTTCTGAGTGCTTTTCTGGCACTGAACTTCAGCCTTTTCAGCATTTCCTTGTACTCAACAACTTTTCTACAGCTTCTTCAAACTGTTGTTTCTGCTATGAATGATTATAACTTCTGAATATATGTTCTCTCTGACAAAGCCACTTTCTCAAACCATTTCAAAAAAAAAATCTTCATTTTACAAATTTGTAAGTTATTTAGCAGTATAATTTCCGCTGCGTAAGTTTTCCCGGGACATATAACTTCCAGCATAAACAAATTTCAATTGTTGATTGAGTTGCCTTTTGCTTCCTGAACTTTTAGTCCCTATTCCAAGAATATCAACTTTAGATTTTCTAGCCCTCAGCCTAGGGTGAGTTTATACTAAAATTTTCTCTGTGTGGTATTGCTAGATTTCTATGTTAATTAGAAAGAATGAAAAAGAAAACAAGCTTTATATTAGCACATTACTTCAACACCTTCCTATAATCTTTTTAGGGCTACCAGACGATGTAATTTCATGAATATGTCACTCATTTTCCTCGTGTAACAAGACCAACTACTCTGTAATACAATACAGTACCCATCATCTCAATCTTCCCCATTGCCCACTAGTACTCTGAAAGCAAGGTAGCTTTCCTCGACCAGATAAGACACTAGACAGTAGAGCTTTATCTCAAGAACCAAAAAAATATTCTTCAAATCTTTTATCCTAAGAGGAGATTAGTGTGTTCGAGTTTGAAAAAGAATCCAAATGTCAATATAATGAATCTTGAAACACAAAGAATTACAAAACATTTTCACAAGATTCTACACAGAAGTAGAAAGTCTTGCTGCAAAAACAAATCATCTTGAAAAGGTGAATTTTACAGCGAAAAGCACTTTAGAACCCATCAATCCAAATTCAAAACTAATAAATGAAGACGATGACATATAACTTTCACATTTAAATTATTATTCAGAGAAGTACACAGTTGTAACAAGTCATGCTGCACTAATCAGCTTGTGGGTATGGTGGATTTCAATCCAACTTTAACTTGGCCAGCAGATTAGAATCTTTCTGGTCTGACAGAGAACAAAAGCATCTATTTGAAATGCTTTTTCCTACTTTTTTTAACATTTCCTTGGGCCTATATCTACAATCGGATGCTTTCCGTATTTTTCATCCCCTCTATGGTACATTAATCACGTCAAGACGACCATGATGATAAATACAATGCACAAAGAAGTCTAGCATGATCAAGCCGCACCAAACCAGGCTAGAATTAAACTAAAACACTCCTGAAAACTAACAGAGATATAATTCATTGAGCCATGAAACTTGAGAAACCCATAATGTTGTCACGATCGAAGGAGGAAAATACTAAGCTGCTGTCCTGTGCTACCATCTGGGTTGATCATATGAAAAGACTCTGAATCAGAAGACCCCACAACTCTTTCATAAGTAGCTCTCATATACATAAGCTCACCTTCATCAGCTTTGGTCTCTCTATATGGCAAAACCCCTGCACCCACAGAAATACACTGCATCACCTTCAAAATTGCTCTGTCATTCTCAGTAACATGGCGCCTAATGGCAAACCCCGCCTTCCGTCCATTGCAGTACATGGTCCAAACAGGCACAGAAAACAAAGATCCCTCCCTTGTATTCTCCTTATCACACTCCAATGCAATCCTCAGTAGCCCATACTGCATTTCTTTGGCCAGAAGATATGTGGGCATGGCGAATTCCAGAAGTAAAAGATTTGGACCTTGGCGGTCTTCTTGAATGCAGAAGCTCACCCGGCCTTTTCTGTAGCCAAAGATGGTGCCGGTCACGGTCGACCCAAGTGTTGATTCAGTATCAGGATCGTCAACTGAACCTCCTGCCATTGACTGGCACCCACAGCAGGGCACCATGAATTCTACAAGAGATTTCAACGATCTGGGCCAGCAGCGAACATCTTTTTCACAATCCACAGAGGTAGTCCTGTCTATGATTTGCATTGCATTCCGCTCGCTGCTGATATCTATCATCCTCATTTTTGCCCTAAAACCCACAAAAAAACAGGGAGGAAAAAAGTACGTCAGTATAAAAGAACTGTGATGCAGGAATCTTTCTGTTCATAGAATGGACAAGTCCATGAAGAAATGGATTATATTCAAATCTCTAATTATTCACCATGTACATGATTTAAAGGAACACAAACAATTGAAAATATTACTGTAATTGTGAAATCTTTGCAATAGACTAGAAGGATCATTCCAATTCAAAGTGACCATAAATACCCAAAGCTTTAGTTATACATCCATTTAAAGAAACAGAAAGCATTGGGACATGACTGTAATGCTGAAATCTTTTTGCTAGACTAGTATGAACATGTCCATTAAAATTGACTTTACCCAAAGCTTCAGTTATCCACCATAAACATTCATTTAAACAAGCCCACAGGATTAAGACGTTACTGTAATGTTGGAATCTTTCTGCTAGACACTCTGTTCATAGAATGAACTATACCCAAAGCTTCAGTTATCCACTTTCAACATTCATTTATAGTAGCAGCACAAAGATTTGGCACAATAATGAATGAATTTTAAAATATCAAACTACTGAATGATAAAACTGAAATTCTGAGAAAGAGTATTATAAACCTTGATATTGCACTTGATCCAAGATAGAGAATATAGTAGACTATGTTATCTTGAAGAGAAATATGCTGTAGAGGGGTCGGAGATCTAGAAGAGCTTAAAGAGATAGTGGTGCAGCTGTTTTTCTATAGCTGGCCAGCTTTTTCTGCTGGCAATGAATGGATGCCCACCTGCAAAAAGAGTTTCTTTCTGCTGTCTTCTGAATGCTTTTTTTAATTTTGTGTGGCAGTGGTCTTCAGCTTTCTTTTGGGCTTTCCCTCGTACTCCTCAACCTTCCTTCTCCAGCTGCTTCAACAGTAGTTTTTGCTGATGGAGGATTATAATTGCTTCCACTAGCTCAAATCATTTCTTCATATTTTTCAATTCACAAATTCAGTGTATTTGCCACAGCTTTTTTATAGCCTAAAACCTAGAGACTGATGAGTGAAAAGAATTTTGTCACAGCTTAGAGAACATAACACAATTCTCAATGCTCTGAGCTAATTTACAGTATAAACTACTAAGAGAGAGATGAGTGAAAATACCAATGTTGTATGACTATTTTATAGCGTAACCGTAGAGAAAGATTACTAATAAAATGACTTTAATTGAATATAAACAAAATTATCTGTGTATTTTTATTGGGATGGAAGCCTTTGCACGCCTCTCGAAGCGTTCAATAATTTTTACCCTCAATCACAAAATTATCTTCACCAATCCTCTTTTATATAATTCTCTCACCAATCATTTCTAAACTCAAGAAACTATTCTAGGGTTTTGTATTCATGCATAGCTCTTTCATAGAACACTTATGCTTACTCTATATATATATATATAACTTCTATTCCTCCTTTATTAATGTATTCTTTAATGACTTAGACAAATCATTCACATGGCTGCTTTATTGAAATGCAATTATAAAAACCACGAGAGAAAGCGTGCTCTTTGAAAGGTTTGGTGGAAATGTATTATTTTTGTGGGGCGATGAAGAAAAAAGTTAAAAGGAATCATACTTGTCCCTCAGTTATTTGAAGAATATTAAAGGTGGACCGTCCATACTGGTCTTCCTCCACATCACCCTTTTGACATTGTTGAGTGTGGGCAATGGGTTCCATAGTGTGAACCAGAATGCATTGTTACTTTGGAGGATTGTGGGCATGAACGAACAAAAGATGCATGCACGAGGACAAACAAGTGTATTGTAGATGTGGGAAGGACAAGTCCAGTCAAATTGATTTTGGTCTTTTCATTTCATGACAATGATAAAAAGGATGACGCTGATGCCTGCTTTTGTTACTAGACAAACTTTGTGTGATCATGGAATTGTCCCACCTCTAAAATCAGACACTTTACGTGGAAGATTCTCCGTCTAGATAATTTTCATTACTGTGCTCTAGCAAAGTGGCGTAATCAATCCAAACTCATCGAAAGCTTTGAAAGGGAAAGAAGAAGAAAACAAGGCTAGGAGGACAGTATGAGATTAGAGATGGTGGAATAATGCAATGCAAACACGAATGAAGACGACATTAAAAACAGGGAGGAAGGAGCAGTTCACAAATGATAGGCAAAAAAAACAACGTAGTGACAAAATGGAATAAATTGATAGCATAGAATTGATGGCCGATCATTATTTTATCTGAATAAGATTTGTGAATGGTTGTTAAACTGATAGTGGGTTATGTATTTTCTTTAAAAGAGATCTTGGGTTAGCAAAAGAAGCAAAAAAAAATATTCATTTTTCGAAGAGGGCTGGAAAGGGAGGAATAATGAATATTTTCCTTTCCTTTCATGATTGTTTTCATCAACCAATCCTTAAAAGTAATTTTTATTTTATAGTTTTTATTAATAAAAAAATATTTTCATTATAATTTATTTATATATTTGTATGAAGTAGTTAAAAGGTCTTAATATAATAATTGGTCATTACATGAATGATATCTCTCATTATTTATGGTGATAATTATAAAGCAGTGGACCAATCGAATACAAACACTTTTATTTCTAGGAAGGTGAGTGAGTTGAGAATAGAGGAGCCGTCAATTCGAACTTTTCAAATTTTGTCTTTTTTTCTTCTATTTATTGGAAAATCTTTTAGAACATGTTATGGATTATAAAGAATCTTTAGTTACTAGAGTTTTAACTTTAAGTGTAATTTGCAATAGTACTTTAAAATTATAAAAGTTGATTATTGGTTGTGAGATAAGGGCTCAAATGAAATGGATAAAAGTGCATACACAAACCTTTTACCATTTGTTTTATGCTACTTCAAGTGTGGTTATCTAGAGTTCTTGATCTTAGTGTATAATTTTGAGTGATTTAGCAACACATTTGATGTTTATTATTCATTTGACTCTAAGAAATTATTCAACCCCTTATAGGTAGACTTTGATCCTTAATTTACACACTTTCTTATCTAGTTCACATTTTTCGCGTCATATCAACCCCCATCTTTTAGATTTTAACCCATGTTATCCCACTCAAACCAGGCATTATCCATTACTTCCTATGCCATAGCATTTACTTTGTGTCTCCAAATCAAGTTGAAAGCAACTATATACACCTCATTTGGTCATCTTTTATCATTAGTTTTTAGCTAAAATTTACCAACCTTCCACTAATTTAGTAGCAATCCAACTTCTTAGTTGTTGCTACTGGCTTAAAAAAAGACTTAAACACAAATTTAGTAGTATTCAAAGTATTTATTATGGCCATAGCTTCATGCTACCACTTCAAAAAATGCTACTTGCACACTAGTACATTGTATTATTCTTCTTTAATTCCAAAGTCCAAGTTTCATATTCCAACATTAGATATTATATATTACTCTTCTTGGATTAAGTTGAAAATGATATTCAATATATTTTCTAAACTGATACATGACTTTTTAAAGCTCTAAATAAAGTTAACTAATATAAATTAAAATTTGTACATTGCTAGTTTACCTAAATTTTAATATAAAGAAAATAATCTTATTTATTTACATCTTATTGAGCCTAACATTCTAAGTGTTCCATGATTTATCCTATGGTTTTGATCTTATTCATTTTTAAATTGATTTTCTAGATACAATATTGTTGATTATTTGTATCTTTATTTTAGTTTTGATCCGGATTCAGGTAGTCATTGTTTGATTTGATCCCCTACCATCCGACCCTTCCATTGTGATTTTATTGCTTAGATCTTTATCATAGATGTATTTAACTCCTATCCAAGTTTAATTATTATGCCACTATAATTTTTTATGATAACCCCTCTTCTATAGCTTTAAATCAACCTAGCTCTTCCTTCAACCCTATACTTATTCAATACACTTTGGGATATTGTTATATTTTATAAAGTTTAACATTCTTTTAGTATTCATGACGGTGTAAATCCTTGTGTTGTAACTATTATTTGTGCATATCATGATACTCTCACTTATATATATTTATCTTCATGATCCCTTGATGATCCATCTTAGGAGGAGTATAGAATTTGTGTTCTTTTTGAGCCATCTTTTTCATACATGATATGTTGTACCTCTCGTATCATTTCTTTACCTCCAATCATATGATAAAATCAATGTTCTTAGAAAGGAGTTATTGCTTACTGGACTTGATGGTTTTAGTGATGCTTGTTTATGTGGAAAGCATTTTTTACTTTGAATTATGAATATATAAATCATGACATCTTATTGATTAGGAGATACAAACTTACTTTAAGTATTAAAGAATTCAAATTGTTTAATTCATCCTCCATGATTTATTTTCTTGTTATTGTATTGGTACATAATTTCGTTATATATTTTTCTTTCCTTCAAATTTTATGGGATAGTGTAAAGTTATCTATGTCTCATTTTGGTACATTAAAGATGTTTGTGCTTCCTCCTCTCATGTCATTTTACCTTTGAGAATTTTTTATCCGTGAGATATATAATGATTACTTAGGTAATATACATTATTTATTTTCTCCTTTATATTTTTTACTCTATATGATGATACATAATGTTTGATGGATGATGATGTCATAGCCCCACCTTCTAATAACATATCTTGGAATATCATGGATTCATGTGATGTTATACCAAATGAGTGTAATATTATTTATAAATATCATGATTATGCTCCACTTTAAATGGATTCTTTGACATGTATTTCTCTTGTTATTTATTTCTTGTTAGAGTTTAGTGATTTATCTTTATGTAGCCATTCTTGTTCTTATCATGATATATTCAGTGATTCATTAGTTTGTACCGTTCCTCTTGTGGTTACTAATAATTCATATATGATGATATCTTAGTGCATGTTCATAATATACCTAATTTGTCAATTCTCTACCATGTGATGATGATGTTAAATATCTACTTATTATTATATATATTCTCTTGACTTTAAGAGAATTTTTTTTCTATTTTACTTAAGGTCAAAGGAATTTTGATTACTACCCTCCACAAAAAAATGACAATGCTAACTATGCTGCAAATTTCATTTTATGGGTTTCAGAAAAATATTGTTTTTCACCTTTTGGATTCAAGGGACCACCAAAATCATTATTTTAAAAAACTTATAAAATTCTATCAATTACAATGAGAAAGGAGTTAAGAACCTAAGAAATCAAATCTAATGGTTTATCAAATTTAATGTGTAGACTCTATTTACTTATTATTTTAATTTAAGAATAATTCATATCATAGTTAGTTAATTTTAATAAAGAATTTATCATACTTTACTATTTTTTAGTGAGTAATATTTTGTTGTGATACAAAATTGGGTTACAAAGAAATATTTTTTATTGTTTAAATTCCAATATCGGTCCTTGACACTAATATCTTAGGCTTACATATTTTTCTTAATTTTGTATCAAATATTTTTTATTATTAATCTTAATATTTTAGCTTTAATAGTAATTTTAATGTACACATATTTTCCCACAACAAATTACTTTTTATGCACATACAAAATTTATTATATATTTCATTGAAGCAAGAACATTGATATGGAGAGTTGTGTATATTTTGAGAATATATTTTTCATTGTTTTGTATTTTCCTTTCTACCTTGAATAAAAGACATTAGTTTTTCTAATAAAACTGGGATAACTAGAAAATTAAGAATTGTAATATTTAAGTATAATATAATAAACATATATTTTTTATAAATATTATAGAGAGGCTTATATATAATTACTTTATTTGGACCCAAAAAAAATGGTCAAAATTGGTAATTTTTTTCTAATGAAATTGCAATGCTCCAAGCCACACATTCGAGATAATAACCAGATAAATAATTCTGGAATATAAACATAATAAAAAATATTGATGATTAAAATATAAATTTGAGATGTAATTCAAACACATGCATCACATGAAGCATGATGATACACAACAAATCCATTTTCATGATGCTTCACATCATTCGGAATGCTAGACAATGATGCAGCTTAGAAGAGTTCACCAATGGTCCAAGCTAGGTGGCATAAGAAAAGGACTTACCAATCATGAGACAAAACCACCATAATTAATTTATGAGAGGGTGGAACAACACCACAATGACAAATACATCCTAACCTTGTGATCATAATCTCTTGTGAACAAACCACAAGGTTGGATGATGAAACTATTTTCCTAAACTACAATTCCTTCACACACTTGAAAATAGTATCAAAACCAAGATAAAATTACACAAGTGGTGGGACAATAATGGGAGTTCACATCTTAACTATAAAAAAAACAAAAACATCCCTTGATGTAAGACATACTTACAATATCCAAGGTCATAGATCTCCAACCCAAATAAATTAAAACACAAATGAAAATCCTTCACGAGAGGTTACCTCACTCAAAGGTACCGAACCTCATTTTAATAAAATGATTAAAGGTTTTTTTTTTTTTTTAAATGCATCCTAATGGAAAGAACACCATACCTCTTAAATAATGCCATTTTTAATGAAAAAACGATATAATAAGTGTCACAAGTAAAAGAGAACAAAGTTTATATAAAAAAAATCTTTAAGAAATTATTTAAAGTAGATATTAAATGAAAAGGGATTATTCTCAACAAAATAACTCTCTTTTTCTTAATTCATTCTCCTTGGAAGAATTTAAGCCAATTGTGTTCTCTCTATACCCATAAAAAGCTCTAGGTCCATATGGGTTTACAATACTCTTTTTTCAAAAAGGAGGGGATTTTTTGGAGGTGGATGCCTGGGAAGATATTGAAGAGTATAGAAGAAATGGCACTATGCTAAACAAATTTAACACCAACTTTAGTGCTCTCATTTCTAAGGTTAGAAATTCTCTATCATTTGTAGATTTTGGGTCAATTTTTCTTTGTAATACTATACACAAAATATTCACCAAATAAATCTCTTTAAGGATGGCTAGGCTCATTCCAAATTTTATTTTAGAAGAGAAGGGAGATTTTATTCCAAGACAAGAGGCTATAGATGGAGATTTGATAAATCACAAAGTTCTTCACTCTATTCATAATCATAAATTGCAAACCATGATAATAAAAATTTATATGATGAAGTCTTATGATAGGGTCAATTGTCATTTCCTGCATTTAGTTCTTCTTAAATTTGGCTTCTCTCCTAATTGGTGCAAAATTCTCAATATTCATTAATTTGGCAACTAGTGTGGTTCTTTCTCATCTTCTCAATGAGTTAGGTAGGGTGATCCACTTTACCCATTCCAGTTTATTATTATGGTGGAAGTTATAATAAACTCTATTGAAGCTCATTTATAGTAAGCTAAATGGAATGGGATAAGGATTTTGCATTCTCCAATAACAATAACTCACATTTTAGTTGTTTATGACATGCTCCTTTTTGGATAAGCTTCCATGAGGGAAGATAAGATCATTAAGAAGGTTTTGGATACATATTGTGAAATTTCATGTCAAAAAATTACTGCCTCTAAGTTTAAGGTTTTCTTCCAAAACTACAAACCTACCCTTTCTTCTAGATTGGTGTTGGGAAATGGTGTCTCAACCTTGCATTTACATGAGGTTACTATTTATATTAAGTTTTCATTTGGGCATGAAATGGTGCAAAATTATCCCTGAAGCTTTTGGTTGGCTATATAAGCATTCTGGTAAAGTTATGTTGCAAGATCACAACTAGTTTTGAAGATATTAAATTTTCATTTTGGAGGGGTCCAATGAAGTTTAAATTTTATTTTGAGGACTTTAGAGGCCCTGAAATACCTTGAAAAGTGGGAATAAATGATGTAGCTATTTACAAGGCAATAGAGAACTTCACGAGCTTTCCGGCGCTTCAAACTGTTCATCAATAGGACACACGGTTCTCAATTTATGGCCTCCAGAAGTTTGTACTCCTGAAATAGGAAATATAAAATACATTGGACTCGTAAATGAGCTGTAAAAAGGGAGGGACACGTCATGGGGCATCTATAAGAGATATAAGGTTGGCTAGACCTTATTGGGTGGTTTTAGCCCATGGTTTTGTAATATCATTTAACGGTTTCTTGTATTGTATCTCCTATAAATGAGGTGTGTGAGATAGAGGTTGTGTGTAAGAGTCTTATAACTATTGAGTTACCTTTGTATCTTTGATTAGTGGTACTCCTATGAAGAGCTTGCTCTACAAGTATATTGTAATATGTTTTTGATTGTAGAATAATATATTAGGCAACTTTTGGAGTGTGGGGTTTTTCTCCCGAAAGGGTTTTCCCCACGTAAATCATTGTGTTATGATTTGAATTCTATTATATCTATTTTTGTTTTCTTTAACTGTTGTGACGATCTGTAAAAGTTTTGCATTACCCTCCTCTCAAGGTTAGTGTAGGAATTTTCTCCGCTACTTAACTTCCTTACAATTGGCATTTTTCCTAGGATTCAAACAAACCAATATCTCTTGCAAATATTTAGGAATTCCCTTGTTCTATAGTCAAATAAAATATTTGTATTAGATGGCCATCATTTCATCAATTCAAAACTAAGTTGCCTCCTAGAAAACCAATTAGCTATCATCCCAAATTATATCATGCCAGTCTTGCATATTCCTAAAGGAAATTTATCATAGATAGGAAGAAAAAATAGAGGCTTTCTTTGGTAGGGTAACAAATATGATAAGAAAAAAATATCCACTTATTTCATCGGATATTTTTTCTATTTTCAAAGATTTAGGTGCAAGTGTACATCACATTAAGGATAAAAATATTTCTCTAGGAGAAAAACTTGTTTGGAAATATTTTCCAACCCTATCTCTAAGTGGATCAAAATGATATAGTCAAAATATCTAGTCTCAAATCTTCTAGAAAGAATTCTTATAGTTGTTAATCCTCTTTTAGGATAAAAAATGTGAAATTTCTTGATCAACTATAGAAGGTTCTTCTTACCATTCTTTATATGCACAATCTATAATGGCCAGAAAGGTTAATTTTAGGATGATTCATAGAATGTAACCATCAGCCCCTAGATATTTATGCCCTTATTCAAATCAAAGAAACATCAAAACAATTATGGGGTGACAAAGTTAAAAATTATTTCAATCTCATTAAATTGGGTTGATCTTCTTTAGTTTAGTGGAAAGATTTGCCAGGACTTCCTAAATTCCTAGTACTTGAATTGAGACTTTTACCTTAGTGTTGAAACAAAGAACAATTCACTTTAAGGATTCCAATTTGGACCACTTCTTCAACAAGAGATTGCATAGTTAAAAAAGGATATGATAAATTGAGGAACCACTCTTCCTCCAATATTTATAGACCCTATTCCCTTTGATAGAATAATGTAGTTCTCCCAAAAGTTGGATCCTTTTCAGGTTGGATCTTCAAGATAAAATTCTCTCTAATTCAAGACTTTCTCATCTAGGTATAGAATCTCTCTTCAATCATTTCATATGTGGAGCAAATGAAGAAACTAGAAACCATCTCCCTCTTCAATTCCCATTCCAATACTCTTATTGGACTTGGATCACGAATAAACTCAAATGGCATTCTGCTCTGCAAATGAGTTTGAATAAGCTCTTTGAATCCTATCCCTTGCTCTATAAAACTTATTTTTTCTTAGTTCTTTGGAGGGTCTCACTTGCCATCCTTAATTGGAATATATGATGGGAAAGAAATAAGAGAGTCTTTAGGAAATATTTTAGTTTAGTGGACATATTTATTTCTCATATATAAAATGCAATCTCAAAGTCGATAAAAGATTACACAATCAACCACAAGAGAATTGAATCTAGTTTTAGTTCATGGGATTTAGAGGTCCTTATCGATCACTCTTCCTTTCAAAGGTATTTTTTTTAAACACACCCCAAGAGTAAGAGGGGGGGTGAATCAGTCTTGAACAATCACTTTAAAATTTATACCACAAATCAATATCAATTTATAGTTAATCCTATCAACAACAATATAATATAAAACAATGAACACCATGTTAGTGTAGTTATTTTTATGTTACTAATGTTAAGGGGTGTTTATTTTTTCTTCATATATTATTTAATTTTTCTTAGGTTATTAGGAGTGGTTGATATGAGGAAATATGGAAATATGCTTCAACTACGTGTGTAACTCTCTCCCTCACACATGGGTAGTTGAGTTACATGGTCACTTTTATCTTGTTGTGCCACCTCACATAACCACTATTTTTTCATTTCCTAAGTGGGCTATGGTGTAGTTTGGTTTCTCACCCTATTTTGCCTATTTGTGTCAAAATTCGCAACTCCTTTCCTATCTTCATGTATGGAGGTTATGCCACATGTTTTGATATTTTATCAAGTAGGTAAAAACTCCCACTTTTTATGGGCAGTAGGAGTTAATGCGCCCCTTGGATGTATATGCTATTATTTTTCTATATAATTAGCACTCTACTCTCACCTTCACTAGTTCAGTGATAACTCAGTGAGAGTAACGAGAGTCTTCTCAAAATTCTCTTTCTTTGTCTCTATTTTTCTCTTATTTTAGATTTATCTTTATTCAACTATTTTCATCTTCAATCATCTATTGCTTGGATTTGCATGTGATCTATGACTGACATTAGATCTTGGATTAGTTCTCACATCTTGCATAATCGAACATGGTATCAAAGTCGTGTTATATGGTATAACTCATTATTTTTTTGATTTTTAGAGAGATTTGGGACTATTAGATAGCTAATATTTTTTTATAAAACCAAGTATGCTCTTCTCCTACATTCTTGTGTGACCTAGACAATGAGAATAGTTTAAAGGAAAATAAGCTTCTAGTTAATCTAGTTTATATATGTACATGTTTTCTTGTGACATTTGGGTGATTCTACCTTTTTAGTAATGTTGGAGACTTTTTCAGCATTTATAGAGTGTCCAGAAGGCTTGAGAAAGTCAAAAGTGACTTTTATTTCTCCAAAATCAAAGTATGAAGGACACAATTAAAATCAAAGTAAAATTTTTAAAATTTCACTGGAGTTGTTTTCATTTTGGCTTCAAAATTCAACTTCTCTTTTGTAAGAAAAATTTATTTATGGGTTTACTTCCTAGCATCAAAAAATCATTTGGATATCTCTTATATTTTACATAAAGTTAAAATATTTTGCAAAAATTGATTTTAAATCAAACGTGAGCCGTTTTTGGTTGGCAGATTCGGTATCTTTTTGAAAGAATTGCATAACTTTTTCCTCAAGTGTCATATTTTTGCAGACTAGTACATGATGAAAATATGGAAACAAGAACTTTATATACATGAGGGATTCATTAAAAAAATATATCATTTTCTATTAGATATTGCAAGGTTAAGTTTTTGCACTTTTTCTCTTCAACCATTATATATTTCACCTCGGAACTCTATTTTTCAAAAATGAATAATTGTTGGAAAGGTATTGAAGAGTATTAAATAGATATAAGAATTTTTTTTTTTCAAATTTTCTTTTTCATATTTATTTGTATCTAAAAATCCCTTAGAGGCTTAGAAAGCATTGTAATATGATAAATGGCCTTGTAAATGTACTAATTATAAAGGCATGCATGATAAAGGGAAAAGGAACTATATCATTGGATGTTAAAAACAACACTGACAATGTTTATTATGTTGAAGCTTTGAAGTATGATCTTTCGAGTGTAGGACAATTCATAGATAAGGGATTTCAATTATAGTTCAAGGATGGAAAATGCAAAATCATTAACAGATCTGGCTTGCAAATTACAACTGGTACATAGACAAAAGGTAACATATTTCATTTGAACTCCAGTGAGAAGACATGTTTGATTACATAGATTGATGAAAGTTGGGTTATGGCATAAAAGGTTGTGTCATGTAAGTTTTGATTGCATTGTGAAGATCAATTCAACTAAGGTTGTTAGAGATATACCTAAGTTTATGAAGCCCTATAATCCAGTATGTAAAGAATGTCAAATGGGTAAACATGTTAGAACCTCTTTTAGGACTATATAAGATAAATCAAATAATGTTCTTGATCTTATTCACACTGATTTATGTGGCCCTGCTAGAGTCAAAAGTTTTCATGGTGATAGATATTTCATACTAATCATTGATGACTATTCTAGAATGACGTGGGTTACTTTTTTGAGAGAAAATTCTGAAGCATTTGAAAAGTTTAAAATCTTTAAGGCTAAAGTGGAAACTGAGACAGGATTGAAGATTAAATGTTTAAGATCAGATCATGGTGGAGAATTCACATCTGGTGAGTTTAATAACTTTTGTGATAAGCATGGTATCAGAAGACAATTTTCTGCTCCCTGAACACCTCAACTGAATGGAGTTGTGGAAAGGAAAAATAGAACTATCTTGGATGCTACTAGAACAATGATGATGGAAGAAAATCTACCTCACATCTAGTAGAGAGAAGTAGTTAGTACAATGGTTTATATATTTAATAGAGTATATATAAAAGGAGAAACCGGTAAGACACCTTATGAATTATGGTATGGCAATACACCTATAGTTAAGTATTTTATAATCTTTGGTAGTAAATCTTATATAAGGAGAGATGATACTATTGGTAAATTTGATCCTAGAAGTGATGAAGGCATATTTCTTGGTTATAACAAGAGATTGTAGAAAATAGTGGAGAGTGCTAATGTCAGAGTAGATGAGATGAGAAAAATTCAAATCAAAATTTATGAGAAGGAACCGGTATTGGAAATGATTATATCTAAACTGGTAGCACCTTTATCAGAAAAGAGAGTTGAACCAATTACTCCAATAAAATCAAAAAATTCTACAATAACTGAAGAACAGGGAAGATGAACAGAGAGTCAGAAGACTCCTAGGTATGTAAGATTGAATCATTCTAAAGATCAAATCATTGGGGATAAGGGCAATGGAATGATGACAAGAAGAAGATTGGCAACTAATGAGGTATGTGTTAAATTCTGTGAGAAGCAAGAATTGAGCCAGGATCTGATGTTGGTCATAGATCACATGCAACTCCAAGCAACGGATGATCGAAGATCAAAATAGCTGAATGAAGATAAATCTGATATGAGAGAAAAATAGAGATAAAGAAGAGAATTTAGAGAAGACTCTCACCGAGCTATCACTTCCCTTGTGAAGGTGAGAGTATATTGCTTATTATATAGAAAAATAATAGCATATACAACCAAGAGGTGCATTAACTCCCACCTCCATAAAAAGTGGGAGGTTTTACCTACTACCCCATAAAAGGTGGGAGGTTTTTACCTACTTGGTAAATGCCAAAACATGTGGCATAACCTCCTTACATGAAAACAAAAAAGGAGTTATAAGAGGTGGCACATAAGGCCAAAAGAGGGTGAGAAACCCAACTACCCCATAACCCACTTAGGAAATGACAAAACAGTGGTTATGAGAGGTGGCACAACAAGTCAAAAGAGGGTGTGTAACTCAACTACCCATGTGAGGTGGAGAGTTACACATGTAGCTAATGTATTCCACCACGTGTCCTCATATTAACCACACCTAATAACCTAAGCAAGCTTAATAATATATGTGTAGGAAAAATAAATACCCCCTAACATAAGGAAAATAAAAAAACCTACACTAACACCCCCCCTTAAGCGTAGCTTAGGTGGGTGAAAAGATGGGTCCCGGCAAATGAGGCCATGTTAGGTACCCATGTACATAAATATCCCCCCCAAAAGAGGAAGAGACCCCCCTAAATAGAGAGAGAAAGAATGAAGGACTAAGAAGCCCCTCCTGAAGTAGACACCTTTTGCATCCCAAGAAAAGATCGCAAATGAAGGAACTTGCTTTCAGTGAAAGGTTTGGTGAAGATGTCTGCAGTTTTCTCCGATGTAGAACAATACTTAAGATCAATGATGCCTTCCTGAATGAGCTCCCGAATATAGTGCATATGTATCTCAATGTGTTTCATCCTCTGATGATGAACTGGATTTCTTGAGATCTGTATAGCACTCTGATTATCACAAAAGATGATGGTAGGCTTTTTAACTGGAATACCAAACTCAGTAAGAATATTTTGAAGCCAAATAGCCTCAGTGGTGGCATTGACTGCCCCTCGATACTCGACCTCTGTCGATGAAAGAGCAATTGCAGACTACTTCTTGCTCGACCAACAAACTGGACCAGAACCAAGTGAGAAGCAATACCCAGAAGTAGACTTGCAATCCTGAGAATCACCTGCCCAATCTGAATCCGTATATCCTACCAAGTCAATATCCACACCTGCTACATACTGAATTCCATAATTGTGAGTACCCTGAATGTAGTGGAGGATCCGCTTAGCTGCTTTCCAATGCAACTCATGTGGCTCCTGCATGAATCTAGAGACCATGCCCACAGCATAAGAAATGTCGGGTCTCGTATGAGTCAAATAAATGAGGCTTCCAACAAGCTGTCGATATAAAGTGCCATCAACCAAGGGTGAAGAGCACTTAGCCTCAAGTTTGACTCCTGACAAAAATGGAGTAGGTGCAGGCTTACAATCAGCCATGTGAAATCTGGAGAGCATATCCAATGCATACTTGGGTTGTCCAAGGAAGATTCCTGAAGATGATTGAGTGATCTCAATTCCCAAGAAGTAATGTAGAAGACCCAAGTCTGACATCAAAAATCTATCATGTAGAGCAATTTTCACTGCTTTGATGGTGGATGAGTGACTCCCTGTGAGTAACAAGTCATCAACATAGAGAACCAAAAATGTGAGAGTTTCATCCTGTTGCAGAATGTATACGTTCGGATCAGAATGGCACCGAGTGAAACCAACTGTCAGAAGAAATGAGTCCATCTTGGCATACCAAGCTCGAGGAGCCTGTTTAAGGCCATAGAGAGACTTTCGAAGTCGACACACAAGTGAAGGATCCTGAACAAACCCCTATGGTTGCTCCATGTAGATTTCCTCCTGAAGGTCACCATGAAGAAATGCACTCTTCACATCCATCTGATGAACTTCCCAACGATGGGGAGCAGCTATAGAAAGAACAAGCCGGATGGAATTCATCTTAGCAACTGGAGCAAAAGTCTCAGAGTAATCAACCCCTGGAACTTGGGAAAAAGCTTTTTCTACCAAGCGAGCCTTATACTTATCAACCGACCCATCCACTGCAAATTTTGTTCGATAGATCTACTTGCATCGAACAAGTTTCCTTCCCTTAGGAAGAGGAACTAAATCCCATGTGTGATTCCTTTCCAAGGAATTGAACTCTTCTTGCATTGCAGCATCCCACTCAGGAACACCTGAAGCTTCTCGAAAGGACTGTGGATCAGAAGCTGAAGCAATGAAGAGATGTGGAGCTTGCTGAAATTGTGACCTTGTTCTTCTAGTATCTAATGGATCACCAAGCCAATCTCCTGCTGACTCAAAAGTTTGTCGAGCCCAAAGAGGCACTGAGGCTGGAGAGTCTGGGGGAGAATCATCAGCCTCTGAATGATGACTATGAGAGGAATGTGAATCCTCATCATCACTGTCACCATCTGAAGTAGAGGAAGAAGACTCCTCATCAAGATTAGGAGGATTAAGATCCTCTGAAGAACTGTCATCATAATGCAATTTCTCCAATGTGATAGTGGATGGAGAAGTGGTATGAGAAGAACTAGAAGAACTCTCCTCAAAACGAACACTCCTCTCAATGAACAACTCATGAGTAGTGGGATGGAGAAGCCTATACCCTTTGACATCATCTGGATATCCAACAAATATGCAAGGCTTACTCTGCGGATCCATAGCCTTGCATTTTTCAGCTAGAATGTGGGCCCATGCAAGAGAACCAAACACTCTAAAGTGTTTAACTGTGGGTTTTCGACCAGTCCAAGCTTGAAAGGGAGTTACCCCCTTCACAGCTTTATGAGGAACTCGATTCTGGATGTAACACGCACAGTTGATGGCCTCTGCCCAATACTGAGGTGCCAAAGACTTGGAGTGAATCATACAATTAGCCATCTCCTTCAAGGACCTATTCTTTCATTCTGCTACACCATTTTGTTGAGGACTGTATGGAATTGTGTGCTGCATGTTGATACCTTCTAAAGCACAAAACTGTTCAAACTGATTATTAACATATTCACCCCCATTATCTGTACGCAGAATCTTGATGAACTTCCCAGATTGTTTCTCTGCAAAAGCTTTGAAATCTAGAAAATTTTCAAAGACTTCAGACTTTTGTTTGAGAAAGTAAACCCATGTATATCTGGAAAAGTCGTCAATAAATGTCAAGACATATCTAGCCTTGCTGAAAGATGGTTGTGGAAATGGTCCTGCCAAGTCACTATGTACCAACTCCAATAGTTGTGTAGCTCTCCAAGCTTTACCTTTATCATACTTCTCCTCTAGATGCTTACCAAGAATGCACCCCTGGCAAACTCCATCAGAAAATTGAATAGAAGGCAACCCTGAAACCATTTCTTGTTGACTGAGTTGTTGCAAGTAATGGTAGTTCAAGTGGCCAAACCATTGATGCCACAAACAACTCACCTCATCTGCATGAGTGATTAAAACTGTCGAAGGAGAGTCAGGAACAAAGTGAGAAAACTGATATAATCTAGAATGATGATCTTCTTTTCCCACAGCAACAGTAGACCCATTATGCATTTCGCTGATTACCACTGCATCTGGTGTGAACTCAACTCGCTTGCCAGAACCAGTGTGAGTGATCTGATAAATAGATAGGAGATTAGTTGATAAAGATGGAACACAAAGGACATCTTGAAATGTTCCTTCACCCACATCAACAGACCCTCTCCCATGCACTTCAATAGGAGTGTCATCACCCATTAGGATGGAAGGCATAGAACATGGCTCTAAAGATGTGAAATCATCTTCTGAAGAAGCCATGTGGTGTGAAGCACCTGAGTCAATTATCCAAGAATTTGGATGTGAAGCAATAGCAACTAGGGCCTTACCCTTTCCTTTCCCCTTACTCTTATCTATGTCCTTAGAAGATCCTTCCGATGAACTCTGTTTGACTGAATCAGGAACCTTGATGTTATTCTTTTCAAGAAGATTTGAAAGGTGATCAATTTGTTTCCTTAAACACTTATGTTCATCATGACCAGGCCTCTTACAATAAGAACACTTGACCTTCTCCTTCTTAGGTTGTTCACCTTTTGATGAAGAGGTCTCATTGTCTTCTTTTGAAGTAGCAGATTTCTGATCTTTCTTCTTCTCTCCTTGGTTCTTTTGTTTCTTATCTTGCTTACTAGACCCTTTCTGTTCTTTTATGCCTTGATTTACAACTAAGGCATGTGACTTAGAGGGCTTTATTGTACCCATTTGAACCAATTTTTCCTGCTCCCTAGTGAGTTCTATAGCAAAATCATCTAAAGAAGGCATTTTGAATGTGGTACCTAGGGCACATTTGGTAGCATAGAATGTAGAAACAAACACTGAATAGTTAGGACCAAGCTTAGAAAGAATACTCAAGATCAGTTGCTTATCATCTTTCTTAGTTCCACACTGTTCCAACTACAATCTTATAGACTTAAGTTTAGTGAAGAAGTCTTGTATAGTATCAAAATTGGTTGGATTCAACACTATGAGTTCATTCTCCAATTGATGACCTCTTAGTTCATCCTGCTTACCAAAGAGGTTTCCCAAAGTAGTCCATACTGCATTTGGTGTAGTAGTAGATTCAATGTGAAAAAGAAGGTCAGGAGAGACTGACATGCACAATGTACCAAAAGCTTCATCACATTTATTAAACCATTTAATCTTTTCTGCAGCATCTTGAGGTTCAGTTTCAAGTCCCATAGTAACACGATGATATCCATGTCTTTTCAAATATATTATCATCTTAGATTTCCATTCAAAGTAATTATATGGTGTTAAAAGTGGAACTGTAGATGCATCCATGATAGCAGAAAAGAAGATTGCAAAGAGTCAAGAAGAGTGCAAGAAAGAAGACACAAGAGACACCCCCCCTTTTCACTAGTCTTTGAAATCACCCCCCCCCCCAAATATTACAAGGTTGGCACTTTATAATTAGTGCATTTACAAGGCTTTTATCAGATTACAATGCTTTCTAAGGCTTTAATGGCCAAAATAGAAAGTTTAAATACATATAAATTTAACACAAAATCTGAAAAAATTAGCCTTATTGCTGCTCAATGTATCTTAATACCTTTCCAACAACTATTCATTTTTGTAAAATAGAGTTGTGAAAAGAAAGATATGATCTATAGAAGGAAAAAAAACATGCAGCTGATTCAACCTGCAATATCTAACAAAGAAGGGTAGAATATTTCAATAACACCTGCAATTATGAAGAGTGCTCATTTCCAGCTTTCTGTCAAGTACTCTGATTTTTTTTACTGTGTTCTCCAAACTTTGAATTTGGTGAAATAAAAGTCACTTATGATTTTCACAAGCCTTCTGGACACTCTAGAAATGCTAAAGAAGCCTCCAATATTACCAAAAATGCTGCAATCACCCAGATCTCAAAGAACACATATATAAAACCAGATTTAACTAGAAGCTTATTTTCCTTTAAACTGTTCTGATTCTCCAGATCAAACGAAAATGCAGGAGAAGAGCATACTTGGTTTTTAAGAAAAATATTAGCTATCTAACAATCTCAAATCTCTCAAATAAATCAAAAAAGCAATGAGCTATACCAGACAACACGGCTCTGATACCATGTTAAATTCTGTGAGAAGCAAGAATTGAGCCAGGATTTGATGTCGGTCATAGATCACATGCAACTCCAAGCAACGGATGATCGAAGATCAAAATAGCTGAATGAAGATAAATCTGATATGAGAGAAAAATAGAGATAAAGAAGAGAATTTAGAGAAGACTCTCACCGAGCTATCACTTCCCTTGTGAAGGTGAGAGTATATTGCTTATTATATAGAAAAATAATAGCATATACAACCAAGAGGTGCATTAACTCCCACCTCCATAAAAAGTGGGAGGTTTTACCTACTACCCCATAAAAGGTGGGAGGTTTTTACCTACTTGGTAAATGCCAAAACATGTGGCATAACCTCCTTACATGAAAACAAAAAAGGAGTTATAAGAGGTGGCACATAAGGCCAAAAGAGGGTGAGAAACCCAACTACCCCATAACCCACTTAGGAAATGACAAAATAGTGGTTATGAGAGGTGGCACAACAAGCCAAAAGAGGGTGTGTAACTCAACTACCCATGTGAGGTGGAGAGTTACACATGTAGCTAATGTATTCTGCCACATGTCCTCATATTAACCACACCTAATAACCTAAGCAAGCTTAATAATATATGTGTAGGAAAAATAAATACCCCCTAACATAAGGAAAATAAAAAAACCTACACTAACAGTATGTTTAATTTCACAAGTTGAACCGGTATTAGTAATTGAGGCATGTAAATATGAATTTTGGTTAAAAGCTATGGAAGAAGAATTAGATCAAATTGAGAAAAATAACACATGGACTTTGGATCCCCGGCCTAAAAATAAAAATGTTATTGGAACTAAATGGGTTTTTAGGAATAAATTGAATGAGGGTGGTAAAGTTATAAGGAATAAGGCTAGATTGGTTTGTAAAGGATATTCTTAGAAAGAAGGAATTGATTATGTAGAAACTTTTACACCTGTAGCTAGGATTGAAGTTGTAAGATCATTTATTGCGTCTGCTGCTTATAAAAACTACAAGGTTTATTAGATGGATGTTAAATGTGCATTATTGAATGGGGGTCTTGATGAGGAAGTTTATATTGAGAAACCTGATGGTTTTTCACTATTAGATGATACTGATATGGTTTGCAAGTTAAGGAAAACTTTATATGGATTGAAACAAGCACCTAGAGCTTGGTATGCAAGGTTGGATAAATAGATTTTGAAGCTTGGTTTTACTAAGGGAAATGGTGATAGTAATTTATATTATAAAATCACTTATGATGATATACTGATTGTTGAAGTATTTATTGATGACATTATTTTTGGGGGTGAAAATAAATTATGCATAGAATTTTCTAAGAACATGGAGAAAGAATTTGAGATTTCTATGATTGGTGAGATAAAAAATTTCTTAGGTTTGCAGATTACTTAGATTGACAAAGATATTTTTATATGTCGAACTAAATATGCTAAGGAATTGTTGAAGAAATTTGGTATGGGAGATTCTAAACTGATAAGTACACCTATGGTTACAAGGGAGAAATTGACAAGGAAAGATGTTTCTGCACCGATAATTCCTACAAGATACAAATCTATGATTGGAGGTCTACTTTATTTAACTCAGACTAGACCTGGCATTAAGAATGTTGTTTGTATTGTTTCAAGATTTCAGAGTGACCCTAGAGAAAATCATGAGATGGCGGTGAATAGGATTTTTAGATACTTGTAAGGTACATTAGAATATGGGTTGTGGTATCCTAAGGATGATAACTTCACTTTATGTGCATATACAGATGTTGACTAGGCTAGAGATGTTGATGACCGAAAAAGTACTTCTGGTGGATCTTTCTTTCTTGGAAAGAAGTTGGTTTCATGGATCAGCAAGAAACATTTATGTACTTCTTTATCTACTGTCGAAGCTGAGTATGTTGTTGCTGCTACTAATTGCACACACATTTTATGGATGAAGCAAATTTTGAAGGATATAAAGGTAGATTGTGATGCATCGATAGTTATTCACTGTGATAACTCTATTGCTATTGATATATCAAAGAATCTGGTATTTCACTCTAAGATAAAGTACATAGGGGGAGAAACATTGATATTTAGAGCTATATGCAAGAGATTGTTGGTTGTCTTCCATGGGGGGAGACTTGTTTGGCATTTCCTAGTACTTAGATGTTTTTCACATCTAGTGTTGCCATCAATGCCAAAGGGGGAGATTGTTGGCCATTTGGTGAAATTGATTTTGTGTTGCATTGATGTTTTGTCATTGATGTCAACACTAGCTGTTTGGAAGCTTTACCGACACCCTTCTGGTCCCAGTAGGTTGAGTGGTTTGTGGTTAACTTTGATCCAACATGATCTAGTTAACTCTGGTATAATCTTGTGATGGAATTGTCTTATTTGGTCAGTTGGTTTCGGTCTAGTGATTGGATGCTATCCTTCTTAAACAAAAGATTGGTTTTTGGTTCCTACAAGGGTTTCATCGACAGATCTTCTAGTGGGGATCTTTGATGCATTGCATAATTGGTGTTAGTGCAACTTCTGATGGAGTTTCAGGACGATGTTGGTAATCTTGTTTGAGACTTGGCATTTGGTGATCATTGCTGAAGCGTGTGGACCTATACCTAGTCCAGGTTGATCTAGGTTATGGACCGACATTAATGTAACGTGTGGACATGAATTATTGTTGTATTTCCAGGATGTCTTATATGTTGGATATTATTTGTTTTGGTCTAAGGCCAACATGGTTTGTAATAATGTAATTGTCTTATTGTCTAGTAGTCAACCTGATTGTTTATGGTCAAGGGTTTGTATAAATAAGATGTAAGATCTCATTGTAGATAATCATGGTTAATGTAAGAGGTCATGGTCAAGGAATGTAATGTGCGAATATTGTAATATCATTCAAACAGAGGAGTTGGTCAATCAATGGAGATCGAATTGGGTTTGTAAGAGGATTTAGTCCTCCTGCATTGAGCTTAACTGGAATTGTACTTAGGAATATGAGATGCTATCTTTTGTAGTTAAACACTTCTCTGGATTGTAGTCTGTATTTGTATGTAGTTAGTGAGACTCCTTTTGTGACGAGCAGTGTGCTCTAGGTTGTTGGCCTTCTTGCAAGTGCATGCTCCTTCATTGTAAATTCACATACTTACTGCAGAAGTATTATCTAACTTTGGGTAGGTTTCCCACCATGGTTTTTCCCTGTACCGGGTTTTCCATGTACAAATCTTGGTGTTGTGTGTATGGATTTTATTCTGTGATTATTGTTGATGCTTAATTGGATTAACTGCTATTGTGGTATTTTTGTTTTAAATTGATAAAGCTTTCAGTAATCCATGACAATTGATTCACCCTCCCCCTCTTAGTTGTCTTCCAGTTTATGAATTGTCTAACAATAAGGACTATGCCAACACCGAGTCTAGAAGAGGAACAACTTCCATTAAACTCTATGATCCATAACTCATTTGAAAAATAAAGGTTGACTATGTCAATAGTCTCTTCATTAGTGGAAGAGAACACATAAGTGTCAAGGCCTATACCTACATATATAACCTCAAACATTGGGTCTCCAGGTTTCAACACTGTGAATTTTGCTTTAGTTTCCAACTCTAGGTGAACCTTCTTCCCATATACAGGTATGGTAGCATAAGATCAGTTCATTTGAATAGCTCCTCCTAGGTATTTACTAAAACTTCTACTTACTAACATCACAAAGCTTGCAAGAAAGTTAGCTACTAGAATTGTGAGCTTTAATATGTTCTTAGCGAACGGGGCTAAAGCGGCTTGAGCATCCTTAATCTGGCTTAAGATAGGCATCTTGGAAGAGTCCATGGTATAGTATTTTCTATGAGAAGAAGTTATTGTTAGACCAAGGGCTTTGGCTACTTGAGCAGGCATAACATTGTCGAAAGCTCCTAAGTCAATCATACAATTTCTCAATCTATACATGTTTATATATAGAGATACAAATAATGGTTCTATTTTTTCAAGAGGACCTTTGAGGTCAAAAGAACTCAAATGAGAGTTGAGCAGTTTTGTATCTCAATGGTGTTAGGGTGTCCATCAAACACTAGGGATTTTAAAGGAGAGGGTAAGGGTTCTTTAATAAACTTGAAAAGCCTATCCAATTTAGCAAGTTTGATTTTAAGATATTCAGCTTGGGAAATTTGGATTTTCATAATTTTACATGACTCCACAATATCAAAAGATGAAATAATTTCATTGGAACAAGAATTGCAAGGTACCTTGGTAGAAGTAATTTTGATTACTTCTGACTCCTTGTCTTTACGGTTCAAGGTAGCACCCATTGCTAGGATGAATTTGGGACCCGCTAAAGTGTCACTATTTTGTCCTTTGGACTCCTTTTCCTTACTTTAAGTGTATTATCCTATGGTAAATATGGCACAATTGGAGCCATCTACCTGGGTACATATATATCTTCCCCACTTTAATAATCACTCACATTCAAAGAAATTTACAGTGGCATCAACACTCTGTGAGGGCTCTTCTTCTACTCAATATTCACCTTGTTTTTCATTTGTCGAGACCATCTGTATGAACCTTTTCATTTCATGACAAGATGAGCCATCATGATTTGTAGTAAGATGAAAATTACATGCCATGTGGTTTCCCTTACTTGCTAAGGGAGGAGCTTAGATATGGCTAATCTTTGTGTGGGTCCAGTTAGAGACAATCGCTTAAGGAATGTCCCTTGCTGACTATAGTCTTTCCTTGACATCTCTTGGTACAATGGTTGATGGGAACCTTTAGGCATATGTCTTTTCAAAGTAATTATATTCTTTTTTATTAAGGAAAAAATGGGTTTTGAAGGGGTCCCCAAAACCCTTTACAAAGGAGATTCTAAAATAATTAGAATTAGCAAAACTAAAAAGAGAAGTTGTCTTAAAGATGAAGCATTAGATAAACAAACAACCTATAGACACCTAAAAATGGTCAACGCTTGCAGAATCGTACTTTAACATTTACGCATTGCCTTATTTTAGGGTTTTTGCATCACATTAACATTTCTCCTATGTCATGCACTTGGTCTTTATCATTTGCGAGCATCGAGTTTTTCTTCTGCATTCTTCAGTTGTCTCACTTTCAAAATTGGTCTTGTTGACAACAATCTTCAGTCATGATTTTGGTCAATCTTATCCTGTCGCATCAATGTGCGTGCTAACTTGTCATCATTTTGGACATCATCAATCCTAATTAGGGTTTTGTCCTCTTGTCAATCTTGTCATTTTGCGATCGATTTGTCATCGATCGTTATCATTTTCAATCTTGTCGTTTTGCGTTATCATTTTCAATCTTGTCATTTTGCGATCAATTTGTCATCAATCATCATCCTTCTCAATCGTGTTAATTTGGATCAATTTGTCAGTATTCCTTGTAAATTGGTGCATTTATCAATCAAAATTGTTTGTCAGCATTGGTCCTTTGTCAATTCAAAATCATGATCGAATCAACATCAAATCAATTTTATATCAAGACCTAATTGTCATCCTTGCATTCCTAATTTATCTTCTAGGGTTTTATGATTTATTCATTTAACCTTGTTTGTCATTTTCTCTCCATTTTCTCCATCTAGGTTAAATAATTTATTTATTTATCCTAGGTCTTCGTGTCACAATTAAATGTTTAATTTAATTGGCTAACTAATTATTCCTCTTTTTGTGAATTAATTAATAAATGACAAATTATTAATTGATTTACCTAATTTCCTAATTTTTCATTATTTTCTAAATTCCCTCTTTGTGAATTAATTAATAAATGAGAAATTATTAATTAATTCACTAAATACTTAATTTCTTCATTTCTAATTTTCTAATTTCCTAATTTCCAATTCATAATTTCCACCTATTTTCTAATTTGTCAAATTCAATTTCCACCTAATTAATTTCTCTCTAGTCTTTCCCTATTTTTGTGCTTCGGTGGAAGCATGAATTTCTCATGCGTCGTACTATTGGCATAGCAAGATGTCATAGGCTTTTAGTTCTCTAACCTTTGCATTGGAAATATGTCATAATTCATGACATAGAAGGTGTCATAACCTTCTTCTTTCCACTCAATTTTCCCATTTTGAAATCAATTGCCTTTAATATCAATTTCATGCTAATCTTGTCTTTTCTCCAATTTATCTATAAATTGGATGAATTTCTTCAATCAAGACTAATCACTTTGTCGAATCAATCATGCTTCGAGTATTCTTGCGCTACTATCTTGTCTACTTGCTTTCATCTCATGTGTATGCACTAGTAGGTGAGATCCACAAACAAAGCTATTTGAAGAAGAAAGAAGGACAATGGAGCCACATGAAGGAGATATTCAGATCTGCATTTGGTTTGCTTAGTTTTTAATCTTGAATGTTTTGCTTTCATGTCTCTATTGGATGTAATTAGGATTGATCATTGCATTTGTGCTTTTGTGATTGAGCTATGACTAATGTTGAATTGCTTGTGATGATTTCCAATTTCCTAGCTACACAACCAAAAGATAAGAGGATCCCATAGCCAAAAACAAAAACCAATAGCCAGCCAAAAGCCAGCCCATCAAGAATTACCTTTAACTTTTCTCTTTTGGGAATGAAGAGTCATATCAAAAGAGGGTGAAGAACACTTATCTTTCTTTCATTGAACAACAACCCAACCCTCCACTTGTGCGGCCTTATTATGCCAATCAATAGAACCACCCCCACCTAAGAGGAAACACCAACAAGAGAAATGCCCTCCAACACATTCACATAATCTCTCCTAGCAGATGAGCCAATATCACCCAAGACATTGACGTAGGGAGTGGATGCCTGGGGCCCATTCCCCTGACCAATAAGGGACTCTGATAGAGTCTTTGTCTGAAGCCTGCAAAGCCCATTAGCCCTAGCAGCCCCAGTAGAAATCTCCTGCACAAATAAAGAATCATGCTGGTGTTGGTATTTTGATGATATTTAGCTGTGATTGTCATTGATGGACACACACTTATTTGATGAATGTGTTATTCTCAACCGGTAGTTGTTCTAATCGGTATTGTTGTATAGTCTTTATTTGTTGGAGATTATCGGTGTTATGCAGAAAAAGCTTACCAGTCTTAGTATGACTAAAGACCCCAAGTGGTATAAAGATTTCAAGTGAAACAAAGACCCCGAGCAGCAGTTAATCTTTTTTATTAGAACAATTTTATTCCAGTTTTCCAGTCTTCACTTGTTAACCGGTAATCGGTATATGTAATTAACTGATATACATGTAATGTGTGATGAGTTACCATCCACTGACACTATGGTGATATTTTTGTTTCGTGTTACCAAAAGTGTCTAGATGCACTCTACCTAGGAAATTGTAGTCTAATCTTATTGGACCGACATGAAATCAAATTCCTATATAAGGACATCATGTCTAGGGTTTTATAATAGAGAAGATAAGTTGTTATGTGTGAAGTTTTTGAAAAGATTAGGTTTGATCAAGAAAAGATATCTCATGACTGAGATTGAGAGTGCAAAACATAGGAGACTAAAGTAATGCTTGAAGGCATTAACAAGGAATTGTAAAGGATATAATTAAGCCTTCTGTGCTACTATCTAGATCATTTACTTGTTGATTACTAATATCTTCGACAAGTCTGAAATCCTTAACCGGGTAGGCCCAGTCAAGCCTTTTGTAAAACCTCTAACAAGGTGATTCATAGTTGCAAATTTGAAATCCTATAACAAGGTAGTCTTTAACAGTATTTATCTCCTAACAGAGATCTAGATTCCTAACAGGATCTGTTCTAGTGAAGAACATTGTAAGACCTTAACCGGTCTAACCTTAACCAGTCTGGTTACTATTATGCAAATAGTTGACTTGTGAGTTTTACTCACTATGGTTTTTTCCATTTGGGTTTCCACGTCAAAAACATCTTGTGTTATGGTGATTGCACTTTTGTGGGTGAATGATTTATTTGCTATTTGGTTTGTTTTTGTTCTAATTAAGTTATTGTTTAACCTGCTTCACCGGTCAGCAATTAAACTATTTAAGTATTTATTGAGATTATTAGGTATACTAGTTCACCCCCCTCTTAGTATTCATCAACTGGGAATCCTAGACAACCAGAGAATCATGTTGGGAATCTAGCACAACCTCCTGAGAAACCAAATGATGATCATATTTTTTTCTCAACAGTGTAGTGTTGAGCTGACACCCCTTTCCACCATGAAGCTACCAAAGATTTCTTCTCAAAACCATAGTGAGAAGTCACATGACCAATTTTGAAGCATCTCTTGCATCTAAATGGGATCCCCTCATATTCTAAGGGTTGAACCCAACAACCCTTAGAAGTATTGAATGAAATCTCAACAAACAACCCTTTAGAACTATCTATCTCAACCAAGATATTGGGCAAAAGTGGAATGATAGATATCATTAGAATCATTATCAACCATCAAAAATCCCCCAAGTGCATCACCCACCTCTACAAATAGAGGATCCATCCAAACATGAAAGGGGAGATTAGGGAGCTACACCCAGATTGGAATCTTATTAGATATTTTCAAAGATGGATTGAAATCAACATGGCATGGTTTAATCTTCAATACAAATTTATTGTCCCAGCTAAAAAAATTATCACATAATTTAATTGTTCTTCTATCCTCTACATTCTCAAACTTAGCTATAAATAATCCTTTACCCATGGGGTAAATATGTACCTTATCATAAATGAGTGGCCCCAATGCTCAGAAATCCAAGAATGCAGATTAGGCAGACTCGGCCAAAAACCCTTGAACCTACCAATCACTCCATGAGAAGAGAGGATAGAATCATTCAAATCTCTCTCTCTCTCAGACTCCTCAGGAAACTTAATTGACATGGAGCATGAGAATGAGAAAATCCTCTCCCTAGACCATCTTTACACCTTATGACTAGGGGCGGCAATGGAAGGGCCGAAAAAATAAACAGCTATATTTTCCCCTCCCCTGCAAGCCTCAAAAAAATTCCATGAATTGTTCGCAACATTACCCCCCTTGGAAGCCATGACAAACATAATGTGTTTTTCACCATCCACTGCAGGCACAAAAGGGGCCACCCCATCATGCAAGAATTCAGCGATAGCCGACCCAGTAGCAGTCATACCATCTAAAGAAATCCTATCATCAGTGCAAGCATCGTGAGAGGGAAGCATGGTTTCTGCCCACTCCTTGGTAACTCAAAGTAATTATATTGTTATCCAATATTTGAATCACGAGAATGGTAGAACTGGTTGCTTGATATTTACCAATTTGCAATTTTTTTTCCAATTCCCAACACTTATCAAATCATCTTCTATTGATATGGTCAATTCTTGCGCTACTCCTAAATCAGCTACACCTTTTGTTTTGATAGAAAAAATGACATCTAAAGGAAGAGCAATAGAAAAATTCCTTTGAAGGGAATCCCCAAGTCTTAGGTTATTTAGGATTTGATTGGCTGCCTTATTAAATTTCGTTAGAAACTCATGCATTGGCTCATGCATCTCTTTCTTCATTGAAGATAACTAATAAATTAGAGTGTGTTCACTCTCAGAAAACTTAAACATATCTTTAAATTTAGTTCTCATAGTGTTCCAATCACTGATTGATGCATTTGGTAAACAGTAAAACCATTCAATTGTGTCATTGGTCAAGGATTGCACAAATAACCTAACGACAACATCTTCATGTTGGACCCCCAATATAAAGCACGCTACAAACAAGGCATCAATATGTTCTTTATGGGTGACCTTTCTATCTCCTTTTAATTTGGGTATTACCTTTCCTAAGCCTCTAGGAAAATCATGTAATTGTGCCCCCAAATTGAGAGGTCCAATTGTGGCTCTCCAAGGAATAGGTAGAGCCATATAGATCGAGTTAATAGTGGGGAAATTGACTTGTAAGGGTAGGACATTTTCCACTAGAAATAATACTTGACAGGTTGGGCTAGGTAGAGATAATGGACGAGGAGTGTTGGATATTGACTGATATGTTGTAATTGATGTAATTTCATTGATGTCAACATAGGTGGAGATTGTTGATGAGGACATTGTTGGAAAGTTTTATGTGTATTTCAATCTTACAGCTTGATAGGATGAGTTTGTTTAGCCTATGTATTGTAGATGAGATGATGTGGTTTAAAGGGTTTCTTGTATGTTGTTTGTAGATGGTTCATTCCCATTTGCGAGTTCCACATGCTGATTTTATTGAGTTACAAGATCCGGTATTGGGATGTTATGCAGTTGTTCAGGTTATTTAGTATTCTAGTTTGTGCTTCGTATTTCTTTGGGATTGCGATATCTTTGGTTGCAGATGTGTGGAATGTGGTCTAGTCATTGATGTGTGTCCTGAGTTAGTTTGGTTCATTATTTGGATATCCAAAAGAAAATATTTGAGGTTGAAAGACAATTATGTTGATGTTCTTGAGCTCTAGTAGAGAGATGATGATGATTTTGGTGATCCAAGTTATCACTGTTGTTGTGATGTAATTCACGTTTCTTGTGAATTTCTTTAGATCGTGTTCTATATGTATTGGTGGTCTGCATTGATTATTGTGCATGTTATTGAATATTTTCCTTGTCCGGTGTTGTTCTTCATTTTATGTGATGTTCTTGGTGGTTGTAGTGTGTTACGTATGATAGAGGTATTTCTTATTTGTGGTATTGATTTGGATCCACACTATGTCTTAGCCAATATTTTTTTGGTCCACATGCATTGTTGTAGCATGTGAGGATATTATTTTATAATTTGTATTGAGGGTTTAGTTGACCTATGTTTCAGAGGTTGAAGGGTTTGTATAAATATATGTAATAATCATTTAATATGTATGTTTGCGATTGTTTGTGCTATATATGTGAGTGAATGATCAAGTTGGATGTGCGAATAAGTGATTTGATCTTTCAGAAGTGTGGAGAAGAGAAGTGTTGTAGAGAAAACTATGTGCTTAACTGGAATTGTACCCAACCATATGGAGATGTTATTTTCATAGTTCATATGATCCAGATTGTAGTCTGAATCTTTTGGTAAGTTAGTGAGACTTCCTATAAGGAATTGAGCCTTCCCTTAAGGTTGTAGCCTTTCTGGGTTTCTTATTTTGAGTAGTGATCTCTAGGTAGTTGTAGTGTCATAAATTGTACACCGTTGCTAGGGTGGTATAATTTTATACTGAGGTTAGCACTTGCCTTAGTGTGTCTTGCATCTTGCATTTCTAGTTTCCCTTTAAGCATTTAATTAATTAATTTAATTAAATCTAAAGTCATATTTCATCACTTTTCACATTATAAAATTGGGCCCTTTACCCTAAGTGTGCCCCTTTTTATTTTATTCCTTCAATAAATCATTTAATCATAAATCCTAATTATGTCGTATTTCGACCTTTAAGGCCCAATTTCACATATCAAAACACCTTGAAATTAGATGTAACTTTGGGATTCTCTCTAATATCATCATATCTAATGGCCCTGAAAATCTAGTGAAAATTTAGTTAGACCGTGGCAGGAGTGCACATGGTCCTCGACTTTTTTCCCGAAATTTTGGGAGCACAATTCTATGATATTATAATGCTTAACCCCAAAAGATTGGCAAGAAATTAAATTCTTAGGTCGGCCTAAAGTCAGAATTAATTTGAAATTAAGATCTAGAGTTTCATACATAAGAGCTCTCTTTCTTCATTTGAAAGGAGGGAAGATCTATCTTTCTAAGAATCTAAGAGCAAGTTTCTAGAGCATAAGGAGCCTTCTATGTAGTGAAAGAGAGGCCTATGTGGAATCTTCAACAAGTTCCAACAACATTCAACAACATTCATCAAGAATTTTTCAGACATTCATCATCAATTAGGATCCTTTAAGACATTGAAGAATAATAGGAGATCTAGTGGCAATACCTCTCTCTTGGGGATTGGTATGATTTCATGTTATTTTCATGTCTTTGTATGAGCTTATTTACATCAATTTTGATATTTAAATTCATGCTTTAGATCATTTATCATATTTGGTTTGAAGCATTGTTATTTGCATTAACATTTATATTTAGGGTTTACTCTACTGCGTAGGGTAGCTCTAGTTTCTTATAATTTAGGATCTTGCATACACACAAGGTTCTAGCAAACACATTTTCAGTACATTATCGACTATTCGTGGAGGTGGAAATCACTAACATAGGGGTTTAAATAAAGCCAAACCCCATATAGCCACCCAAACCCTTCCTTTTTATTTGTAGGTGTAGAAAGAGGCATCCAGAGGCAGTTTCAGATCTGGAAAAAGGCATTAGAATGACTCAGAAGTCTCAAAACTGTAGAAATTTGTCAAGGATAGGGGCATGGTGCCCTGGTACCTCCATTTTGCAATCAAATTTGACAAGTTATAGACTCAAGACCTCCAGTTTGCAGTGTCTTAGTTGCAGCCTCTTGTCTGTAGAAACAGGATAGTGGTGTGGCACCCTAGTCCAGGTCAATTTTGTTCAATTTGCAGAATCAGGTACACATCCAAAATCCTCCCCCTTTCATGCTTTCAGTATCTACAAGTTTGTTCAATTCTAAGTTCATTTGTGCTTCATTATGTATGTCCTAATCTAGGTGATCATTCAAAGCCTAGTTTTTCTCATCATTTGCAACATGAGGAATAGAAACCCTAAGAGGTAATCCTCGGCTCTCTCTTTCTCACAAGAATTAGCCAAATTGATCTATCTCCCTAGGCTCTTTCATATTCCCAATGTGTTGGAAAAAGTGGGATTAGGTCCTAGTCACTCGGGCTCGCTTTTCCCACCCGCACAACAATGTGCCTGAATACATGTACATTCCCATTGTAATATTCACATTTACTCCTAACATGGTATTATCTCATTGTGGCTATGTTCCCACCATGGGTTTTCCTTTAACTAGGTTTTCCACATCAAAAATCTTTGTGTTATGTGTGTTATTGATGTAGTGTTGTTTCATGCTTTAACTATTAATTATCATATATGTTTTGTGGTTTAAGTTGTAGTAAGATTTTGTGCAAACTTATTCACCCCCCTTCTCAGTTTGTTTCATTGTTACCAACAATTGGTATCAGAGCTAGATCCTCTAGAAGAAGGTTGACCACCTGAGGAGATTTGAGATGGCAACCTTTTCTTTCAAGAAGGATAGTCCAAGATTTGATGGAATGAACTACACTCTCTGGAAGAGTTGGATGCAAATTCATTTGAGATGCATTGGAGAAGAATGTTGGAGGATTACTAAGAATGTATATAATGTCCCTTAGAATGGTCATTCTACTCCAAATGAGCTAAATGAAGTAGAATACAATATTAGAGGCAAGGAAGCATTGTTGAGTGCCTTGTCAGATTCTGAAATAACTAATTTAATGGATCTTGAAACCACTCATGAGATTTGCATAAAGTTGGAGACCTGGCATGAAGGTGATAGTAATGTGAAAGTCACTAAGTTTCATAGCTTGAAAGGAATGTATGAGATAGGTGAAGATGGGTGAAGATGAGAATATTGCGTCTTATATGCAAAAAGTGAATGAGCTTGTGTGAGGAATCAAATGTGCCAGTGGAGTCCTTGAAGAGTCTGAGATTGTTGCTAAAGTGTTGAGATCCTTGCCTCTTACTTAGAAGCATAAAGTTTTTGCTATTGATGAGATCCGAATTGTGATAAATGTGACAAGAGATATGTTGGTTGGTAAGCTTACTGCTTTTGAGATGAGTGAGTTTGGAGACCCTCTTCCTAAGACTAAATCTACATTCAAAGCTACTATTTTTGGCAAGCAGAGATATGCTCTGGGAGAAAGTTCTACAAATGTATCTAGATATGCGAAAGAGATGAACGAAATGGAAGATGAAGAAATTGATCTTGAGGAGCTTGAAGCACTTATTTCCAGAAGATTTCGTAAAGGTGTTGGTAAGTATGAAGGGAAGTTACCTCTTAAATGTTTTTCATGTAATAAAATAAGAAAATTTGTATCAAGATGTTCAGAAAGAGATGGAAATCCTAAGATGTCATTTAAGCCATATAAGCCTAAATATTAGAAGAAATGTTATTATGTTCCCGATGAAGGTGTGATAGATTATGAGTCAAATAAGGGTAATTCGGGAGATGAATTTGTGTTCATTTCTATCAAGGAAGATGATTTTGTTGTTGCAATGTCTACACCCTTGGTCCCTTGTGTTGTGCAATGTAGTGCTTGGGTTTGTGACATGGCTTAACCACCTCTTGTGGATTCTATAAGTCTAGTGGTTGTATTGGGCATTAACAGGTTGATCTTTTGGTGCAACTACTAACATTATTGTCATTGATGTCAAAAGGATGTCAAGGGGTGTCCAGAGGTTACAGGTCACTAAGAAGAAGAGAGAAATCACACATAACATGCAGGTTATGTTGTGCAAGGGTTTTGACCAGATTCATCATCATGGTTTTGACCAGTTTCATCATCTTTAAATGTTGGTCATGTAGGCAAAAATCATCGAGTCAATTTCCACATGGTAGTAGTTATTTAGCTCATGTGTTTTTGTGGGTTTCATGTTATGTTCATGAGTAGGGAAGAGACCATGAGAGATAACATATGTTCAATGAACAAGGCGGTCCCTCCTATCCCGTGATGTAGAAATGGTCATGTTCTTGTCGTGCGGGATAACACTTGTCAAGCGCACATGATGTTTCTTCTTATCCCGCAGTATGGTGGATGAGTGGTGAAGACCCTACGGTATAACACTTAAGAGAAGAAAATAGTGTTATATCTTATCCCGCATTGTCAAAATGTGACTTGTTGAACAAAGCGGTCCCTCTTATCCCAGGTTGTCAAAAGTGCTCAACAATGGTTGTCCGGGATAAGAAATTCAAAGAGGTCAAAGTGGAGAGATGTTCTCTTCTATTCCATGGTGTCAAAAGTGACTAACAAAAGTCACGGGGGATAAGAAACCAAAGGGAGATTTCTTGAATAACCTTATCTCGCACAAGATAGATAGTTATGTGGTGGTCCTAGGGGACAAGTAAAATTGAAGGATACTAAGGAAATCCTTATCCCACGAGGGTTCATAATAGAAAGAAGAGTGATGCGGGATAAGAGTATAGAGGATAAGGAAAGGTCCACGGGAAAAGAAGATGCTTGTTCAGACGAAAGACAAATATTATCCCTCGAGGTGAAATGGGGTTAAGGAATGTACCACAGGATAAGGACAAGAAAAGACAAAAGGGAGAAACCTTATCCTATGCATTGAGAGACCATGCTAATGAGGTGCAGGCTACCAAAATGGAGGAAGGCTTCTTGAGAATAATAAAAGCTTATCCTACGTGGGTAGATCATGCATGAAGTTCAATGGATCTGAGCATCCCGATAGTCCACATGGTGGTTGACCAAGTTTAACCTGACAACATGACATGTATAGATCAAATCAAAAGACACCTGTCGAAATGATGAAAGGGTATTTTTATTGAAAGAATTAAATTTATTATTATTGTATTATAAAATTGAACAGTCACTGTAAATCTTTGAGTGGGTGCTCAGAGCAAGGGTAGGTGCTCCTTTGAGTAGGTGCTCATAAAATCAAGGGTTGGTCCTCCTTGGGTTGATGCCCTAAAATTTTAGGGATTGGTGCTCCTTGGGTTGGTGCCATAAACATTGTAAACTATTATTTAATGTGAGGTTGGTTGGAGTAGTAGACGCCAACAACTATTCTCACCAAGGATTTTCCCACATTGGGTTTTCCTCATACATCTTGTGTTATGTGATGTGTTCTTGTGTGTGTGTGTTTTTGTTTGCATTACATCCTTAAAATCTGCACACTAAACTTAAAGCTTTGAAATACACTAATTCACCCCCCCTCTCAGTGTCCACTTGTGTTCTTCAATTAGTATTAGAACGTAGGTTCCCTTGTAGTAAAATATTTCTCTAGCTTGGGTAGATCCTTCTTTCCAAACACAATGGCTAGGAATGAATCCTTTTCTAAAGAACCTATCTTTGATGGTACCAACTATGCCTTTTGGATTAGAATAATGGAAATCTACTTGTCTTCCCTAGGATTTGATGTTTGGATATCAGTAAAAAATGGATATACTATTCCTCAAGTTCCTCCTACTGACCTTGATGCTAAAAGGGAATATGAGAACAATGCCAAACCTAAGAATGCAATCTTAAGTGGTCTGTCAGATACAGAGTTTGTCAAAGTCATGCATTGCGCATCAAGAAAAGAAACTTGGGACAAGATGCAAAAAATATATGAAGGAGATGTCAAAGTGAAGGAAGCTAAGCTACAAAATCTAAGAACTTAGTTTGAAAGCCTAAAAATGAAAGAAAAGGTGAAGATAGTCAATTACCTGCAAAGAGTGGATGAGATAGTGTTGGGGCTCATAAAATTTTGATGAACTTGGGAGGTCCATTTCAAAAAATTTGTGTTTGCACTTCATCTTCGTGTGGTTTGTGGAAATTTTTTATTTTTTGCTTTATCGGCAAAACCTACCCCGATCGATAGGACTTTCCCCGATGAGGTTACTAGAGTGTGGAATAGACTAGAGTAAGTTATCAGGTATCGGGGTGAGTAGTTTTAAGTTGCCCCAATGACCCAATGAGCAAGCATGGGTGCAAAGAGGTTGTATCGGGTATTGGCTGGCAAGGTTCTCCCCTACACCGATGACCTAATAGAAGAGTGGACGGATCAGAGTAGAGCCATTGGGTATCGAGTGGAGTGGTTTAATGTTACACCGATGACCCGATGGAAGTGCGGAGTGTAGAAAGTCATCATCGGCCATCGGAATTCAGGTTTTGATGTCTTCCTGATGACCCAATAAAAGGTGTGAGCGGAGGAGGTAGACATCAGTGACATCGGCCATCAAAATAGCACAATGTATTGCTACCCGATGATCTAATGGAACATCATGAAGTGGAGGAAAATAGTGTCGACCATCAAGCTAGCATGTTTGGAGGGATCCCGATGACCCGATGGAAAGGCCCAGACATGAAGAACCTTTTATCCCACATTGGTCGCGGGGAGGAGCATTTTTGTATTTAAGTAGAAATATCCATGCATATCAGGTGTCAAAGCTTAAGGGCTTTTGACAAAGTGGAAGCTTAGTATTGGTGGGCCCCCTGCATGCACATGCATCTCAGAGTGGCCTAATTTTGTAGCAAAAGGGGAGATTTGTTGGGAAAAATGGTGTCTCAACCTTGCATTTATGTGAGGTTACTATTTATAGTAAGTTTTCATTTGAGCACGAAATGGTGCGAAACTCTCCCTAAAGCTTCTGGTTGGTTAGATAAGCATTCCGGTAAAGTTGCGTTGCAAGGTCACAGCTAGTTTTGAAAATATTAATGTTTTCGTCTTGGAGGGGTGCAATAAAATATTTAAACTTAATTTTGGGGACTTTAGAGGCTCTGAAATGCCCTAAAAAGTGGCCATAACTGGTGAAGCTAGTTACGAGGTGATAGAGCACTTCGCGAGCTTTCCGGCGCTTCAAACGGTTCGTCAATCGAACACCCGGTTCTCAAGTTATGGCCTCTGGAAGTTTGTACTCTTGAAATAGGAAAAATAATTTGTATCGAATACATAAATGAGCTGTAAAAAGGGAGCGACACATGTTGATGTGTGCTTTAACATGTCATAGAAGGGAGATAAGGTTGGCTACACCTTATTGGGTGGTTTTAGCCCATGGTTTTGTAATACCGTTTGACGGTTTCTTGTATTGTATCTCCTATTTATGAGGTGTGTGAGATAGAGGTTGTGTGTAAGAGTCCTATGGCTATTGAGTTGCCTCTGAATCTCTGATTAGTGCTACTCCTGTGAAGAGCTTGCTCTACAAGTATGTTGTAATCTATTTTTGATTGCTGAATAAAATATTGAGCTACTTTTGGAGGGTGGGGTTTTTCTCCCGAAAGGGTTTTCCCCACGTAAACCATTGTGTTTTGGTATGAATGTTATTATATCTATTTCTATTTTCTATAACTGTTGTAATGATCTGAAATTTTTTTGCATTACCCTCCTCTCAAGGTTAGTGTAGGAAGTTGTTTCCGCTACTTAACTTCCTTACAAGTGGTATCAGAGTCTGATCACCTTTGGTTTCAATTGTGGGCAGTTGGGTTTTTTGAACTAATCCAGATTTGAGTGGGAGCTTGTGCACAAGACACTTTTTGATCTTGTTGCAGGAATATTCAGATGGCGAGTTCGTCAGGGAGAATAGAGGTGGAGAAATTTAATGGAAGTAATTTTGAGATGTGGAAGCTGAAGATGGAAGATCTGCTAATAGATCGAGATCTTTGGGATGCTGTTGATGCGAATGTCCAAAGGCCCTCAGATCCTACTACGGCAGCTCTGTATGATGTTATGGACCGGAAAGCCAAGGGTCTAATTAGACTGTGCCTGGCAGACTCTATTCTAATCAATGTCCATGAAGAGAACTCTGCAAAGAAGCTATGGACTAAGCTTGGTGAGATGTATCAAGTGAAATCTTTATTAAATCAAATTTTCTTAAGAAAGAAATTGTATTCCTTGAAGATGGAAGAGGGTGGACAAATTGCGGACCACCTGGAAGCATTCAATATGTTGGTGGCTCAATTAGTATCTGTCGGTGTTAAGATGGATGAGGAGGAGAAATGTCAGATCTTGCTTTGTTCTTTGCCTGATTCGTGGGATTCTCTTGTTATGGCTATCGGTAGTACTTCTGTTGTTTTGAAATCTGAAGATGTGGTGGGTGCCCTACTCGGTGAAGAGATGCGAAGGAAGGTATCCATCAGTTCAAAGGAAGCCCTAACCGTTCGTGGAAGACCTAGGGAGAAAGGCAAAAAGAATGAGAAGCGCGACAAGTCCAAATCCAAAGGGAGATCGAAATCTCCTGGAAAGTCCAAAGTCATTTGCTGGAATTGCGGTAAACCGGGTCACATCCGTAAGGACTGCAAAGAAGAAAAGAAGAAGAAGAAAAAGAAAAAGTTCGATTCTGATTCTGAGTCCGACAAGGAAGATGGCGATGCATTTATTGCGGCTTTGGCGACTCATGTAGGTAATGATGCCTGGCTAATTGACTTAGGTGCATCTTTTCATATGACTTCCAATAGAAATTGGTTTTCTGAATATGAAGGATTTAATGGAGGTAAGGTGTACTTGGGTGATGATTCACCTCTAGACATTGTTGGTCGAGGTAAAGTTAGAATCAGGTTTTCTGATGGTAGAATAAAAAGGATTAATGGTGTGCTGCATATCCCTGGATTAAAACGAAACCTATTATCTGTGAGCAAACTGATAGATGCGGGTGTGTAGGTAGTCTTTTCTAAAATAGGATGTAAGATGATTAAGGGTGCTATGGTAGTTGCTAGAGGTGTCAGGTTTGGCACTTTGTATAAGCTTGAAGCATACACTGTTGAGTGTAATAGCACTTCTGTAAAAAGTAAATCTGCGGATACTTCACTGGAAGATTTGAAGGTTTCACCTTCAGCAGATGGAAATGGTTTTTGGGTACCTAAGGGTGCTCTTTCGTCTGAAGCAAAGTTACCTGCAGAGAAGACTATGTTATGGCACCAGAGACTTGGCCACATTGGAGAAAAGGGTCTAAGGACCTTGAAAAATAAAAATCTTGTTGAAGGTTTGAATGATTGTAATCTTGACTTTGATTTCTGTGAGCATTGCATTTATGGAAAACAAAACCGCGTTCAATTTTACTCAAGTTCTCATAAAACTTGTGGTGTTTTGGATCTTATCCATTCTGATGTGTTTGGTCCAGTAGATGTCTCTTCGATTGGAAAATCCACATATTATGTTTCATTTATTGATGATTTTAGTAGAAGGACATGGGTATATTTTCTAAAGAGTAAATCTGAAGTTTTTAGTCGTTTTAAAGAATTTAAAGCAATGGTTGAGTTGCAGACTGGAAAGAAAATAAAATGTTTGAGAACTGATAATGGCGGTGAATTTTGCTCTAATGATTTTGATAGATTCTGTAAAGACTGTGGAATTAACAGGCATAAGACAACTCCGTATTCTCCACAGCAGAATGGAGTTGCAGAAAGAATGAACAGGACACTGATGGAGAAGGCTAGGAGTATGTTGAGTGGTGCTGGTCTCGAACAAAAGTTTTGGGCTGAAGCTGTTGCCACTGCTTGCTACCTGATTAACAGGTCTCCTACATCAGCTCTTGTTGATAAAACACCTATGGAAGCATGGTCAGGTCACAAGCCTTCATTGAGACATCTTAGAGTTTTTGGTTGCGAGGCATATGCACATGTGCCAAAGGAGAAGCGAACAAAGTTGGAGAACAAGGCTGTGAAATGTATCTTCATCGGGTATAGTTATGGTGTGAAAGGATACAAGCTTTGGGACCCTGTTGCACAAAAGGTAATTCACAGTAGAAGTGTTATTTTTAGAGAAATTAAGTCTCCTTCTGTTACATTGCAGCCAGAACAAACTAAAAAGGAAGATGTGATTCAACTTCCTTCTACACCTGAAAGAGTTGAATCGAGACCCCTAGATAGGCAAGAATTTGAGGAGAGCTCGTCTAGCTCTGAATCTTCAGAAGAGGAGGAAGAACCTCCAACTCAGCTTGTTCGAAGGTCTACAAGACATAGACAACCACCTGAAAGGTATTCACCTAATGATTGGAGATGTATTTTTGCTCTGAATACTAGTGTGGATGAACCAAAATCTGTAGAAGAGGCATTAGGTATGAATGATGCAGAATCCTGGAAGATTGCTATGGAGGAAGAAATGGCAGCTTTGAAAAAGAATGATACATGGGATCTTGTACCATTGCCTGAAGGACGAAAACCTGTTGGTTGTAAATGGGTGTTCAAGAAAAAGATTGGTTCAGATGGAAGCATTGAGAAGTATAAAGCAAGGTTGGTTGCAAAAGGCTACTCTCAGGTTGAGGGTGTTGATTACGGTGAGATATTTTCTCCTGTTGCAAAAATGACGTCCATTAGATTTTTGCTTTCTATTGCTACTGCTTATGATTTAGAGGTTGAGCAAATGGATGTGAAAACTGCTTTCCTTCATGGTGATTTGGAGGAAGATATTTATATGACACAGCCAGAGCACTATGTGGTGAAAGGCAAAAGTAATTTGGTCTGTAAATTGAAGAAATCTTTGTATGGCCTCAAACAAAGTCCTAGGATGTGGTACCAGAAATTTGATACATATGTGTTGAGTTTGGGATTTGAACGTTCTAAATCAAATCACTGTGTTTATTATAAATCTTATGGTGATCATTTCTTATTCATTGCATTGTATGTTGATGATATGTTATTCATTGGCAAAGGGAAAGGTATGATTTCAGAACTGAAGTCTCAGCTCGCTGCTAAATTTGAAATGAAAGATCTTGGTGCAGCAAAGCACATTCTTGGGATGGAAATTAGAAGAGATAGGGTGAACAGGAAGCTATGGCTAGGCCAAAGTAAGTATGTGAATTCAGTGTTACAGAGGTTCAACATGCAGAATTGTAGACCATTGAGTGTTCCTTTTACAGTTGGAATGAAACTATCTATTTCAGATTGTCCTACATACCCATTGGAGATGGAAGACATGAGCAGAGTGCCTTACTAGAGTGCAGTTGGAAGCTTGATGTATGCTATGGTCTGTACTAGACCAGACATTGCCCAAGCAGTGGGAGTACTTTCTAGATATATGTCTAATCCTGGTAGAGTTCATTGGGATGCAGTCAAAAGAGTCTTCAGATATTTGAAGGGTACTTCAGAGTATTCTTTGTGTTATCATGGTAATTCAGTTGGAGACATGACTTCCCTTGATATCCATGGTTATGTGGATTCAGATTGGGCAGGTGATATTGATAGCAGAAGATCCACCAGTCCTTATGTGTTTACTTTGTTTGGTGGTACAATTAGTTGGAAGAGTAAGCGACAGGATGTGGTTGCTTTATCCACTACTGAAGCAAAGTATATGGCAGCTACTCATGCTTGTAAAGAGGCCATTTGGCTTAAGAGACTATGTTCAGATATTGGAATAAAGCAAGGTACAGTGACAGTTTACTGTGACAGTCAGAGTGCAATTAGCCTAGCTAAGAACCCGACATTTCATGCCCGGACCAAACATATTGATGTTCAGTATCATTTTGTTAGAGATATGGTCGAAGATGGTAGGGTGAAGCTGGTTAAGGTGGAAACTTTGATGAATGTTGCAGATGCTTTAATGAAGGCTGTGAGCACAGAGAAGTTCAGATGGTGTTCAGAGTCTATGGGCCTTATGGCCCCTAGCAATTGATTCATTGTGTTGACATTCCCTTCCGCTCTTGCAAGGTGTTCGACAAGTGGGAGATTTGTTGGGAAAAATGGTGTCTCAACCTTGCATTTATGTGAGGTTACTATTTATAGTAAGTTTTCATTTGAGCATGAAATGGTGCGAAACTCTCCCTAAAGCTTCTGGTTGGTTAGATAAGCATTCCGGTAAAGTTGCGTCGCAAGGTCACAGCTAGTTTTGAAGATATTAATGTTTTCGTCTTGGAGGGGTGCAATAAAATATTTAAACTTAATTTTGGGGACTTTAGAGGCTCTAAAATGCCCTGAAAAGTGGCCGTAATCGGCAAAACCGATTACGAGGTGATAGAGCACTTCGCGAGCTTTCCGGCGCTTCAAACGGTTTGTCAATCGAACACCCGGTTCTCAAGTTATGGCCTCCGGAAGTTTGTACTCTTGAAATAGGAAAAATAATTTGTATCGAATACATAAATGAGCTGTAAAAAGGGAGCGACACGTGTTGATGTGTGCTTTAACATGTCATAGAAGGGAGATAAGGTTGGCTACACCTTATTGGGTGGTTTTAGCCCATGGTTTTGTAATACCGTTTGACGGTTTCTTGTATTGTATCTCCTATTTATGAGGTGTGTGAGATAGAGGTTGTGTGCAAGAGTCCTATGGCTATTGAGTTGCCTCTGAATCTCTGATTAGTGCTACTCCTGCGAAGAGCTTGCTCTGCAAGTATGTTGTAATCTGTTTTTGATTGCTGAATAAAATATTGAGCTGCTTTTGGAGGGTGGGGTTTTTCTCCCGAAAGGGTTTTCCCCACGTAAACCATTGTGTTGTGGTATGAATGTTATTATATCTATTTCTATTTTCTATAACTGTTGTAATGATCTGAAAAAGTTTTGCATTACCCTCCTCTCAAGGTTAGTGTAGGAAGTTGTTTCCGCTACTTAACTTCCTTACAAGATTAACAAGCAAGAAGGTTGCAGACGATTGGACATCCATTGCTATACTGCAAGATGAAGATGCTTGATGGCTAAGCAGTGCGACTTGGTGACCAAGCGGTGGGGCTCAGCAGGAGAGAAATTTAGAGGAGAAATAAAGAATAGGCAGGTCCAAGGGAGATCAATGGTGGTCACTGATCCATAGTCCGAAGATGCATGATGAATATCCATCGTCGATCAAAGATACAAAAAAGACAAGGAAGAGTTTCATTTTGGAGGTGAGTCCAAGTCATGCTTAGGTGGCAAGATAGGAACCCCAGAGCGAATCAAGATGTGCCACATGGAAGAGCTTGGAAGAAGAACCAAGGCAGGCCCAAGTCCAATGGCAAGTCCAAGTGGTGAGTAGGTGGATCCAGAGGCAATCCAGAGGTGACACATGGAAGGGGTCTGCGGATGAGTGAAATAGATAAGGGGCCCTCTTTGAAGGTTAGAATAGTTAATGACCGGGTAGGTCCGATGCAGATCGACAGTTGTTGCTATACCATAGCACGAAGGTGCATAATGGTTAATCCTTGCGACATGGTGACAAACCACTAGCAGTGGGCCCAGAAAGCGGTTAATGTCAGTGGTTAAGGTGAGCATTTATGATGGACTACTAGTGGTAGAGGTTATGTTTTTAACGGATAAGGGACCAAGTGGTGGGGCTTGTTTGGAGTGAGTTACTTAGGAATGTTAAAGGGCATGCTATTTTTTTATGATCAGATGGTCGTCACTATACCGCAATGGAAGTACGTCTGAACTTTAAATGTCGTGACATGGTGAATAAAGGAAAGGTGCTCAGAAAGAAGGCCTTCTTGGTTCGTTGGTGCCAAAATTTTAAAATATTCAAAAGATTCAATGGCAAAGATATGTGAATCCCTTTAGATTTTGTTCAAAGTGAAAAGTTGGTGAGAGGTATTCAAGATGATGTGCAGAGAACATAATGGTGCGCGGTTGTGTGTTTTCTTAGATAAGAACTCATCAATGCTCTTGCACGAGATGATCCACCAACATTATGAGGCTAACGATGGTCATAACTGATTATGGGTAATAAGAGCCTACCCTTTTCAGCCATTTTCCAAATGAATGCCCAGTGAATTAATGAAGTACACATCCTAGAAAGAATGTTAGGTTTCTCCCTCAACTGCAATGGCACAGAAATGTAAATTTTGGAGTAAATGACTATTAGGGTAAAATTTTTCTTTTAGGTAGTCTGAAGCTTGTTGCATCCTGATTTTCTATAAAAGGATACCAAGGCTACCTAGAAAAGTGACACAAATTTTTATAGCTAAACTCTAGCAAAATTAATATAGGCCTTTGTCTTAGCTTTGAGTAAAAAATGAAGTACTTGTAACCTTGTGATAGAGGAATGAAATATACAGTGTAGAGAATTTAAACTCGGATTTGTATTGTCTCTATGTCATCGTACTGGTGTTCATTCCATTTAAGTAATCAAGGATTGCTTATTTGAATGGTTTGCTAGGCATCTAATGAAGTTGTTTTGAGTCTTTTCCTTCAGGAGGAAAATATAAATATACTTTGAACAAAGTCATTGATATCAGTATCTTTGGTGTGGATTGGATGATGAAGTCTGATGTAGATTAGGACTCTTTATATGTTAGGCATATTCAGAGTTGATAGACCAGGAACTTGTGATTTGTGTACTAGTTTCTTTTGTCAGGTTGCAATTTGTTGTAGATGACTCTATTGCCCAAGATAAGGCATTGCTTTACTTGTTGGTCTTTTGGGTGTAGTTTTGTGATCTTTTTCAAAAGTCAAATCAACTTTCCATTTAGGTTTAGTTGTACCAGTTAGTAAGGAAAATTTGCAGGAATTTACACTAGTTTTCTACAAACCATTTAATATTTTTGTGAGAAAATAGTATTTAAAAGGGTTCACCTGCTCAAGCTTTTATAAGCTTAAAGTGTAGGAGGTTTCCTAAATCTGGAACCTCATGTTGTTGTCTTTATTTCAAACTTTTTGTTGTTCTCTTCCATTGCAGCACAGAGGTAGTAGTTTTCACTTTTAAAGAAAAGAAATAGAAGTTTTCAAAATGGAGAACAACAAAAATGGTGACTCTGCTAGGGAGAGTCGAATAAGATAAGTCTTATACTGCAAATATGTGTCTTTATTGCATAAAAGTGTTGAGATCGGGTTCCATTTGTTTCATTATAAAAATTATTGAGATTATCTTTCTAAAGAAAATCCTTGATCTATCTCGTAGCATCTTAGAATACTATTCTGTTCTTTTAGAAAAATCACAATCACTTCACAAGGTTAGAAAGATGAATAGGAGAAGGAATACTAGGTCTTATATGAAGAAAACCCCTCAAGAGAAGTTGCATGAAGGGTTACCTGAACCAATCAAGAAGGGCTGGAGAGGAACTATTATTCCTGAGCAGTCAAGTCAGTCATGGAAATAGAAGAGTAATCAAATAAGTAAGTCTTCTAAGTGTCCTATATACGCAGAGTCCAATGCCTCTTCTCATGAATTTGACCATGATATTATGGATTTTCATGTTGGCCTATTTGGCACTAATGATGATATCGAAACCTTTCACCAAAGATTGTCTAATACCAGCGTTTCTGGGAGAGATAGGCATAGTACAAGTAATAGAGCCAGTTCCATTCCCCAAACTATGGAAGGCAATATCATCCTGATTGATATGGACTAGCTAAATGTATCTGATTCAGAGGAAACCTTGCCAGACCAAGATGAAGTGTCTCAAGAGATTGAGGTACTAAATCAGAGAGTACATTAATTGATTTCCATAAGAAAAAAGAAAGAAAAGGAAAAGGAGAATGAAACCAAAGCCAAACTCATTGAAAGAGATGGGTTATTAAGATAGATTGCAGATCTTGAGTTGTTTGCTCAAGTAGAGCCTGGGACTAAAGAGAAGGGTCCTTTTATTAGAGAAATCCTTGATCCAAAGATTGTTTCTGCACCTAAAGTTGTATCACAACCTAGTAGGGAGGTCCACAATGATCCCCAACCTGCTAGACCTGTTATTGACAAAGGGAAGCAAAAAGTAGTGGAGAATAGATCTGTGGGTCTAGTGTCAGGAAGTGTAGAAGGACCCCAAGGAATGATGTTGCATGAGATTGAGGTAGAAAGGATAAGGAAATAAAATGAAGACCTACAAAGGGAGTTAGAAAAGGCTGAAATAGAAGCACCTAATGTCAATTTTAGGAGAAAGATACAATGCTTGAAAGCTCCTCCTATAACTTTCCCACCTGTAGATCATAGTAATCCTACGTCCCAACATACTTATGCCTCTTTGTTGAACACTTAACCAATGATACAAACAAGTAATATCCCACTCATTAACCAATCTAAAAATAATGCCCCAAATAATTCTGCTATTCCTCCAAGTACAATTCCAGTAAACCAAACCGGTGTTCGACCATCCCATAGTCAAAGTCATCAAGCTCTTATAGTTGGTAGTTCAAGCCCAAGGGTAAATACTAGAAACAACTTTATTGGAAACTAGTTTCAAAGGAGACCGATAAATGTTGAGTTGTATAGGTCATTGTATTTTGATGAAATTCCAGGATATCCAAACCATGTCCCTATTGAAATTAGGGATAAACTCCAGAAGTCTACTGGGAATAATGTTGTTAGTGCTGAAGAGCATCTGAAATCTTTTGGTGACATGATTAATGACTATGGAATTTCACATGAAGATGTCATCATGAAGTTGTTTGTGCGATCCTTGATTGAGGATGCTAGAGATTGGTATAGAGGGTTACTTATGGATAGTGTAGGTTCTTGGGAAGAGCTCAAAAATTGCTTTCAAGAGAAATATGGAGACAAGACAAATGTGAGCTTCATGCTCAATGAATTTAACAACATCAAGAAATTTGATAATGAAGCCGTCACAAATTTTAATGCAAGGTTTCAAAAGGCAATGCATAGAATTTTTCAAGTAATGAGGTTAGATGAAAATGTGTTTTTAACTACCTACTATAATGCATTTGACCCCAAAATGGCTTACATTCTCAGAGATAAAAACCCACATAGTTTAAGAGATGTTGTCAGAATTGCAATCAATGTAGAGAGTAATAAAAAAGCATCAAGTAAAGTGGGAAGAAGGACTGATGGAAGATTGTGGTAGGAACAAAAACCATAACAAAATAAATCCTCCAAAGAAGAGGATAAGATAGAGAAATTAATGACTGTTGTTAAGGATCTTACTACTAAAGTAAGTAAACCTGAGAGGCCTCACTACAAATGGCAAGATAGACCTACTAGATTGCATGATATGCCATATAACACTACATGGAAAGATGGCAAACCTATGTAAGATAAATCAAAAGGCACACAAAATTAGAATACCCCTGATCCTTTAAAGGGAGGAAACATACACAATGTGGAAAATACCCCTTGGTGTATGGTATGTGATGGGCCACATTCCCCCTATCAGTGTGTTGTGGCTCAAGCTCTAAATGAATCCATGAGAAGTGAGGATGAACCTATACTTAATATGTTTGAGTATACTGTGGAAACTAACTGTGAGTCTTCAGAGGATGAAGCAAGTGAATATGATGTCTCAAAAAGCAACGCAAATTTCCAAGAGCAATTGACAATTGATTGGCATCCCACTTTGAATGTAGTCACAATAGAAGATCAAGAGATTCATCTTAGAAGGCCTAGTGAGGAGCAAGTCAAGAATCTCACTAAGGCTACAATAGCTAAAGCTAAGCATAATTATAATCTGAGAAGTAGAAAAGATGATGGAAGTCAAGTTATGCCTAGTTCTCTATTTTTTAAAGAAACTTCTTCTAAGAGGTCCACTGAGAACAACACTTCTATCAAAGATAGTCAGGCTAAAGGTGATCAGTCAGTTAGTTTAGTGAAACCTAATATTGCTAATACAACTAGATGTAAGGGAAAAACTACTAGTGACAAGAGAACAAGTCGCCAGAAGGCAGAAATGGTTAAAGCTCATTGTTGGTCTCAAAAATGAGCAAACCAAGTTCACCTGCAATCTATCTATGAAATAGCCAATCTCAATCAACGAAAAGCTTCAGGGCTTGGACAACATAACATAGGATCCTAATGATCCTCCTACACTTCAAGTTTTGCAAGACCTAGGGGGGGACACCCTTTGATGCATAAAATACAACCAATGACAGACATATAGCATCAACAAAAGAAGACAAATCTCACAGGGCTCAACAACAAGGAGGTTACTGCAGATGGGATAGATCTACATTGACATCTCAACAAGATTGGAGCATGAGATAGATGGAACATCTAAAACTACACATATGAAAGTTAATGGATACTTGATATTTTAAAATCTCTGAGAATCCCCAGAATTTGCAAGACCAGTGCCTTATCCAAGGGTATGGAGTCATACATCAAACTATAAATGGAAACTTCTATTACAAATCTAATTTATTGAAAAATATTATCCTTGTATTAATGTCTGACGTCAATACATTCTAAACTCAAACAAAGGATCATGCATATATAGAAATTATCCTAAATCCAAAATGATTATTTATAGAATTTAAACCCCTCCTTGAAGAGTACCTAAGAACACCCATTACACTCCCACTTTGAGAGGACAAACCCAAACTCCCTTGAAGACTAGATTCATTGAAAATAAGAGAAGGCCTAGAGATAATCCAATAAACTGTATATATGCCTTACATATATGTGACCTGCAACAGAAAACATTTACAACAAGAAGATGCTTTATTGCTTGAAAAGGAACATTGATTGTACAAATTTGGGGAAAAACTCAAAAACTAGAAATGGAGATTCAGGATCCTTGCTCACAAAAAGTCTGGAACCTTTAAAAAATGAGAAGACTCATGAATAAGAAGGAAAGGGAGGACAAAACCAGATTTCATTCTCTGGTAATAGCAACTACCCTATCTTTCAGCATTAACTATTTCGCACAACTTGGCCTACAGAAAATCCAATCTAAGATCCTGAGGTAACTGCCCCAAAAATACATGTCTTGGGTTACACTTGACTACAAAATCAGATTCCTTGGATCGAGAGCTTTCCAGCGATATATAAAACTTATATATTGGGCAAAAAATAATCCTTCAGTCATCAATCCCTCTACAGGTTGGTTTTCTGCCTTTTCACGAGTCAGAAATTATATTTTAAACCTCTGAATTTTTCCATGTAGATCTCTACCATGCATTTCCACCACGTGGAATCTTCTAGTTCATTCTGGGGCCCTTATCCTTCCACCTCAGCACCACCTAGGTTCACCGTCAGAATGAAGCTCTTTATTTCTTCCTTATCACTAATCCGCGATGGATATCCATCGTGCATCTTCATATAGTGGATCAGCAACCACCATTGGATACCCACTTGTTCTTTGATTCCTTCAAACTACTTTCCTTTTCCATCGGGCCCCACTTCTTAGTCGCCAAGTTGTAGCTATTAGCCATCGCAGATCTTTTCGTTGTGACTTGGCGACAATCGTAGATCTTCCTTGGATCACCGTCGATCTACCCTGACTTGCCCAACCTTTACCTTGCCTAAGCGGCTCCCTCTATCACTTTCTCTTCTAGTGGGCCCGACACATGTCACATCCTGACTTCCCCTTGGATCCATTTAGCCACCACCTTGGACTTGCCACTAGACTTGGGCCTGCCCTGATTCTTCTTATACGCGTGCTATGTGGCATGTCCAGATTCACCCTGAGCCCACCTGGATTGCCACCTTAACTACCACTTGGTCAGTCACTATGTTGCAGGTGATAGCCATCAGGCATCTTCATGTGGTAGTATAGCGATGGTCATAGATCTTCCCTCAAGCTGCTTGATCCTTAATGCTTGGGCTACTTTCCTTTTAGTGCACGTGCTTTGTCGCCAAGTCGCATGGGATACTTCGTCAGAACCTTTGGATCATGACATGGTGACAACTGTTGGATCATCTCACCTGGCTATTGATCTTCCTAAACCTGCTCGGCCTTTAGCTTCTTTGAATAGCTCTCACCTATGCCATGGTGTCACCACTTGGCATCTCTGGATTCGCTTTGGGATCTACCTAGACTCCACCTATCCAATTAGGCTTGCCACTTTTCAACCTCTGGTTCACCACCTAACACACCTGGATCACCTAGTCATCACCACCGCGCCCACCACTTTCTTTGGTTTGTTTGGCATCATCCTTTTGGGCAAACTTCCTCTTCGGCTATCCATTTTCTTGTCTCATTGAAACTGCATTTTCATTGATGCCCTCACTTTTCAATGGAACCAGTTGATATTTCTTCGATGTGCCCTTGTCGATGGATCTAAGAATTTGGTGAACTATTTTCACATCTCATCAAAACCTTAGTTTCATCGACACCTTCTATGTTGATGAAAATGATGTCTTCAGTGAGTCCTCCCTGAGATGCATCGAAACCACGGTCTGCTTGACATTCATCTACCATCTATTTTGTCGCATCACCAATGGACCTTCCAATTCATTAACTGCATGTTACCATGTGACACCTCATGACTTGCTTAGTGCTTACCTCGGTGCCACCTAGCCTGCTATCTCATTAGTTGCCAAGTTGCGGCTATTAACATTCAAGCACTTTCATCTTGTGGTATAGAGACCGTCGTCCAATCTTCTACAACCTGCTCGCTATTTAATTTCACCTTTTGCTATAAAATTAGGCCACTCTGAGATGCACGTGCATGCGGGGCCCGCCACTTCTGAGCTGCCACTTGCGAAAAGCCCGTAAGATTTGACACTTAGGATATATGCAGCCTTGCACATAAATACTGAAATGCTCCTCCCTGTGGCCAATATCGGATAAAAGGTTCTCCTTAGCCCTTTCCATCGGGTCATTGGGATAGTCTAAAAACCTGACTTCTGATCTTCTTGGATTTTATGTGCTTCGCACCTTTCTCACGGGTCCCACCACTTAGTTGCCATGTCACGGTGAATAACCATCAAGCACTTTTGGGTTGCGATATGGCGAAAGCCACGAGATCAACAGGAACCTGCTCGATCTTTAGGAAGCCCGACAGAGACATAGGAAAAGACACAAGACTTAGGTAAAATTAAAATTTATCAGAACCCGCCCAGGCCTAGACTTAAAAGGGGCCCCTCTTGACAATGCAAAGACCCTTCTACTTAAGTGGAAAAAGGCAACGAGAAAAGACTTTTAATAAAAAGCAAAGGGACATTTTGAACCTTGAACCTTAAACTGATTAGCAAATGGTTCAAAATAGACATAGCACATTCTCACTTGCTTATTAAAAAACATTAAAAAGCCATGACACAAGCAGGAGAAATGATTGAACCTTGAACCTTGAACCAAAAAGGTTCAAGGGTTCAAGTTCAATATGAATTACTCTAGTCACATAAACATCATCCTAATCCCTTCACCCTCCCTCACCCTCCCTATCTTGATCATCAACATCATCCTAATCCCTTCATCGCTTCCCATCCTCACTCATCCACAAAATTAAGCCAGTTACTCTGTCTACACAGATACATCGACTCCCACACACCTAGACTATCAATAGATACTCTGATCATGTATCTTCGGGTCTCAACAGGTAATCGATTATGGTAATCCTAGACTACATCAGGCATTTATCATAATGACCTAGTCTCAATGGGGCTGCCATGATTCCCCACAACCATCCATCACACGCACACACTATCAATTGATCAACCAATCAAACACAATCCAATGGAGAATTACATCAATTGTCTACGTCTCAACAAGTATTTTGCTTCATATACCTTGACTTCATCGGGCAATTACATCAATTGTCTAAGTCACATCAGGTCACTTTGATTCACTTACTCAGACTTTATCATGTCCAAGCGACCAACTGACATCAACTGTCACGCTTTGACTTGACCGGGGCAATTAAACCGATTGCACCAGATTGTCCAAACAATTTTGATCAATTGTATAGCATCAATCCAAACCCCACACTACATCTGCTATGTATCTCTTGCATGACCTCAGGGTACCCACTGGCTTGTTGTTTCTTCATATTCATTCCATTTTCTCCCATTCTTTCATCATTAGTTCTAATTTCTTCTATTCTACCTCCCCTCCACTTTTCATTCTTTTTCGAGAGATCGCCCGATTTTTCAAAAAAAAAAATAAAAAATTGGCCCATCTCTCGAGGGGGCATACCACCCATTAAATTTATATTTTATGGGGCATTTCTTCACACCTATTTTTCTTTCTTTGAAATGACGCGATAAACTGCACCGTCTCAAAGAGGGGCAAATGTAGTCACATAAATCTGTCCACTTAATTAAATGAATACTTAGTATTTATTTGATTATTTAACCATCAATTAATAATTAATTAAATTAATATTTAATTAATTCATCTTAACCCTCTTCTCCTATTAATTAAATAAATTATTCAATTTATTTGATTTAATTCACTTAACCAAATTCAGACCATTAATTAAATAAATAAATCATATTTATTTAATTAAATATTCTCTCACATTTAAATAAATTAATATTTATTTAAATCCCATCTCTCACATTTAAATAAATTAACATTTATTTAAATCACCTTTATTCTCTACCCACTTGTATTTTCCTACAAAAGCAAGTTGCACAATTATTTTAAATAAATAATTTATTTAAATCACCTTTATCCTCCACCCACTTGTATTTTCCTACAAAAGCAAGTTGCACAATTATTTTAAATAAATAATTTATTGAAATCACCTTTATCCTCCACCCACTTGTATTTTCCTGCAAAAGCAAGTTGCACAACTATTTTAAATAAATTATTTATTTAAAATCCTATTTATCCTCACCCACTTGAAACCTTTAATGGTTTCCCTTAAAGTATTCAAACTTGATGGCTTTAAAGTCTTCAAACTTGATGGCTTCCTTCTATAGTCTTCTTAAGACTTTAATGGTTTTCCTTAAAGTCTTCAAGCCTTTAATGGTTCCCCTCAAAGTCTTCAAGCATTTTAATGCTTTATCTTCCTTTTTCTCATTTAAATAAATTAATATTTATTTGAATATTTATCCAAATACAACTTGCACACATTTATTGAAATAAATGAATTTTTATTTTAATAAAATCCTATTTTCCCTCACCCACCAAATCCACTTGCAAAATCTAATCCCCTTCTAGATTCTTCTAACCCCTTCCTAATTAACTTAATCCATCCCCTAATTATTGTCACATTCCTAAGCAAAATGGAGTCACTTCTCAAAGCCTAAAAGTCTTTGATAACCATTAAAGGCTTTCAACCTTCAACCACTAAATGTCTCAAAGTCTTGGATAACCTTTGAAAGCTTCCAACCTTCAACCACTTAATCCACAAAGTCTTCAAAAACCATTAATGGTTAACCCAAACCCTCCTACATGGTTAAAACATTTGTTTTGACTCAACCTCTACCCAACCCAAGGGTCTCATCAAGCCTTTAATGCTTTGACCATGATTATCTCTTAATCATTTGCACAAAGGTTTATTCTTGCATTAACTCCTAATCCAGTGGATAATCCTAATTTAGGCTTGACCCTTACCTTCTAGATAACCATGAGGTCTCCTCAGGCATTTAATGCCTCCAACCTCTTCTCTCAACCTAATCTTATGTTGACACTTGTCACCATTTCATTGGTGCAAATTGTGCACATGGATCCCCAACTTTCAAGCTTGACCCTTGATTAAACCTTTCAATCCTGGCCATCCATTGCTCCATTTTTCCTATAAATAGAGCCCATTCCTTCATAATCCAGATCCTAAAAACTTGTATGCATTTAGGCTATAGACATTTTTAGAAAGCATTTAGCATAGCATAACTAAAATCTTGTATTTTTGATAAAATCAATCATTTTAGCATCAATAGCATAGTATTTAGCTTTTCATTTCATATTTGAAGCTTAATATTAAATCTCAATCCTCCATAAGCACCCATAGTGCAAAAAGCTGCTGAGAGCTACACTCATTTGGGACTTGGAGAGGAGAGGAACAAGAGAGAAGGAACTAAGAGTATGTTAGGAGGTATTTGGAGATGCCTCATCATGTTTGCTTTGATAGTTAAATATGCTTGCATGCTTGTAGTCTCTCTTTTGGTATGCCTTTTTAGATTAGTTTTCGATTGACTAACACTAATGTTTTGTGTGTTTTTGTGTTATTTGATCATAGACTAATCTTGTGCCATTTAGGAGGGCATCAATTACAATAATGCACTTGCCTTACAATAAAACAAAGCCACGAAGACAAATCCATAAAACAAGGCTTCATTGGGTCACCAAATTTAGCATGATTTTTATAGGTCCCAACACTCATGTTGAGTCTAATCCTAACATTGTTTTTGATATGACTCACGCTTTAACACAGATGAAGGTTTCAGTACCTTTGATAGAGTTGCTGAAAATAAAAGAACATAGGGAGCTTTCCTTTCCTTTGATTTCAAGTGTATCAGGTGGAGATGCTTCTTCTAAAAAGGGAAATGCAAAAGATGAGAAGGATCAAGAACAAGGAGTCCCAGAAGTTTATGTGGGCACTGCTATTAATCAAGAACCATCTCAGATAGATCCCTTTTATGTCACACTGTTAGTAAATAATAGATTGATAAAAAAATTGCATGATAGATTTTGGTGTAGCTACTAATGTGATGCCTTATGGGGTTATGAAAGAACTAGGTTTGTCAGTAGACACTTCATATGGAAGGTGTTATGCTATAGATAATAGAGAAGTGCCTGTTGTGAGTACTATGAGAGATGTAGAAGTAAAAACAACAGCTTTCCCTGAAGCTACTTATAAAATTTATGTAATTGTTATATACACCAAGCCACATTATGGCATGCTTCTGTCTAGATAGTGGGTTGCTGTTGTTGGAGGACATCTTCAGTTGGATTTATCATATGAAACTATCCCAGTGAATGGGACTTCTGTAAAATTATACAGAGATCCACGTACCCTAGTGGTTATTGAAAAAATATACCCAAACATGCTTAATTGCATGATTGATGTGGATCTTGATAACTTCAGGATTGAACCCATTCAGCCTCAGTTGAAGAATATTGATCCTATTGTTGATGAGATGGACTCACAACAAGAAGGCCTATGGTAGATTTACTTCGATGGAGCTTTCTCTAAGGAAGGGTTTGGAGCAGGAGTGCTATTTGTTTCTCCATCAGGTATTAGCTTCAAGTATTCTTTTCAATTAGCATTACAATGTACAAACAACAAAGATGAGTATGAAGCTTTGTTATTAGGCTTAGAAATAGCTAGAAGACATGGGATCAAGTTGTTAAGGGTTTATGGAGACTTTGAACTTGTAGTGTCTCACATAAGGTCAAGATATGCATCTAAAAATGACAAGTTAAAAAGGTACAAGCATTCTATTTGGGATGTCATTGAACACTTTGATGCATTTTCTATTGATTGGATTGAAAGGTCTAAGAACATTATGGAAGACTTTTTAGCTAATGTTTCATTAAAGAATGATGATGTAACATTGACTAGAGTTTTAATAATTGAGACAAAAACCAGACTAGCCATCCCAGATAATGTGTACAATTGGCAAGTTTTCGAGGATGACGAAGACATCCTTAGATTTGTACAATGCATAGATGGCTATGAAGGTCAAAAGATTGATTGTAATGAATTGGTGGAATTAGTAGATGGACAGGAAACAATTTTTGGAAGTGACATAGTGTAGCTAGAGACAAATGAAATACCCAGGGGACTAGTTGAACTAGAGGGTATGTTTAGTTACAATGATGGTCACTTACATCAAGCATCATCTACAAAGTTGGAGGAATTGGATGAGGTGAACTTAGGGATAGAAGTATCCCCTAAGTTGGTTTATATTGGGAAGAACCTATCTCCCCTTATTAGAACCAGCCTAATTAACTTATTAAAAGGATATAAACATGTTTTTTCTTAGTCCTATGAGGACCTAAAGGCGTATAGACAAGACTTATTTCAACATAAAATTGTTCTGCATCCTGATGCTAAGCCTTTTCGACAGAAGCAAAGACCTATTAACCCCCCTTTTGGAGACCAAAATGCAACAAGAATTAACCAAGTTAAGGGAAAAAAGGATTATAAAACCTATAAGACATTTCTCATGGGTATCCAATTTGGTCCCTGTTAGAAAGAAGAATGGGGACATAAGGCTTTGTGTGGACTTTAGAAATTTGAATGTTGCCTCTTTAAAAGGCAATTATTCTTCCCCAAATATGGAAGCCATGTTACAAAGGGTAATTGGTTATGATCTATTGTTAATGATGGGCGTGGTCTCAGGTTATAATCAAGTATTAGTAAAGGAGTCTGGGCAATTTATGACTACTTTTACTACCCCTTGGAGGACTTATCTATATGTGGCAATGCCATTTGGTCTAAAGAATGTTGGAGCTACTTTTAGAGAGCAATGGATGTGTCTTTTAAGGATTTTATCAACATCATAATGGTAGTTTACCAGGATGATTTGACGTGTTTTTCATAGAAGGCAGTTGATCACTGCAGTCATTTGGACAAGGTTTTTTGCAAGGCTCTGGAGTTTGGTGTATCCTTGAACCTGACAAAATGTCATTTTGCAGTGACTAAAGGAAAATTATTAGGGCATATTGTCTCTAAAGAAGGGGTTAGAATAGAACCTAAAAGGATTGAAGCTATAAATAATGTACCTCAGCCAAAGAATGTTAAAGGGATTTAGTCTTTCTTGGGCATGGTGAATTTTGTTAGGAGATTTATAGCTAACTTTGCTGAAATCGTTAAGCCTATCATTAAATTACTTAAAAAAGATGCAAAGTTTTCTTGGGATGAAGAAGCAGAACAAGCTTTTGACAAAATTAATAAGGCTATTCAAGAAGCACCAGTGTTGAAGTCCCCTGATTATAGTAAGCCTTTCTCATTATTTTATTTTGCTTCTTATCACATAGTAGCAACAATTTTGCTTCAAAAGGATGATGAATGATATGTGATAACTCAATGATGAATGAATAGTATCAAACCAATACTGAGAGGGGGGGGGCGAATAAGTATAGACAAATTACAAACCTAAACTAGTTCAGTAGCAATCACTACAAATGACTGGCAAACAATGACACCAGTTTGAAACAGAGTGCAACCGGTAAAACTCAAAACAACTAAAACAATCATAAACCGGTTACTCACTGAGATTTCCACTCAACTCAAAACTACACTACCATTTCACCCTTATGAATGAATAGGCAATCTATCATCATATCTTCACAACAGCTAGTTCAACATGTTTTATTGACAGGCATAAAACACAAAACCATCATATTCTTAATAGGTAATAACAAAGCATCACAAGATAAAAGCATCACACATGACACACATATTTTTCACATGGAAACCCAACTGGAAAAAACCATGGTGGGAATGAATACCCACAAGCTTGTTGTTGAACTCTTTGGAAGTCCACTCTGTTAGAAGCCTTGTCCGGTTAAAGACATTACAAAAGGTTTTGCTAGGAACCAATCCTGTTAGAGATCACTCGGTTAAGGGATGGCTACAATACCTGGTTAAGGGTTAAACCCTGTTAAGGGTACCTTGTTAGAGGATTTCAACAACTCAATAGCTAAAGAATTTCTAGAGCTCTCTAGCTTTCCAGATCTCAATAACTTTGAGTTACCTTGTTAAGGGATTTACAGCAAGCCGGTTAAGGCTACCTTGTTAGGGGATTTTCCAACTATTGAGGTGGTTAGAGATCAACAGGTATTACAATGATCTGGTAACAACACTCAATGCCAATGCAAATCCACTTAAACTCCTCTTCACCTTCTGCACTTACACTCTACAGGTATCACTTCTCTCCTCTGGTCTGGCAAGGATCTCGTATCCCTTCTCTTGGATACTCACACACAACTTTTGCCAACCACCTTTGAAAGAATCATAGCATCGACCTTATAGGATAATAGACAGGTCAGTAGCATAAACCCTAAACCCTAGACCTGTTAGGTTAAGGAATTCAAATAGTTCAATCCTGATCATTGATCATACTGTATTAAATGTAGAAAATCTTGAATAAATCTCAAGACATTCTCCATCGTTCATTATCCACCAATTTCATGGCGGCTAATAATCCATCACATGTTTTCACCGTTTACAAACTTCATGCATTCCCAAGGTAGATAGGGACAGTCTTCTTCATGCAAGATCCTTCATGCACGTAAGGCTGATGTGGTAACATGATTTGTTCTTTGTTATACTACTTACTCATTACACAAAGATCATCGGTTGAGTCATACAAGCTTGAAGCACTTCAATCGGAAACCCTGAAGTTGAGACTACCAATTGATAGTCATACAATGCTTCCATGTGTCAGTTCCCATAACCATATGCCAGTTCATCTTGAACAAGCACACCACTTCACTTTGGCACAAATGTCGGTTCACAGTGTTATACCGGTTCTCAGATATGTCGGTTCATACCTCTTCAACATATTGACATCAATGACAACATACAATGTCATTATGTTCACATACCAGTTCACATAATGCAAACAATCTCCCCCTTTGGCATTGATGGCAATATACAAAGATATCTCTCCACTTCACATTTTCTCCCCCAATTTCTGTAGATATCTTCTCCGCTTGACATCTTCTACCCCTTTGACAACAATGCCAAAGTGGAGGCACTAGCTGCTTGGTTCCAATATGCTACTCCCCCTGAGGAGTAGCATCCTTCAACACATCAATCCTGAAGAAAGATTTGACTATGCAATACATGACTGATGTGGAGAATATACCTTTAGTTCACCTCTTGAAGGGGCAGTACCCCTAATTCACCTCTTAAGTGTGTAAATGTAGTCCTTCGAAAAGGCTTGGTGAATATGTTTGCTAACTGCTCCTTACTGGACACATGCTCCAGTGCAATCTCTTTGTTCTGAACCTTTTCCCTTAAGAAATGATACTTAAGCTCAAAGTGCTTGGTTCTCCCCTATGCCGATGACCTGATAGAAAAGTGCACAAATCGAAGTAGAGCCATTAGGTATCGAGTGGAGTGGTTTAATGTTACCTCAATGACCTGATGGAAGTGCAGAGCATAGAAATTCATCATCGGCCATCGAAAGTCAGGTTTTGATGTCTTCTCGATGACCCAATAAAAGGTGTGAGGGTAGGAGGTAGACATTGGTGACATCGGCGATAAAAAAATCCCAATGTATTACTACCCGATGACCCAATGGAACATCATGAAGTGGAGGAAAATGGTGTCAACCATCGGGATAGCATATTTAGAGGGATCTCGATGACTTGATGGAAAGGCCCAGGCATGAAGAACCTTTTATCCCACATTGGCCGCGGGGAGGAGCATTTTTGTATTTAAATAGAAAGCTCCATGCATATCAGGTGTCAAAGCTTAAGAGATTTTGAAAAAGTGGCATCTTAGTGTTGGTGGCCCCCCCGCGTGTGTGTGCATCTCAGATCGGCCTAATTTTGCAGCAAAAGGGGAGATTAACAAGCGAGAAGGTTGTAGACGATTAGAAGGCCATCATTGTACTATGAGATGAAGATGATTGATGGCTAAGTGGTGTGACTTGGCGACCAAGCGGTAGGACCCGACAGGAGAGCAATTCAGAGGAGAAATAAAGAATAGGAAAGTCTGAGGGAGATCGACGATGGTCATTGATCCACAGTCTGAAGATGCATGATGAATATCCATCACGGATCAGCGACAAAGAAAAGACAAGGAAGAGCTTCATTTTGTAGGTGAGTCCAGGCCATTCTAAGGTAGCAGGATAGGAACCCCGGAGCAAATCAGGATGTGCCATATGGTAGAGCATGGAAGAAGAACCAAGGCAGGCCCAAGTCCAATGGCAAGTCCAAGTGGTGAGTAGGTGGATCCAAAGGAAATCTAGAGATGACACATTGCAGGGGTCTGCAGATGAGTGAAATAGATAAGGGGCCTGCTTTGAAGGTTAGAATAGTTAATGATCGGGCAGGTCCAATGCAGATCAATGGTTGTCACTATACCATAGCAAGAAGGTGTGTGATGGTTATTCCTTGCGACATGGTGACAAACCACTAGCGGTGTGCCCAGATAGCAGTTAATGCCAGTGGTTAAGGTGAGCATTTACGGTAGACTACTAGTGGTAGCAGTTAAGTTTTTAATGGATCAGGGAAAAAGTGGTGGGGCTTGTTTGGAGTGAGTTACTCAGGAATGTTAAAGGGCGTGCTAGTTTTTCATGAGTAGAGGGCCATCACTATACCACAATGGAAGTATATCTAAACTTTAAACACTGCGACATGGCAACTAAAGGAAAGTTTCTTAGAAAGAAGGCCTTCCTGGTTCGTTGGCACCAAAATTTTAAAATATTCAAAAGAATCAATAGTAGAGATGTGTGAATCCCATTAGATTTTATTCGAAGTGAAAAGCTGGTGAGAGATATTCAATGCGATGTGCAGAGAACATAATGGTGTGCGGCTGTGTGTTTTCTTAGATAAGAACTCATCAATTCTCTAGCACGAGACGATCCACCAGCATTATGAGGTTGACGGTGGTCGTAACCAATTGTGGGTAATAAGAGCCTACCTCTTTCAGCCATTTCCAAATGAATGTCCAGTGAATTAATGAAGCACACATCCCAGAAAGAATGTTAGGTTCCTCCCTCAAGTGCAATGGCACAGAAATGTAACTTTTGGAGTAAATGAGTGTGAGGGTAAGATTTTTCTTTTAGGTAGTCCAAAGCTTGTTGCAAATATAAAAGGATACCAAGGCTACCTACAAAAGCAACACAAATTTATGTAGCTAAACTCTAGCAAAATTAATACAGGCCTTTGTCTTAGCAATTTTTGAGTAAAAAATGAAGTACTTGTAACCTTGTGATAGAGGAATGAAATATATAGTCTAGAGAATTTAAACTCAGAATTGTATTGCCTCTATGTCATTGTACTGGTGTTCATTCGATTTAAGTAATCAAGGATTGCTTATTTGAATTATTTTCTAGGTATCTAATGAAGTTGTTTTGAGTCTCTTTCTTCGGGAGGAAAATATAAATATACTTTGAACAAAGTCATTGATATCAGTATCTTTTGTATGGATTGGGTGATGAAGTCTGATGCAGATTAGAACTCTTTATATGTTAGGCATATTTAGAGTTGATAAACCAAGAACTTGTGATTTGTGTACTAGTTTCTTTTGTCAGGTTGCAGTATGTTGTAGATGACTCTGTTGCCCAACATAAGGCACTGGTTTACCTGTTGGTCTTTTGGGTGCAGTTCTGTGATCCTTTTCAAAAGTCAAATCAACTTTCCATTTAGTTTAGTTGTACTAGTTAGTAAGGAAAATTTGCAAGAATTTACACTAGTTTTCTACAAAGCATTTAATATTTTTGTGAGAAAATAGTCTTTAAAAGGGTTCACCTGCCCAAGCTTTTATAAACTTAAAGTGTAGGAGGTTTCCTAAATCTGGAACCTCATATTGTTGTCTTTATTTCAAACTTTTTGTTGTTCTCTTCCATTGCAGCACAAAGGCAGTAGTTTTCACTTTTAAAGAGAAGAAACATAAGTTTTCAAAATGGAGAACAACAGATAGTAAGTGTTATAATAGGACTTGAAGAAGAAGTCAAAGATTAAGTTACTATCAAAAAGGTTCTGAGATCGTTAACCTCAAAGTACGATACAAAAGTTTGATCTATTGAGGAAGCTAAAGACTTAAAGACTTTCTCTATGGATGAATTATTTTTCTCTTCGTCTACCTATGAGATGAGAACAATAAGTGTTGAACCTTCAAAGAGAGAAGTTGCCTTCAATACCACGCAAAAAGGAAAAGAACAAACTACAAATGGGGATGAAAATTATTATGATGATGTTGTAGCAAATTTTGTTAGGAAACTCAAAAGAGGCTCTAGAAAGTACAAAGGTAAGTTGTCTTTCAAATGTTTCAACTGTGGTAAGATTGGATATTTTGCATCTAAATACCCTTATGGAGAAAAGGATGAAGATGGAAAGAAAACCATAAAGTCTTCTGGCAAGGAAAAGATGAAGAAATCTTATAAGATAAGGAGAAGAATTTTTAAGAATAAGAGAAGTCTTTACACTTTTGAAAATCATGCCTCTGATGAAGAAAGTGTCTTTGAAGATTGCTGCAGTGAAGGTGAAAGAGATGTGAATTAGACCTTGAAGGTGAACTTGTTAGTGCACAAGAAGAACTTAGAAAATTAAGAAAAGAAGATAAAAAATATAAGAATGTTGTTGCTGAAGAACAAGAGCTTTTAAATAAATCTCTTGAGGAATCAAAGAAAATAATTTATGACTTGAATATTTCATTGGAAGAAGAAAAGAGGATGTATGAAGTGACAAAGTCAAATTTAGAAAGAAAGGATAAAGAGTATCAAAAGTTGGAGGAAGAGATTGTGAGTGTCAGAAAAGAACTTGAGAAGAAGAAACATGAACTAAACATGAGGATTAAGTATGATGGTAGCATCGAAGCATTAGATAAAATGTTAAGTAAGAAGAATCACAACCAGGACATCAATGGAGTTGGATTTGAAAATGGACAATTTTCTAACAATAAAGATTCATCAGACAAGGAGATACTCTTCACCTCTTCAAATGAAAGTGACATCAAACAAACCTTCACAATCAGCAAGTCCAATGAGAAGAAGACATATGTTGCAGCTACAAAGAATCAGTCAAGGAACCAGCATGTCGATCCTAAAAGAAAATCTAGTTTTGATAATGGAGGCTTCACAAAGGTCAAGGATGCATGAAGGGTGAGCTCAAGAAGATCGAACTACGCTGCTCCAAGGAGACAAATCACAAACAACTTCAATAATGATTGGTATATACCTCAATTCCAAGGCTACTACTATAAATGTGATACCTATGGTCATAGAATTATTGATTGTAAGCTTATACATAGGTCTCCTCCTAGTTTTGAAAATAGATATCAATTTTTTGCTCTAAGGGATATGAATTTTATTTGTTATCATTGTAATGGGTATGGTCATAGAAGTTATGATTGTAGGAGAAATGTATCTCAATCCTACAATAGATTTTCAAATTCATCATTCAATGTAAATGTAAAATGCTATCATTATCAAAATTTGGGCCATATTGCAAAACATTGTAATCTTAGGACAACTAAGAAAAAGAAAAGAATTTTAACATTTAAACCTAATACAAAAGCAAAATAGGATGGGACAATAGAAAATAAGAAAGACACCAAACAAGTCTGGGAAGGAAAGGATAAAGATAAGGCTGAGTCAAGTTTGATTGTTCAAACTACCCTACATACTAAAAGAAAAATATTGTGGGTAGTAGATAGTGGTTGCTCCAACCACATGACTAGTGATAAGAAGTGTATACGGGAAAAGCGAGTCGATAGAACTCAATATGTGAAAAATGGAGCTCTATGGAGCCTTGCTCGCACACACACATGACTTCTTGGTGCAAGCTATGGAGTAATGAAGTATTACTCAGCTTCCGAAGGTGGGTCCCATGTTTCTCTATCTTACACGGTCCCTCAAACCAATATTTTTGCTCTCAGATCACTAAGCAAAATGGTTTAGGGATGGCAAATGCAAGAATGAGGGATGCTTTTGATAGATTTTAGAATGAAATGCATCCTAAGCTATGCATGATTCTAGAAATGCAATAAACTAGCTATAAGATGACAAGATTAGTATAAATACTATCCTAACATGATATATTAGTTAATGATTTTAAGCTAATGATAAAGAAAGTACTCTAAACATGCATATGTAGACTAATTCCTTATTTAAAAGAGGCTATAATGATGAGCATAAAAATGATATGAAAGCTTGAATGTATTTGAGCATAAGTATGATACTATAAACTTGGATTGATCTTTGAAAATGGAGGAATGAGAGCTCTATTTATAGCAAAAATAGGGCAATGGATGGTCAGGATTGAAAGAGTTGATCAAGGGTTGAGTTTGAAAGTTGGGGATCCATGTTTGCAATTTGCACCAATGAAATGGTGACAAGTGTCAACATAGGGTTGGGTTGAGAGAAGGGGTTGGAGGCATTAACTACCTGAGAAGACCTTATGGTTATCTAGAGATAAGGGTTAAGCTTAAGTTAGGCTTACCCATTGGATTAAGAGTTAATCCAAGGATAAACCCTTGTGCAAATGATTAAGAGATAATCATGGTCAAAGCATTAAAGGCTTGATGAGACCCTTGGGTTGGATGAAGGTTAAGTTAGGCAAAAAGTCTCTAACCATGTAAGAGGGTTGAATTAACCATTAATGGTTTGGGAGACTTTGGAAAATTAAGTGGTTGAAGACTTGAAGCCTTTAATGGTTATCAAAGACTTTAAGGTTTTGAGAAGTGACCTCCCCTTGCTTAGGGATGTGACAAAGTTTAGAAGATGGGTTAGGCTAATTAGAAGTGATTAGAAGAGTCTAGAAGAAATTAGGAAGGGGTTTAGGAAGGCAAGTGGGAGATGTAGGAAAATGCAAGTGGATGGAGGGATAATAGGATTTAATTGAAATAAAGTTAATTTAATTCAATTTGGTTTCAATTTGGGGAGATTAAATAAATTAGATTTATTCAATTTAGGATAACTATTTAATTAAATTTGAATTTAATTAAAAGTGGATAGGGGAGATTTAATTGAATAAAATGATTTATTCATTAAATGGGTATAGTGAATTTAATTTAAATAAATTGAGTAATTTACTTAATTAAATAGAGGAATGTGGGTAATTTAATTAAATAGAGAAATGAACATAAAATATTCATTTAGGAATATGGTCATTTTTATATGTCTACATTTTGCCCCTCTTTGAAGTGACGTGTGTGCACATGTTATTTCAAAGAAAATGATGCGTTATCGTGATTTATGATCAAATGTAATTTTTGTGTCGCGCTTTTGATTTGCAAGTCATGCCCCACATTTGATTTGATGCATGGTGCCCCAAATTCGATATTTGATGGTGATGCCCCCTCGGGAGATGAATCAATATTTTGAAAATTTTGATTTAATTTGATGAGTTGTGTGTGGTGTGTATGATTTTGTCTATGTGAAATGTGTGTAAATTGATTCATCTCCCGATAATGTACATTGTGTAGGGTATAGGGGAGACTGCGACCATATTACATGTCCGTTTGGCTAACCCTAATTTCATTTTCACTCTATAAAAAGGGAAAAGGGCTTTGATTTTATTCATTTGTGCATTGTTGACTTTGGAGAAAGAGAATTTGGTATGAAGTCAAAATGCTTATTCCATATTCCAGACACCGTTTTGAGCGCATTCGGAGGTACCAAAGACCCGTAGCGTATGGACCACCAGTAAGTCAACACTTTTGACCCTCTTTTGATTTTTGATTTGGTCATTTTTGGTCATTTTTTTATTTTTAAAAGTCGGTTTTAGCGTTTTAGCATGTCAGAGTCCTAGATTAGTGCATACAAAATTTTAGGTAGTGCATCAAGTCTATTTTTAGGGCTGCGTCTGAAACAAAATAGGGTAGCGCATAGAAAGTCTAGGTTAGCATAGGGACATAAAATAGCGCATGGTGAATGTAGGGTAGCGCGTCAGGTTAGCAGGGTAGCACGTAGGGGAGACCTAGCACATAGGGGCCGCAGGGGTGCGCATGGGTAAGGGGTTTTAGCGCGTAGGGTAGACCTAGCGCATAGCGTCTCATAGGTAGTGTCACCAAGGTGTATGTTAGCGTGTGTATAGGTTTTAGCGCATAGGGTAGGTTAGGTGGCACATGGGGGGGAAAGATTAGCACGTAGAGTTAGTCTAGCGCATAGGGTGAATAGATTAGTGTGTAGGAAAAACAGCCTAGCGTGTGGGTGGATTTTAGTGCAGCGAGAATTTGTTTTAGCACATCTGAAAAAAAATTTGCAAGATGAGGTGATTTGTGAATTTGTTGTGTTGTGTTGTCATGATTTTTTATGGATTTGTCCAATATGAGTGTCGATATAACTTTTTTTGATTCGCGATATTTCAAGTTATGTATAGATATCAATGTGTTGTGTTTGATCAGAATATGATTTGTGTTTGCACTTTGTTTCAAGTTCAATGTGTGATGCCTGATTTGTGTTACAAGTTGATATGGGTTGGAAACTTGAGTTGTTTTACAAGTTGATATGGGTGGGAAACTTGAGTTGTGTTACAAGTTTATGTGATTTTGGAGACTTGAGTTGTGTTACAAGTTTGGATATGGTTTTTGATAACTTGAGTTGTGTTACAAGTTGATATGAAATGATAGGATCTTGAACTTGATGTAGATGAGCAAATTGTTTCATGTTGTTGATGTGAGTTTGATTTTGATATCGTTGTTTTGATGTGGAAACTGATATTGGATTTGTTTTGTTTGTTAATAGGAGCGATTGGGTGTGGTTCAGTCACGGGAGAGATTTCTGAGACTGTGGACATTGATACCGTGGTTGACCCAAGCCAACCTCGATATCATTGAGAGATGTGGTTTGAACTCCCTATTAGATATGCCTCAATTCACTGTGAACTGGGGGCTACTTACAGCACTTGTAGAAAGGTGGCACAGTGATACGAACACCTTTCATTTTGCTACTAGAGAGATGACAGTCACACTAGAGGACTGTTACAGGATCCTACACATTCCCATAGTAGGTGCACTACTACCATATGAGCAGTCAGAGGAGGGTGGTACCAAGGCACTTTGCCGCATCTTTCACGATGAGACAGCCTACGGATATGAGATCCTGTGGCAGGAGTTCTTGGACTTGGATTATGCACCCCTTCCATCTGTACTAGCAGGGTTCATTGGTGGATTCCTTTGTCCTGATCGCAAGTCAAAGGGATTCTCTATGGGATGGGGGCTGGTATTAGAGGAGATGGTTACATAGGGCCGGAGGTTTTCATGGGGATCAGCTATGCTAGCCCATCTGTATAGGGGCCTGCATGAGGTTGTATACCTCGGTTATGGCAGTTTGTCAGTTGGTGTGACACTGTTACAGGTATGGTGCTGGGAGCACATTCCAGCTATGAGGCCATTAGCAGACAGAGATAGGCCCGTGGGATGTGCATATGAATACGGATATAGGGGTCTAGTTGTCCAGCAAAAATTGGGCAAACTAGAGCATTGGAGGAGAGTACTAGATGGTATTGATACGGTCACATGGCGACTGTATACAAGTTGTGAGGTGTGGGCGGAGGATGGGCTGGAGATGCCCTTTGTATTTATGATGAGATATCTGATCAGGATGACCCCATTTGTTATAGAGAGGTTTGTGGTGACCCAAGTTTTGAGACAGTTTGGTCGTCAGTAGGGTATACCTTAGGGAGCTTGCCTATATGCACGACGGAGGCAGGATGTAGCCGATTGGGGCCCAACCATTGATAGCACAGTGGCAGTGGAGGAGTTTGTCGAGTTGACGGGGCAGATATGGGATTATGCCCTAGATATTTTGGATGCGGGCATGACTGATGAGTTTGCAAGATTGTTTGTTGTGCGGGTGGTGGCGAGGATATCTGATCCGGAGGAGATGCTACCAGCATTCGGTGATGATGATGAGGAGGGAGAGGGAGATGATGAGGATGATGGAGATGATGGAGGAGGAGGATGAGGGAGAGGAGGTAGAGGGAGACAAGGAGATAGAGGGAGGAGAGGAGATAGAGGTGTGGAGAGAGCAGTTAGACAGTGGGCGATAGACAAGGGGAGAGGTGGATTAGCTATTGGAGCCGGTGGAGAGGGGAGGGTGGCGTAGGTGCTAGCTATAGTGGGGGGTATAGATGAGGCGAGGTGACTAGAGTAGAGGAGGAGGATGGATGTGCTCCCACCTCCAGCACCAAGGACAGGCAGAGTGGGAGGGGTTGCCCTTACACAGGTACCGCTACAGGTTCGGGTCCCTACATATGTTGAGGATGCTCAGATTCAGACCCTGCAGGTGACTGTACAGTAGCTACAAGCACAGGTTTTGACATATCAGTAGCAGATTGTGTAGTTGACCACTGAGCGGGACACAGAGATAGAGCAGAGGGGGCAAGCGAAGGATCTTGTAGCCAGTGTGCAGAGAGCAGCGGTGAGTGGTCCGATGAAAGACACCCTGAGAGAGCTAGCATTGAGAGCGCAGGAGGTGGAGTACTACCAGCGATACTATGAGGCTACAGTACCCAGGGATCATCAAGTACAGAGTTTTACATAGTCGAGATCTAGTCAATCTCAATATATTGGGTCGCGGTCTAAGAGCTGAGGTGTGACAGGGCCACCGAGATAGGACCCTCCTGGAGATCCATGGGTGGGGACATCTGGAGCTAGACCATCTCCATCAGGGGATAGTCATACTTGAGAGACATGGTCTCTGTTGTATTTTTTATCACTGTATTCTTTGTACTAGACACAGTGATGATATATATTTTGTACATTTTGATAATTTTTTAGATATATATATATATATACGGCACCATTTTCTTTGATCATGTGGTGTGTTTATCTGGATGCATGTTATGTGGGTTATTGCTTTACTTTATGATGATGTAATGCGTAAATATATGATATAATGTATGATGCAAATGAGATGTATGATTTGATATGTTTTGAGATGTATCTTGAAAATGAGATGTATGATATGAGATGTAAAATGTAAAATAATATGCAACTATTTTTAAGATGATATGCAACTATGTTTGCAACTATTTGATATGCAACTATGTTTTTGGTAGCATCCTCATTCTGCATTTGCCATCCGATATAGCCATATTTTGTTTGCTTTCTTTGTAGGTATCATCATTGAGCATTGATTTGTTTAGGATATGTTGAAAATTTATACAAGCATGATGGTATAATTGAACCATAATGACCTGAGAAAAATTTAAATTATGTTTTTATTTTGCAAGATAGCACAAGCATCAAGGTATAATTAAACCAGGACAACCTGAGTGCATATTGCATAAACAGACAAGATTAAATCATTTGTATGCGTGAAGTGGAATCAGGCCTTTAGTGATATTTGATATATCACGTCTCGAGGTAAGTATTCACACAGTACAATTGATCGCTTCCCAGACAAAAGACTAAGAAAATATTGGAAGTTCCCCATGATCTCTAGCTTTGAAGCATTTAGTGAGATAAGGAAGAGAATCCAATAATTGAAAAAGTTCAAAAGTGCAAAAATAGTCAAGATTTTGATGCAATAATGCAACATTTTAGTACTTCAGAAAATCATCCATCCTTGGTATTTCTGTGAATTGTTTTGTTTTGTTTTGCGATGAAGCGTAGTTTTTGGTTGTTGGATGTCATGCTTCTGAGTTTTGAAAATAGTTTTGATGTCTTGAATGTTTGCAATTTTTAGACGATTTGAATGCCCCTAGCTAAGTGTGCCTCTTGATATGAATATGTACAGTGATTTCCAAGCCATGGTGGAATGTGGTAAGAGGATACATATGAATAACCCAGGATAGTGACTACGCTAAGTATGTCTTGAATGGATATGTGGTAAGTGTTGGGTGATGGCCGATAGTGTTTTTACGGATAAAATGGTATGGAGATAGATAGAGGAGCCATTCTTTCACAAGAGTGCCTATTTACTAGGTTTTCACCATTTGTTTTTATTGTACTTTATGTTTTTTCTTTTTCTGGACTTTTTTTTTTTTGGCTTGTTGTGGCTATTTCTATGCACTAGGCTACTTAAGTGTCGTACTTCTTTAGATGGATGTTGTTAGTTGGTTCATCGAGCATATCTCCTTCTGAAGTTGTTAGCTAATAGGCACCTAATCCATAGACTGATATGATAACATAGGGACCCAACCAGTTAGGTTCAAATTTCCCTTTCTTTTCTCGATCTTGCTGATTTCTTGGATTTTCTTTGAGGACTAGGTCACCAACTTTGAAGTTGTGAGAGATGACCTTGTGATTGTAGCTCTTGCACATGTGTTGTTGATATGCTTTGAGATGAGTGTAAGCATGCTGATGTCTTTCATCCAATAGTTTGAGTTCTTGCAGTCGGTTAACTCGATACTCTTCATCTGGGATTAAACCTTTCAAAGAGACTCTGAGAGATGGGATTTCTACTTCCAGGGGTAAAATGGCTTCTAATCCATATACCAATGAGTATGGTGTTGCTCCTATAGGTGTGCAGATGCTGGTTCTATATGCCCAAAGTGCTGGATTGAGTTGGACGTGCCAATCTTTGCTGGCATCATTTACTGTTTTCTTGAGGATTTTTAGTATTATTTTGTTAGATGCTTCCGCTTGAACATTTCTCTGTGGGTAGTATGGTGTAGAGAACCTATGTTGGATTTTGAATTTTTCACATAGTTCTTGGACATCTTGGTTTTTGAAAGGTCATCCATTATTTGTGATGATTGAACTTGGAATACCATATCTGCAGATCAGATAATTTAGGATAAAAGAGGCAAT